>NC_068918.1:20876342-21179372 GCF_023091745.1 Budorcas taxicolor
AAGGTCTGTAAAGTCTACTCATTTCCTCTCTTTTGTTCAGTGTCTCTCTCTAGACGTGTCTTTCTTTTCCTTTCGAAATTCAGTCTCTGTCTTCCTTTTCCTCTTTCTCTGTGTCTCTCCTGTGGATGGATGGATGCCTCTGAATGCACATGTATATTGTGAGCTTAGGGTTAGGTTTTAGGGATAGGTTCGAGTGAGATAAAGGGTTTAGGTGGGAGTTGGTGTTGGGGAATGGGACAAGGGTGGTGTGGTTTCCCTTGGAGGCCCTGAGTGCGGTTTGTTCTTAGTCTATTTTACCAATGAATCGCTTATCAGATACATCACTTGCAAGTCGTCTCTTATGTTCAGTCTAGTATCTTTTTGATTTGTGAAAGCTTGATTCCCTGGTGGCTCAGATGGTAAAGCGTCTGCCCGCATTGTGGGGCCATGGGTTGATCCCCGGGACAGGAAGATCCCTGGAGAAGGAAATGGCAACCCACTCCAGTACTCTTGCCGAGAAAATTCCATGGATGGAGGAGCCCGGTGGGCTCCAGTCCATGGAGTCACAAAGAGTCGGACACGACGCAGCGACTTCACTTTCCTTGTGGTTGGCACGGTCACATTTGTATTTTCCACAGCACTAAAGGTTGTGTGCGGGTGCAAGAGGGCCGAGAGTAGCTACTCCACATTCAAGGTCAGGAGGGGTGGCCCTGATGAGATAGATAGCCCTGGTCCAAGGTAAGGAGCAGTGGCTGCGCTTTGCTGGAGCAGCCGTGAAGAGATAGCCCACGACCAAGGGAAGAGAAACCCAAGGAAGACGGTAGGTGATGTGAGACGGCATCGAGGCAGACACACCGAGACCGTAATCACGGACAACGAGCCAATCTGATCACATGGACCACAGCCGCGTCTGTCTCAATGAAACGAGGCCATGCCGCGAGGGCCCACCCAAGGCGGACGGGTCGTGATGGACGGGTCTGACAGAATACGGTCCGCTGGAGAAGGGAATGGCAAACCACTTCAGTAGTCTTGCCTTGAGGACCCCATGAACGGTATGAAAAGGCAAAATGATAGGATGCTGAGAGAGGAACTCCCAGGTCGGTAAGTGCCCAGTATGCTAGTGGAGGTCAGTGGAGAAATACCTCCAGAAAGACTGAAGGGATGGAGCCAGAGCCAGAACAATACCCAGCTGTGGATGCGACTGGTGACACAGGCAGGGTCCGATGCCGTAAAGAGCAATATTGCCTAGGAACCTGGAGTGTTAGGTCCGTGAATCAAGCCTACTTGGAAGTGGTCAGACAGGAGGTGGCACGAGTGAACATCGACATTCTAGCAGTCAGCGAACTAAAACGGACTGGAATGGGTGAACTGAACTCAGATGACCATTGTATGTGCCACTGTGGGCAGGATTCCTTTAGAAGAAATGGAGTAGCCATCATGGTCAACAAAAGACTCCGAAATGCTGTACTTGGATGCCATCTCAAAAACGACAGAATGATCTCTGTTCGTCTGCAAGGCAAACCATTCGATATCATGGTAATCCAAGCCTATGCCCCAACCAGTGACGCCAAAGAAGTTGACGTTGAGCGGTTCTACGAAGACTTTCAAGACCTTTGAGAACTAACACCCCCCTAAAGATGTCCTTTTCATTCTAGGGGATGGATCACACTAACCTGTTGGAAAATTTTCAAGAGATCGGGATACCAGACCCCCTGACCTGCCTCGTGAGAAACCTACATGCAGGTCAGGAAGCAACAGTTAGAACTGGACATGGAACGACAGGATGGTTCCCAATAGGGAAAGGAGACCGTCAAGGCTGTAGATTGTCCCCCTGCTTATTTAACTTATGTGCAGAGTACATCATGAGAAAGGCTGGGCTGGAAGAAGCACAAGCTGGAATCAAGATTGCCAGGAGAAATATCAGTCACCTCAGATATGCAGATGACAACACCCTTATGGCAGAAAGTGAAGAGGAACTCGAAAGAGCCACTTGATGAGAGTGAAAGAGGAGAGTGAAAACGTTGGCTTAAAGCTCAACATTCAGAAAACGAAGATCATGGCATCTGGTCCCATGACGTCATGGCAAATAGACGGGGTGGGGATTGTGAAAACAGTGTCAGACTTTATTTTGGGGGGCTCCAAAAATCACTGCAGATGGTGACTGCAGCCATGAAATTAAAAGACGCTTACTCCTTGGAAGGAAAGTTAGGACCAACCTAGAGAGCATATTCAAAAGCAGAGACATTAATTACTTTGCGAACCAAGGTCCGCCTAGTCAAGGCTATGGTTCTTCCAGTTGTCATGTATGGATGTGCGAGCTGGGCTCTGAAGAAAGCTGAGTGCCGAAGAACTGATGCTTTGGCACGGTGTGCAGCTTTTCGGTGCATAGAGAAGACAAGGTGGCGTCTGCCCCGGAGGTGGTCGCAGCTCATGGCTGAGCCAGACAGGCAGGCACACTCCTGAAAGCACCTGAGCTGCCTTCCTGAGGGAGTGATGTGGGGCAGAGGAAGACAGCCAGGTCTGCTCCCTCGTGTGGTACCCGGGGCATGTTGGCACCAGACTAAACACTTAACACGGTGCTGACCATCGCTGCTGTCTGCAAAGGGTTTACACTGCCGTGTGTCTTCATCTGAGAGGTCGGGCCGACTCTCGACTTCACTGGCCGTGGGCATGGCCTGTCCACCCTCACAGGTGTCTTCTCTTCCTTACTGAACCTTCCTTGCCAAGAGGGTTTGGGGGCAATAGGATGTTGGGTTTTCTCTAGCTTTGTCCAGTGAGGAACGCTTTTAGGTCGTTGGTGGTGTTCGTTTTCCAGCTCTCTCTTTTGGCTTCTTCCGTGAATGTGTTCGTGGAACAGCAAGAGCTCCACATCTCCCTTCTGGCTTGAGAGGTCACATTTACAACAGCAATGCCTACCTGCAGGTTCTGACCACATTTGCCGAAAGGGCTTCGTTTTGCAGAGGACATCTTGAAAGTACCTACACTGTCCTTTCCGTTACCCAAAGCCTACTTCAAATGAAATAAAAACAGGAATTCTCAACTTGAGTCTTACAATATGTGGAGAGTCAGAAAAATCCCCTGGAGAATGGAAAAGTTACCCCCTCCAGTAACCTGCCCTAGATAATTCGATGGACTGTAAAAACCATGGGGCTGCGAAGAGTCTAACGAGACGAAGCGACCATAACTTTCCCTTTCTCTCAGAAGAAAAAAAAAAAATCCATTTTTCTGTCACCTCAGTGATTAGCATTGATTGCAGACACCCAAAGAATGGGAAGAAATGGAGAAAGACGAAGACTAAATGTTGTCAGGTGGGGCAGGGAGGAATGGGGAGTGCTCGGCATGGATCCAGGCTTTGCTGGGAAGTGGGGGGATAGAATGAGAGGGTCCGAATGTAGACAGTGGTGATGGTTACGCAGCATTGTGAAGGCCCTAATATGCTCAAATTGCATCAATTAAAGGAACATTTATTAACACAAACTTAACCAAAAAAAATACATAAAGCCATGAAAAAACCAAAACATCCCAAGAAAGCTGCCCAGGAAGCAGATGCAAATAAGCTCAGGGGAAGGGCGCTCAATCTGCCCTGGGTCGGGAGGGAGTGGTTGGCATCCAGGGGAAGCAGGCAGGGATGGAGGCTGCAGAGCCAACCGCTCCCCTGGACGAAGGGTTTTCAGAAAGGGCTCTGGGGCCCTGTCCAGGGCGGCGGCCGGTTCTCCCTGCAGGGGTGGGTCAGGCATGGTGGGCATCTGGGTCTTGGGCACGAGCCAGGGCAAGCTCTCCCTGCAGAGGTGGTGACGCATCCCCTGACTCGGGTTCTCCTGCCGAAGCCCGAGCAGGTACAGGTGCAGGTGCAGGTGCAGGTGGACGTTCTCGCTGAGGGGGTGGGACGTCGGTGCCTGTGGCTGGGGGTCCTGCAGGCACAGAGGCCCCATATGCCCAGTGTGCTGGCCAGAACCCAGCTGGCCCGGTGTCTTGGGGAAGGGAAGTCGCAGGCCTCGATCTCCCCTCAGTGGATCTCTCTCTGCGCCGGGAGACTCCACTGCTGTAGGGACAGGACTTGCAAGTGGAGTCTGGTTGTAATTAGAGGCCAGTGCTAGAGCTGTGAGAGAAGAGAAGGTTACCCATCGCCAGCATTTTGATGTGTGTATACGGGGACAGAAAGCTTCCCAGAGAATCCCAAAGAATACCCAGCATAGGATGCACTCTGACTGCAGTGTGAAAGATGGGTGGTGTGAGGCCAGCCTTTGTTCCAGGCCCAGACCCAGCTCTGGGGGACTCCTCCCAGTGTAGCTCAGCACCCCCTCCTCACACACTCACATGCACAGCCCCAACCTCCTCACCTCTGTGCTCTGCCGTGCCGGGCTCCAGGTTCTCTTGCTGCCTCAGAGGCAGGGGTTCTCGGGGCTCTGGGTCAGAGCTGGGTGTGCTGAGCTCCGTGGCAGCCTGAGACTGGGCCCCGCCGTGTGTCCTGGCTGGTGTCTGTGGAGCAGGCCTTCCCCGCTTCCTCTCCATTCCCACTTGGGCTGATCCCTCCATGGGCACGCTCACCTGGAGCCTGCACTGGGCCTCGCGGGCAGTGGGGTGGGGGTGGTCCGAGCCCTCCCTCGGGGAGGTGAACGGGGTGCCCCCCTCATCGGCCACATCCACTGGCACGCTCTGAAATGACACTGACCGTCAGCCAGCCCTGCTTGGAGTTTACTGAGCTGGGCCTGACCAGTATGGCGGCTGCCTCTGCCCGCTTGAACTTCTGCTGCCAGCAGAAACATGTGTCTGCTCGCGTACCCACCCTGGACCAAGGAGACCCCTCCCTCCCAAGCCCCCCGACCCCCATCCCCTCCCCACCCCCCCCCTCCCGAGCACGTGGGGTCTTCCTGGGCAGCCGGTGCTGCCTGGACTCTTCCCCATCCCGCCCAGCCTGCTCTCCCCTGGGGTGTGGACACACCCAGCCACCCAGCCCACAGACTTCTGACCCACATCGGCCGGGACTCGCTTGCGGCAGGCATACCCCGAGAAGCCCTCATCCACACATACAGGGAAAGGACTCAGGGTTACCCGGGTGGGATGGGAGAGGGTTCATGGCCCGGCCTGGGGCTCCCGTGTTACCTTTCTCTTCCCTCGGGAAAAGGGCCACAGGCCTCTCGGGGGGTTCCTGAGCCATTGTCGACCGCGTTGCCACACGTTCTGCTTCTGAGCTCTCCCGGGGCGACGGCCTCTGGGAAGGGGCAAACAACAAAACATCTTGAGAGCCCGCGAACTGGCTGCGGGCTCCTCTCCGCTGTGAAGCCTGGAGACCCGGGTTCCGGGTTCTGTTGGGTTCTGTTGCCAGGAAGTGACGTCATTTCCTGGGTTCCTCGCTGAGGTCCCTTCCACAAAGCTCCCCAAGCGAACCTCTGGGTTTCAGTCTGTTCACCCCAGCCCCTTAGGCCATGTGCAGGCACAGTGACACCCACACCGCCCACCCCACAGCTCTGGCAGGCCTGGGTGCAGCCAGGCCCTCAGCTATGAGGACACAGCTCTTTCAGACAGGCTCCTTCTTCTCACTGTGATGTGGCCCTGGACAAGCCATATGCCCCTCAGGGTTTCCCCATCCTCTCCATCTGCAGAGTGGGGGTCCATGTCCCATCTCCTGCCTAGGTCTGTCAGCCTACAACACCTACAGGCCTTTCAACCTGGGGTTGGTATCACATGGAGCTTGTGCACTGGGACTTCCCAAAGGCAGGATTCAATCCAGCGCTGACCTAGCACAGAAGGGGCCGAAACAGGCCTGGATGGGCTCTGGGACCTACAAAAAGGCACTCCCCTTCCTGTCTGTTTGGGGACCCTGCCCACCCCCATCACCAGCGGCCACCCCAAGACCACCCCCACCCCCCCAATGGAGCACTGAAAGGAAGACTCGAAGGTCACTCTTTCTAATTTAAAACAGGACCCAACTTTCTGGTCCTCTTTTTCCATGGAGATTCTGCTTCAAGTGCCCCATCTCGGCTTCTGTGGGGGGGGCTGAGCCTATCATGGCTCCCTGCATTCGTCTCTTTTCCTCTCCTCACCTTGGGTCAGGTGGATGGGCACTGTCATTGCTTCTAGCGTCCACATAGATTTATGAAAAGGTCTGTAAAGTCTACTCATTTCCTCTCTTTTGTTCAGTGTCTCTCTCTAGACGTGTCTTTCTTTTCCTTTCGAAATTCAGTCTCTGTCTTCCTTTTCCTCTTTCTCTGTGTCTCTCCTGTGGATGGATGGATGCCTCTGAATGCACATGTATATTGTGAGCTTAGGGTTAGGTTTTAGGGATAGGTTCGAGTGAGATAAAGGGTTTAGGTGGGAGTTGGTGTTGGGGAATGGGACAAGGGTGGTGTGGTTTCCCTTGGAGGCCTGAGTGCGGTTTGTTCTTAGTCTATTTTACCAATGAATCGCTTATCAGATACATCACTTGCAAGTCGTCTCTTATGTTCAGTCTAGTATCTTTTTGATTTGTGAAAGCTTGATTCCCTGGTGGCTCAGATGGTAAAGCGTCTGCCCGCATTGTGGGGCCATGGGTTGATCCCCGGGACAGGAAGATCCCTGGAGAAGGAAATGGCAACCCACTCCAGTACTCTTGCCGAGAAAATTCCATGGATGGAGGAGCCCGGTGGGCTCCAGTCCATGGAGTCACAAAGAGTCGGACACGACGCAGCGACTTCACTTTCCTTGTGGTTGGCACGGTCACATTTGTATTTTCCACAGCACTAAAGGTTGTGTGCGGGTGCAAGAGGGCCGAGAGTAGCTACTCCACATTCAAGGTCAGGAGGGGTGGCCCTGATGAGATAGATAGCCCTGGTCCAAGGTAAGGAGCAGTGGCTGCGCTTTGCTGGAGCAGCCGTGAAGAGATAGCCCACGACCAAGGGAAGAGAAACCCAAGGAAGACGGTAGGTGATGTGAGACGGCATCGAGGCAGACACACCGAGACCGTAATCACGGACAACGAGCCAATCTGATCACATGGACCACAGCCGCGTCTGTCTCAATGAAACGAGGCCATGCCGCGAGGGCCCACCCAAGGCGGACGGGTCGTGATGGACGGGTCTGACAGAATACGGTCCGCTGGAGAAGGGAATGGCAAACCACTTCAGTAGTCTTGCCTTGAGGACCCCATGAACGGTATGAAAAGGCAAAATGATAGGATGCTGAGAGAGGAACTCCCAGGTCGGTAAGTGCCCAGTATGCTAGTGGAGGTCAGTGGAGAAATACCTCCAGAAAGACTGAAGGGATGGAGCCAGAGCCAGAACAATACCCAGCTGTGGATGCGACTGGTGACACAGGCAGGGTCCGATGCCGTAAAGAGCAATATTGCCTAGGAACCTGGAGTGTTAGGTCCGTGAATCAAGCCTACTTGGAAGTGGTCAGACAGGAGGTGGCACGAGTGAACATCGACATTCTAGCAGTCAGCGAACTAAAACGGACTGGAATGGGTGAACTGAACTCAGATGACCATTGTATGTGCCACTGTGGGCAGGATTCCTTTAGAAGAAATGGAGTAGCCATCATGGTCAACAAAAGACTCCGAAATGCTGTACTTGGATGCCATCTCAAAAACGACAGAATGATCTCTGTTCGTCTGCAAGGCAAACCATTCGATATCATGGTAATCCAAGCCTATGCCCCAACCAGTGACGCCAAAGAAGTTGACGTTGAGCGGTTCTACGAAGACTTTCAAGACCTTTGAGAACTAACACCCCCCTAAAGATGTCCTTTTCATTCTAGGGGATGGATCACACTAACCTGTTGGAAAATTTTCAAGAGATCGGGATACCAGACCCCCTGACCTGCCTCGTGAGAAACCTACATGCAGGTCAGGAAGCAACAGTTAGAACTGGACATGGAACGACAGGATGGTTCCCAATAGGGAAAGGAGACCGTCAAGGCTGTAGATTGTCCCCCTGCTTATTTAACTTATGTGCAGAGTACATCATGAGAAAGGCTGGGCTGGAAGAAGCACAAGCTGGAATCAAGATTGCCAGGAGAAATATCAGTAACCTCAGATATGCAGATGACAACACCCTTATGGCAGAAAGTGAAGAGGAACTCGAAAGAGCCACTTGATGAGAGTGAAAGAGGAGAGTGAAAACGTTGGCTTAAAGCTCAACATTCAGAAAACGAAGATCATGGCATCTGGTCCCATGACGTCATGGCAAATAGACGGGGTGGGGATTGTGAAAACAGTGTCAGACTTTATTTTGGGGGGCTCCAAAAATCACTGCAGATGGTGACTGCAGCCATGAAATTAAAAGACGCTTACTCCTTGGAAGGAAAGTTAGGACCAACCTAGAGAGCATATTCAAAAGCAGAGACATTAATTACTTTGCGAACCAAGGTCCGCCTAGTCAAGGCTATGGTTCTTCCAGTTGTCATGTATGGATGTGCGAGCTGGGCTCTGAAGAAAGCTGAGTGCCGAAGAACTGATGCTTTGGCACGGTGTGCAGCTTTTCGGTGCATAGAGAAGACAAGGTGGCGTCTGCCCCGGAGGTGGTCGCAGCTCATGGCTGAGCCAGACAGGCAGGCACACTCCTGAAAGCACCTGAGCTGCCTTCCTGAGGGAGTGATGTGGGGCAGAGGAAGACAGCCAGGTCTGCTCCCTCGTGTGGTACCCGGGGCATGTTGGCACCAGACTAAACACTTAACACGGTGCTGACCATCGCTGCTGTCTGCAAAGGGTTTACACTGCCGTGTGTCTTCATCTGAGAGGTCGGGCCGACTCTCGACTTCACTGGCCGTGGGCATGGCCTGTCCACCCTCACAGGTGTCTTCTCTTCCTTACTGAACCTTCCTTGCCAAGAGGGTTTGGGGGCAATAGGATGTTGGGTTTTCTCTAGCTTTGTCCAGTGAGGAACGCTTTTAGGTCGTTGGTGGTGTTCGTTTTCCAGCTCTCTCTTTTGGCTTCTTCCGTGAATGTGTTCGTGGAACAGCAAGAGCTCCACATCTCCCTTCTGGCTTGAGAGGTCACATTTACAACAGCAATGCCTACCTGCAGGTTCTGACCACATTTGCCGAAAGGGCTTCGTTTTGCAGAGGACATCTTGAAAGTACCTACACTGTCCTTTCCGTTACCCAAAGCCTACTTCAAATGAAATAAAAACAGGAATTCTCAACTTGAGTCTTACAATATGTGGAGAGTCAGAAAAATCCCCTGGAGAATGGAAAAGTTACCCCCTCCAGTAACCTGCCCTAGATAATTCGATGGACTGTAAAAACCATGGGGCTGCGAAGAGTCTAACGAGACGAAGCGACCATAACTTTCCCTTTCTCTCAGAAGAAAAAAAAAAAATCCATTTTTCTGTCACCTCAGTGATTAGCATTGATTGCAGACACCCAAAGAATGGGAAGAAATGGAGAAAGACGAAGACTAAATGTTGTCAGGTGGGGCAGGGAGGAATGGGGAGTGCTCGGCATGGATCCAGGCTTTGCTGGGAAGTGGGGGGATAGAATGAGAGGGTCCGAATGTAGACAGTGGTGATGGTTACGCAGCATTGTGAAGGCCCTAATATGCTCAAATTGCATCAATTAAAGGAACATTTATTAACACAAACTTAACCAAAAAAAATACATAAAGCCATGAAAAAACCAAAACATCCCAAGAAAGCTGCCCAGGAAGCAGATGCAAATAAGCTCAGGGGAAGGGCGCTCAATCTGCCCTGGGTCGGGAGGGAGTGGTTGGCATCCAGGGGAAGCAGGCAGGGATGGAGGCTGCAGAGCCAACCGCTCCCCTGGACGAAGGGTTTTCAGAAAGGGCTCTGGGGCCCTGTCCAGGGCGGCGGCCGGTTCTCCCTGCAGGGGTGGGTCAGGCATGGTGGGCATCTGGGTCTTGGGCACGAGCCAGGGCAAGCTCTCCCTGCAGAGGTGGTGACGCATCCCCTGACTCGGGTTCTCCTGCCGAAGCCCGAGCAGGTACAGGTGCAGGTGCAGGTGCAGGTGGACGTTCTCGCTGAGGGGGTGGGACGTCGGTGCCTGTGGCTGGGGGTCCTGCAGGCACAGAGGCCCCATATGCCCAGTGTGCTGGCCAGAACCCAGCTGGCCCGGTGTCTTGGGGAAGGGAAGTCGCAGGCCTCGATCTCCCCTCAGTGGATCTCTCTCTGCGCCGGGAGACTCCACTGCTGTAGGGACAGGACTTGCAAGTGGAGTCTGGTTGTAATTAGAGGCCAGTGCTAGAGCTGTGAGAGAAGAGAAGGTTACCCATCGCCAGCATTTTGATGTGTGTATACGGGGACAGAAAGCTTCCCAGAGAATCCCAAAGAATACCCAGCATAGGATGCACTCTGACTGCAGTGTGAAAGATGGGTGGTGTGAGGCCAGCCTTTGTTCCAGGCCCAGACCCAGCTCTGGGGGACTCCTCCCAGTGTAGCTCAGCACCCCCTCCTCACACACTCACATGCACAGCCCCAACCTCCTCACCTCTGTGCTCTGCCGTGCCGGGCTCCAGGTTCTCTTGCTGCCTCAGAGGCAGGGGTTCTCGGGGCTCTGGGTCAGAGCTGGGTGTGCTGAGCTCCGTGGCAGCCTGAGACTGGGCCCCGCCGTGTGTCCTGGCTGGTGTCTGTGGAGCAGGCCTTCCCCGCTTCCTCTCCATTCCCACTTGGGCTGATCCCTCCATGGGCACGCTCACCTGGAGCCTGCACTGGGCCTCGCGGGCAGTGGGGTGGGGGTGGTCCGAGCCCTCCCTCGGGGAGGTGAACGGGGTGCCCCCCTCATCGGCCACATCCACTGGCACGCTCTGAAATGACACTGACCGTCAGCCAGCCCTGCTTGGAGTTTACTGAGCTGGGCCTGACCAGTATGGCGGCTGCCTCTGCCCGCTTGAACTTCTGCTGCCAGCAGAAACATGTGTCTGCTCGCGTACCCACCCTGGACCAAGGAGACCCCTCCCTCCCAAGCCCCCCGACCCCCATCCCCTCCCCACCCCCCCCCTCCCGAGCACGTGGGGTCTTCCTGGGCAGCCGGTGCTGCCTGGACTCTTCCCCATCCCGCCCAGCCTGCTCTCCCCTGGGGTGTGGACACACCCAGCCACCCAGCCCACAGACTTCTGACCCACATCGGCCGGGACTCGCTTGCGGCAGGCATACCCCGAGAAGCCCTCATCCACACATACAGGGAAAGGACTCAGGGTTACCCGGGTGGGATGGGAGAGGGTTCATGGCCCGGCCTGGGGCTCCCGTGTTACCTTTCTCTTCCCTCGGGAAAAGGGCCACAGGCCTCTCGGGGGGTTCCTGAGCCATTGTCGACCGCGTTGCCACACGTTCTGCTTCTGAGCTCTCCCGGGGCGACGGCCTCTGGGAAGGGGCAAACAACAAAACATCTTGAGAGCCCGCGAACTGGCTGCGGGCTCCTCTCCGCTGTGAAGCCTGGAGACCCGGGTTCCGGGTTCTGTTGGGTTCTGTTGCCAGGAAGTGACGTCATTTCCTGGGTTCCTCGCTGAGGTCCCTTCCACAAAGCTCCCCAAGCGAACCTCTGGGTTTCAGTCTGTTCACCCCAGCCCCTTAGGCCATGTGCAGGCACAGTGACACCCACACCGCCCACCCCACAGCTCTGGCAGGCCTGGGTGCAGCCAGGCCCTCAGCTATGAGGACACAGCTCTTTCAGACAGGCTCCTTCTTCTCACTGTGATGTGGCCCTGGACAAGCCATATGCCCCTCAGGGTTTCCCCATCCTCTCCATCTGCAGAGTGGGGGTCCATGTCCCATCTCCTGCCTAGGTCTGTCAGCCTACAACACCTACAGGCCTTTCAACCTGGGGTTGGTATCACATGGAGCTTGTGCACTGGGACTTCCCAAAGGCAGGATTCAATCCAGCGCTGACCTAGCACAGAAGGGGCCGAAACAGGCCTGGATGGGCTCTGGGACCTACAAAAAGGCACTCCCCTTCCTGTCTGTTTGGGGACCCTGCCCACCCCCATCACCAGCGGCCACCCCAAGACCACCCCCACCCCCCCAATGGAGCACTGAAAGGAAGACTCGAAGGTCACTCTTTCTAATTTAAAACAGGACCCAACTTTCTGGTCCTCTTTTTCCATGGAGATTCTGCTTCAAGTGCCCCATCTCGGCTTCTGTGGGGGGGGCTGAGCCTATCATGGCTCCCTGCATTCGTCTCTTTTCCTCTCCTCACCTTGGGTCAGGTGGATGGGCACTGTCATTGCTTCTAGCGTCCACATAGATTTATGAAAAGGTCTGTAAAGTCTACTCATTTCCTCTCTTTTGTTCAGTGTCTCTCTCTAGACGTGTCTTTCTTTTCCTTTCGAAATTCAGTCTCTGTCTTCCTTTTCCTCTTTCTCTGTGTCTCTCCTGTGGATGGATGGATGCCTCTGAATGCACATGTATATTGTGAGCTTAGGGTTAGGTTTTAGGGATAGGTTCGAGTGAGATAAAGGGTTTAGGTGGGAGTTGGTGTTGGGGAATGGGACAAGGGTGGTGTGGTTTCCCTTGGAGGCCTGAGTGCGGTTTGTTCTTAGTCTATTTTACCAATGAATCGCTTATCAGATACATCACTTGCAAGTCGTCTCTTATGTTCAGTCTAGTATCTTTTTGATTTGTGAAAGCTTGATTCCCTGGTGGCTCAGATGGTAAAGCGTCTGCCCGCATTGTGGGGCCATGGGTTGATCCCCGGGACAGGAAGATCCCTGGAGAAGGAAATGGCAACCCACTCCAGTACTCTTGCCGAGAAAATTCCATGGATGGAGGAGCCCGGTGGGCTCCAGTCCATGGAGTCACAAAGAGTCGGACACGACGCAGCGACTTCACTTTCCTTGTGGTTGGCACGGTCACATTTGTATTTTCCACAGCACTAAAGGTTGTGTGCGGGTGCAAGAGGGCCGAGAGTAGCTACTCCACATTCAAGGTCAGGAGGGGTGGCCCTGATGAGATAGATAGCCCTGGTCCAAGGTAAGGAGCAGTGGCTGCGCTTTGCTGGAGCAGCCGTGAAGAGATAGCCCACGACCAAGGGAAGAGAAACCCAAGGAAGACGGTAGGTGATGTGAGACGGCATCGAGGCAGACACACCGAGACCGTAATCACGGACAACGAGCCAATCTGATCACATGGACCACAGCCGCGTCTGTCTCAATGAAACGAGGCCATGCCGCGAGGGCCCACCCAAGGCGGACGGGTCGTGATGGACGGGTCTGACAGAATACGGTCCGCTGGAGAAGGGAATGGCAAACCACTTCAGTAGTCTTGCCTTGAGGACCCCATGAACGGTATGAAAAGGCAAAATGATAGGATGCTGAGAGAGGAACTCCCAGGTCGGTAAGTGCCCAGTATGCTAGTGGAGGTCAGTGGAGAAATACCTCCAGAAAGACTGAAGGGATGGAGCCAGAGCCAGAACAATACCCAGCTGTGGATGCGACTGGTGACACAGGCAGGGTCCGATGCCGTAAAGAGCAATATTGCCTAGGAACCTGGAGTGTTAGGTCCGTGAATCAAGCCTACTTGGAAGTGGTCAGACAGGAGGTGGCACGAGTGAACATCGACATTCTAGCAGTCAGCGAACTAAAACGGACTGGAATGGGTGAACTGAACTCAGATGACCATTGTATGTGCCACTGTGGGCAGGATTCCTTTAGAAGAAATGGAGTAGCCATCATGGTCAACAAAAGACTCCGAAATGCTGTACTTGGATGCCATCTCAAAAACGACAGAATGATCTCTGTTCGTCTGCAAGGCAAACCATTCGATATCATGGTAATCCAAGCCTATGCCCCAACCAGTGACGCCAAAGAAGTTGACGTTGAGCGGTTCTACGAAGACTTTCAAGACCTTTGAGAACTAACACCCCCCTAAAGATGTCCTTTTCATTCTAGGGGATGGATCACACTAACCTGTTGGAAAATTTTCAAGAGATCGGGATACCAGACCCCCTGACCTGCCTCGTGAGAAACCTACATGCAGGTCAGGAAGCAACAGTTAGAACTGGACATGGAACGACAGGATGGTTCCCAATAGGGAAAGGAGACCGTCAAGGCTGTAGATTGTCCCCCTGCTTATTTAACTTATGTGCAGAGTACATCATGAGAAAGGCTGGGCTGGAAGAAGCACAAGCTGGAATCAAGATTGCCAGGAGAAATATCAGTAACCTCAGATATGCAGATGACAACACCCTTATGGCAGAAAGTGAAGAGGAACTCGAAAGAGCCACTTGATGAGAGTGAAAGAGGAGAGTGAAAACGTTGGCTTAAAGCTCAACATTCAGAAAACGAAGATCATGGCATCTGGTCCCATGACGTCATGGCAAATAGACGGGGTGGGGATTGTGAAAACAGTGTCAGACTTTATTTTGGGGGGCTCCAAAAATCACTGCAGATGGTGACTGCAGCCATGAAATTAAAAGACGCTTACTCCTTGGAAGGAAAGTTAGGACCAACCTAGAGAGCATATTCAAAAGCAGAGACATTAATTACTTTGCGAACCAAGGTCCGCCTAGTCAAGGCTATGGTTCTTCCAGTTGTCATGTATGGATGTGCGAGCTGGGCTCTGAAGAAAGCTGAGTGCCGAAGAACTGATGCTTTGGCACGGTGTGCAGCTTTTCGGTGCATAGAGAAGACAAGGTGGCGTCTGCCCCGGAGGTGGTCGCAGCTCATGGCTGAGCCAGACAGGCAGGCACACTCCTGAAAGCACCTGAGCTGCCTTCCTGAGGGAGTGATGTGGGGCAGAGGAAGACAGCCAGGTCTGCTCCCTCGTGTGGTACCCGGGGCATGTTGGCACCAGACTAAACACTTAACACGGTGCTGACCATCGCTGCTGTCTGCAAAGGGTTTACACTGCCGTGTGTCTTCATCTGAGAGGTCGGGCCGACTCTCGACTTCACTGGCCGTGGGCATGGCCTGTCCACCCTCACAGGTGTCTTCTCTTCCTTACTGAACCTTCCTTGCCAAGAGGGTTTGGGGGCAATAGGATGTTGGGTTTTCTCTAGCTTTGTCCAGTGAGGAACGCTTTTAGGTCGTTGGTGGTGTTCGTTTTCCAGCTCTCTCTTTTGGCTTCTTCCGTGAATGTGTTCGTGGAACAGCAAGAGCTCCACATCTCCCTTCTGGCTTGAGAGGTCACATTTACAACAGCAATGCCTACCTGCAGGTTCTGACCACATTTGCCGAAAGGGCTTCGTTTTGCAGAGGACATCTTGAAAGTACCTACACTGTCCTTTCCGTTACCCAAAGCCTACTTCAAATGAAATAAAAACAGGAATTCTCAACTTGAGTCTTACAATATGTGGAGAGTCAGAAAAATCCCCTGGAGAATGGAAAAGTTACCCCCTCCAGTAACCTGCCCTAGATAATTCGATGGACTGTAAAAACCATGGGGCTGCGAAGAGTCTAACGAGACGAAGCGACCATAACTTTCCCTTTCTCTCAGAAGAAAAAAAAAAAATCCATTTTTCTGTCACCTCAGTGATTAGCATTGATTGCAGACACCCAAAGAATGGGAAGAAATGGAGAAAGACGAAGACTAAATGTTGTCAGGTGGGGCAGGGAGGAATGGGGAGTGCTCGGCATGGATCCAGGCTTTGCTGGGAAGTGGGGGGATAGAATGAGAGGGTCCGAATGTAGACAGTGGTGATGGTTACGCAGCATTGTGAAGGCCCTAATATGCTCAAATTGCATCAATTAAAGGAACATTTATTAACACAAACTTAACCAAAAAAAATACATAAAGCCATGAAAAAACCAAAACATCCCAAGAAAGCTGCCCAGGAAGCAGATGCAAATAAGCTCAGGGGAAGGGCGCTCAATCTGCCCTGGGTCGGGAGGGAGTGGTTGGCATCCAGGGGAAGCAGGCAGGGATGGAGGCTGCAGAGCCAACCGCTCCCCTGGACGAAGGGTTTTCAGAAAGGGCTCTGGGGCCCTGTCCAGGGCGGCGGCCGGTTCTCCCTGCAGGGGTGGGTCAGGCATGGTGGGCATCTGGGTCTTGGGCACGAGCCAGGGCAAGCTCTCCCTGCAGAGGTGGTGACGCATCCCCTGACTCGGGTTCTCCTGCCGAAGCCCGAGCAGGTACAGGTGCAGGTGCAGGTGCAGGTGGACGTTCTCGCTGAGGGGGTGGGACGTCGGTGCCTGTGGCTGGGGGTCCTGCAGGCACAGAGGCCCCATATGCCCAGTGTGCTGGCCAGAACCCAGCTGGCCCGGTGTCTTGGGGAAGGGAAGTCGCAGGCCTCGATCTCCCCTCAGTGGATCTCTCTCTGCGCCGGGAGACTCCACTGCTGTAGGGACAGGACTTGCAAGTGGAGTCTGGTTGTAATTAGAGGCCAGTGCTAGAGCTGTGAGAGAAGAGAAGGTTACCCATCGCCAGCATTTTGATGTGTGTATACGGGGACAGAAAGCTTCCCAGAGAATCCCAAAGAATACCCAGCATAGGATGCACTCTGACTGCAGTGTGAAAGATGGGTGGTGTGAGGCCAGCCTTTGTTCCAGGCCCAGACCCAGCTCTGGGGGACTCCTCCCAGTGTAGCTCAGCACCCCCTCCTCACACACTCACATGCACAGCCCCAACCTCCTCACCTCTGTGCTCTGCCGTGCCGGGCTCCAGGTTCTCTTGCTGCCTCAGAGGCAGGGGTTCTCGGGGCTCTGGGTCAGAGCTGGGTGTGCTGAGCTCCGTGGCAGCCTGAGACTGGGCCCCGCCGTGTGTCCTGGCTGGTGTCTATGGAGCAGGCCTTCCCCGCTTCCTCTCCATTCCCACTTGGGCTGATCCCTCCATGGGCACGCTCACCTGGAGCCTGCACTGGGCCTCGCGGGCAGTGGGGTGGGGGTGGTCCGAGCCCTCCCTCGGGGAGGTGAACGGGGTGCCCCCCTCATCGGCCACATCCACTGGCACGCTCTGAAATGACACTGACCGTCAGCCAGCCCTGCTTGGAGTTTACTGAGCTGGGCCTGACCAGTATGGCGGCTGCCTCTGCCCGCTTGAACTTCTGCTGCCAGCAGAAACATGTGTCTGCTCGCGTACCCACCCTGGACCAAGGAGACCCCTCCCTCCCAAGCCCCCCGACCCCCACCCCCCCCCACCCCCCCCTCCCGAGCACGTGGGGTCTTCCTGGGCAGCCGGTGCTGCCTGGACTCTTCCCCATCCCGCCCAGCCTGCTCTCCCCTGGGGTGTGGACACACCCAGCCACCCAGCCCACAGACTTCTGACCCACATCGGCCGGGACTCGCTTGCGGCAGGCATACCCCGAGAAGCCCTCATCCACACATACAGGGAAAGGACTCAGGGTTACCCGGGTGGGATGGGAGAGGGTTCATGGCCCGGCCTGGGGCTCCCGTGTTACCTTTCTCTTCCCTCGGGAAAAGGGCCACAGGCCTCTCGGGGGGTTCCTGAGCCATTGTCGACCGCGTTGCCACACGTTCTGCTTCTGAGCTCTCCCGGGGCGACGGCCTCTGGGAAGGGGCAAACAACAAAACATCTTGAGAGCCCGCGAACTGGCTGCGGGCTCCTCTCCGCTGTGAAGCCTGGAGACCCGGGTTCCGGGTTCTGTTGGGTTCTGTTGCCAGGAAGTGACGTCATTTCCTGGGTTCCTCGCTGAGGTCCCTTCCACAAAGCTCCCCAAGCGAACCTCTGGGTTTCAGTCTGTTCACCCCAGCCCCTTAGGCCATGTGCAGGCACAGTGACACCCACACCGCCCACCCCACAGCTCTGGCAGGCCTGGGTGCAGCCAGGCCCTCAGCTATGAGGACACAGCTCTTTCAGACAGGCTCCTTCTTCTCACTGTGATGTGGCCCTGGACAAGCCATATGCCCCTCAGGGTTTCCCCATCCTCTCCATCTGCAGAGTGGGGGTCCATGTCCCATCTCCTGCCTAGGTCTGTCAGCCTACAACACCTACAGGCCTTTCAACCTGGGGTTGGTATCACATGGAGCTTGTGCACTGGGACTTCCCAAAGGCAGGATTCAATCCAGCGCTGACCTAGCACAGAAGGGGCCGAAACAGGCCTGGATGGGCTCTGGGACCTACAAAAAGGCACTCCCCTTCCTGTCTGTTTGGGGACCCTGCCCACCCCCATCACCAGCGGCCACCCCAAGACCACCCCCACCCCCCCAATGGAGCACTGAAAGGAAGACTCGAAGGTCACTCTTTCTAATTTAAAACAGGACCCAACTTTCTGGTCCTCTTTTTCCGTGGAGATTCTGCTTCAAGTGCCCCATCTCGGCTTCTGTGGGGGGGCTGAGCCTATCATGGCTCCCTGCATTCGTCTCTTTTCCTCTCCTCACCTTGGGTCAGGTGGATGGGCACTGTCATTGCTTCTAGCGTCCACATAGATTTATGAAAAGGTCTGTAAAGTCTACTCATTTCCTCTCTTTTGTTCAGTGTCTCTCTCTAGACGTGTCTTTCTTTTCCTTTCGAAATTCAGTCTCTGTCTTCCTTTTCCTCTTTCTCTGTGTCTCTCCTGTGGATGGATGGATGCCTCTGAATGCACATGTATATTGTGAGCTTAGGGTTAGGTTTTAGGGATAGGTTCGAGTGAGATAAAGGGTTTAGGTGGGAGTTGGTGTTGGGGAATGGGACAAGGGTGGTGTGGTTTCCCTTGGAGGCCTGAGTGCGGTTTGTTCTTAGTCTATTTTACCAATGAATCGCTTATCAGATACATCACTTGCAAGTCGTCTCTTATGTTCAGTCTAGTATCTTTTTGATTTGTGAAAGCTTGATTCCCTGGTGGCTCAGATGGTAAAGCGTCTGCCCGCATTGTGGGGCCATGGGTTGATCCCCGGGACAGGAAGATCCCTGGAGAAGGAAATGGCAACCCACTCCAGTACTCTTGCCGAGAAAATTCCATGGATGGAGGAGCCCGGTGGGCTCCAGTCCATGGAGTCACAAAGAGTCGGACACGACGCAGCGACTTCACTTTCCTTGTGGTTGGCACGGTCACATTTGTATTTTCCACAGCACTAAAGGTTGTGTGCGGGTGCAAGAGGGCCGAGAGTAGCTACTCCACATTCAAGGTCAGGAGGGGTGGCCCTGATGAGATAGATAGCCCTGGTCCAAGGTAAGGAGCAGTGGCTGCGCTTTGCTGGAGCAGCCGTGAAGAGATAGCCCACGACCAAGGGAAGAGAAACCCAAGGAAGACGGTAGGTGATGTGAGACGGCATCGAGGCAGACACACCGAGACCGTAATCACGGACAACGAGCCAATCTGATCACATGGACCACAGCCGCGTCTGTCTCAATGAAACGAGGCCATGCCGCGAGGGCCCACCCAAGGCGGACGGGTCGTGATGGACGGGTCTGACAGAATACGGTCCGCTGGAGAAGGGAATGGCAAACCACTTCAGTAGTCTTGCCTTGAGGACCCCATGAACGGTATGAAAAGGCAAAATGATAGGATGCTGAGAGAGGAACTCCCAGGTCGGTAAGTGCCCAGTATGCTAGTGGAGGTCAGTGGAGAAATACCTCCAGAAAGACTGAAGGGATGGAGCCAGAGCCAGAACAATACCCAGCTGTGGATGCGACTGGTGACACAGGCAGGGTCCGATGCCGTAAAGAGCAATATTGCCTAGGAACCTGGAGTGTTAGGTCCGTGAATCAAGCCTACTTGGAAGTGGTCAGACAGGAGGTGGCACGAGTGAACATCGACATTCTAGCAGTCAGCGAACTAAAACGGACTGGAATGGGTGAACTGAACTCAGATGACCATTGTATGTGCCACTGTGGGCAGGATTCCTTTAGAAGAAATGGAGTAGCCATCATGGTCAACAAAAGACTCCGAAATGCTGTACTTGGATGCCATCTCAAAAACGACAGAATGATCTCTGTTCGTCTGCAAGGCAAACCATTCGATATCATGGTAATCCAAGCCTATGCCCCAACCAGTGACGCCAAAGAAGTTGACGTTGAGCGGTTCTACGAAGACTTTCAAGACCTTTGAGAACTAACACCCCCCTAAAGATGTCCTTTTCATTCTAGGGGATGGATCACACTAACCTGTTGGAAAATTTTCAAGAGATCGGGATACCAGACCCCCTGACCTGCCTCGTGAGAAACCTACATGCAGGTCAGGAAGCAACAGTTAGAACTGGACATGGAACGACAGGATGGTTCCCAATAGGGAAAGGAGACCGTCAAGGCTGTAGATTGTCCCCCTGCTTATTTAACTTATGTGCAGAGTACATCATGAGAAAGGCTGGGCTGGAAGAAGCACAAGCTGGAATCAAGATTGCCAGGAGAAATATCAGTAACCTCAGATATGCAGATGACAACACCCTTATGGCAGAAAGTGAAGAGGAACTCGAAAGAGCCACTTGATGAGAGTGAAAGAGGAGAGTGAAAACGTTGGCTTAAAGCTCAACATTCAGAAAACGAAGATCATGGCATCTGGTCCCATGACGTCATGGCAAATAGACGGGGTGGGGATTGTGAAAACAGTGTCAGACTTTATTTTGGGGGGCTCCAAAAATCACTGCAGATGGTGACTGCAGCCATGAAATTAAAAGACGCTTACTCCTTGGAAGGAAAGTTAGGACCAACCTAGAGAGCATATTCAAAAGCAGAGACATTAATTACTTTGCGAACCAAGGTCCGCCTAGTCAAGGCTATGGTTCTTCCAGTTGTCATGTATGGATGTGCGAGCTGGGCTCTGAAGAAAGCTGAGTGCCGAAGAACTGATGCTTTGGCACGGTGTGCAGCTTTTCGGTGCATAGAGAAGACAAGGTGGCGTCTGCCCCGGAGGTGGTCGCAGCTCATGGCTGAGCCAGACAGGCAGGCACACTCCTGAAAGCACCTGAGCTGCCTTCCTGAGGGAGTGATGTGGGGCAGAGGAAGACAGCCAGGTCTGCTCCCTCGTGTGGTACCCGGGGCATGTTGGCACCAGACTAAACACTTAACACGGTGCTGACCATCGCTGCTGTCTGCAAAGGGTTTACACTGCCGTGTGTCTTCATCTGAGAGGTCGGGCCGACTCTCGACTTCACTGGCCGTGGGCATGGCCTGTCCACCCTCACAGGTGTCTTCTCTTCCTTACTGAACCTTCCTTGCCAAGAGGGTTTGGGGGCAATAGGATGTTGGGTTTTCTCTAGCTTTGTCCAGTGAGGAACGCTTTTAGGTCGTTGGTGGTGTTCGTTTTCCAGCTCTCTCTTTTGGCTTCTTCCGTGAATGTGTTCGTGGAACAGCAAGAGCTCCACATCTCCCTTCTGGCTTGAGAGGTCACATTTACAACAGCAATGCCTACCTGCAGGTTCTGACCACATTTGCCGAAAGGGCTTCGTTTTGCAGAGGACATCTTGAAAGTACCTACACTGTCCTTTCCGTTACCCAAAGCCTACTTCAAATGAAATAAAAACAGGAATTCTCAACTTGAGTCTTACAATATGTGGAGAGTCAGAAAAATCCCCTGGAGAATGGAAAAGTTACCCCCTCCAGTAACCTGCCCTAGATAATTCGATGGACTGTAAAAACCATGGGGCTGCGAAGAGTCTAACGAGACGAAGCGACCATAACTTTCCCTTTCTCTCAGAAGAAAAAAAAAAAATCCATTTTTCTGTCACCTCAGTGATTAGCATTGATTGCAGACACCCAAAGAATGGGAAGAAATGGAGAAAGACGAAGACTAAATGTTGTCAGGTGGGGCAGGGAGGAATGGGGAGTGCTCGGCATGGATCCAGGCTTTGCTGGGAAGTGGGGGGATAGAATGAGAGGGTCCGAATGTAGACAGTGGTGATGGTTACGCAGCATTGTGAAGGCCCTAATATGCTCAAATTGCATCAATTAAAGGAACATTTATTAACACAAACTTAACCAAAAAAAATACATAAAGCCATGAAAAAACCAAAACATCCCAAGAAAGCTGCCCAGGAAGCAGATGCAAATAAGCTCAGGGGAAGGGCGCTCAATCTGCCCTGGGTCGGGAGGGAGTGGTTGGCATCCAGGGGAAGCAGGCAGGGATGGAGGCTGCAGAGCCAACCGCTCCCCTGGACGAAGGGTTTTCAGAAAGGGCTCTGGGGCCCTGTCCAGGGCGGCGGCCGGTTCTCCCTGCAGGGGTGGGTCAGGCATGGTGGGCATCTGGGTCTTGGGCACGAGCCAGGGCAAGCTCTCCCTGCAGAGGTGGTGACGCATCCCCTGACTCGGGTTCTCCTGCCGAAGCCCGAGCAGGTACAGGTGCAGGTGCAGGTGCAGGTGGACGTTCTCGCTGAGGGGGTGGGACGTCGGTGCCTGTGGCTGGGGGTCCTGCAGGCACAGAGGCCCCATATGCCCAGTGTGCTGGCCAGAACCCAGCTGGCCCGGTGTCTTGGGGAAGGGAAGTCGCAGGCCTCGATCTCCCCTCAGTGGATCTCTCTCTGCGCCGGGAGACTCCACTGCTGTAGGGACAGGACTTGCAAGTGGAGTCTGGTTGTAATTAGAGGCCAGTGCTAGAGCTGTGAGAGAAGAGAAGGTTACCCATCGCCAGCATTTTGATGTGTGTATACGGGGACAGAAAGCTTCCCAGAGAATCCCAAAGAATACCCAGCATAGGATGCACTCTGACTGCAGTGTGAAAGATGGGTGGTGTGAGGCCAGCCTTTGTTCCAGGCCCAGACCCAGCTCTGGGGGACTCCTCCCAGTGTAGCTCAGCACCCCCTCCTCACACACTCACATGCACAGCCCCAACCTCCTCACCTCTGTGCTCTGCCGTGCCGGGCTCCAGGTTCTCTTGCTGCCTCAGAGGCAGGGGTTCTCGGGGCTCTGGGTCAGAGCTGGGTGTGCTGAGCTCCGTGGCAGCCTGAGACTGGGCCCCGCCGTGTGTCCTGGCTGGTGTCTGTGGAGCAGGCCTTCCCCGCTTCCTCTCCATTCCCACTTGGGCTGATCCCTCCATGGGCACGCTCACCTGGAGCCTGCACTGGGCCTCGCGGGCAGTGGGGTGGGGGTGGTCCGAGCCCTCCCTCGGGGAGGTGAACGGGGTGCCCCCCTCATCGGCCACATCCACTGGCACGCTCTGAAATGACACTGACCGTCAGCCAGCCCTGCTTGGAGTTTACTGAGCTGGGCCTGACCAGTATGGCGGCTGCCTCTGCCCGCTTGAACTTCTGCTGCCAGCAGAAACATGTGTCTGCTCGCGTACCCACCCTGGACCAAGAAGACCCCTCCCTCCCAAGCCCCCCGACCCCCACCCCCCCCCCCACCCACCCCTCCCGAGCACATGGGGTCTTCCTGGGCAGCCGGTGCTGCCTGGACTCTTCCCCATCCCGCCCAGCCTGCTCTCCCCTGGGGTGTGGACACACCCAGCCACCCAGCCCACAGACTTCTGACCCACATCGGCCGGGACTCGCTTGCGGCAGGCATACCCCGAGAAGCCCTCATCCACACATACAGGGAAAGGACTCAGGGTTACCCGGGTGGGATGGGAGAGGGTTCATGGCCCGGCCTGGGGCTCCCGTGTTACCTTTCTCTTCCCTCGGGAAAAGGGCCACAGGCCTCTCGGGGGGTTCCTGAGCCATTGTCGACCGCGTTGCCACACGTTCTGCTTCTGAGCTCTCCCGGGGCGACGGCCTCTGGGAAGGGGCAAACAACAAAACATCTTGAGAGCCCGCGAACTGGCTGCGGGCTCCTCTCCGCTGTGAAGCCTGGAGACCCGGGTTCCGGGTTCTGTTGGGTTCTGTTGCCAGGAAGTGACGTCATTTCCTGGGTTCCTCGCTGAGGTCCCTTCCACAAAGCTCCCCAAGCGAACCTCTGGGTTTCAGTCTGTTCACCCCAGCCCCTTAGGCCATGTGCAGGCACAGTGACACCCACACCGCCCACCCCACAGCTCTGGCAGGCCTGGGTGCAGCCAGGCCCTCAGCTATGAGGACACAGCTCTTTCAGACAGGCTCCTTCTTCTCACTGTGATGTGGCCCTGGACAAGCCATACGCCCCTCAGGGTTTCCCCATCCTCTCCATCTGCAGAGTGGGGGTCCATGTCCCATCTCCTGCCTAGGTCTGTCAGCCTACAACACCTACAGGCCTTTCAACCTGGGGTTGGTATCACATGGAGCTTGTGCACTGGGACTTCCCAAAGGCAGGACTCAATCCAGCGCTGACCTAGCACAGAAGGGGCCGAAACAGGCCGGAATGGGCTCTGGGACCTACAAAAAGGCACTCCCCTTCCTGTCTGTTTGGGGACCCTGCCCACCCCCATCACCAGCGGCCACCCCAAGACCACCCCCACCCCCCCAATGGAGCACTGAAAGGAAGACTCGAAGGTCACTCTTTCTAATTTAAAACAGGACCCAACTTTCTGGTCCTCTTTTTCCGTGGGGATTCTGCTTCAAGTGCCCCATCTCGGCTTCTGTGGGGGGGCTGAGCCTATCATGGCTCCCTGCATTCGTCTCTTTTCCTCTCCTCACCTTGGGTCATCTTCCCCCTTCTGGGGTGGATGGGCACTGTCATTGCTTCTAGCGTCCACATAGATTTATGAAAAGGTCTGTAAAGTCTACTCATTTCCTCTCTTTTGTTCAGTGTCTCTCTCTAGACGTGTCTTTCTTTTCCTTTCGAAATTCAGTCTCTGTCTTCCTTTTCCTCTTTCTCTGTGTCTCTCCTGTGGATGGATGGATGCCTCTGAATGCACATGTATATTGTGAGCTTAGGGTTAGGTTTTAGGGATAGGTTCGAGTGAGATAAAGGGTTTAGGTGGGAGTTGGTGTTGGGGAATGGGACAAGGGTGGTGTGGTTTCCCTTGGAGGCCTGAGTGCGGTTTGTTCTTAGTCTATTTTACCAATGAATCGCTTATCAGATACATCACTTGCAAGTCGTCTCTTATGTTCAGTCTAGTATCTTTTTGATTTGTGAAAGCTTGATTCCCTGGTGGCTCAGATGGTAAAGCGTCTGCCCGCATTGTGGGGCCATGGGTTGATCCCCGGGACAGGAAGATCCCTGGAGAAGGAAATGGCAACCCACTCCAGTACTCTTGCCGAGAAAATTCCATGGATGGAGGAGCCCGGTGGGCTCCAGTCCATGGAGTCACAAAGAGTCGGACACGACGCAGCGACTTCACTTTCCTTGTGGTTGGCACGGTCACATTTGTATTTTCCACAGCACTAAAGGTTGTGTGCGGGTGCAAGAGGGCCGAGAGTAGCTACTCCACATTCAAGGTCAGGAGGGGTGGCCCTGATGAGATAGATAGCCCTGGTCCAAGGTAAGGAGCAGTGGCTGCGCTTTGCTGGAGCAGCCGTGAAGAGATAGCCCACGACCAAGGGAAGAGAAACCCAAGGAAGACGGTAGGTGATGTGAGACGGCATCGAGGCAGACACACCGAGACCGTAATCACGGACAACGAGCCAATCTGATCACATGGACCACAGCCGCGTCTGTCTCAATGAAACGAGGCCATGCCGCGAGGGCCCACCCAAGGCGGACGGGTCGTGATGGACGGGTCTGACAGAATACGGTCCGCTGGAGAAGGGAATGGCAAACCACTTCAGTAGTCTTGCCTTGAGGACCCCATGAACGGTATGAAAAGGCAAAATGATAGGATGCTGAGAGAGGAACTCCCAGGTCGGTAAGTGCCCAGTATGCTAGTGGAGGTCAGTGGAGAAATACCTCCAGAAAGACTGAAGGGATGGAGCCAGAGCCAGAACAATACCCAGCTGTGGATGCGACTGGTGACACAGGCAGGGTCCGATGCCGTAAAGAGCAATATTGCCTAGGAACCTGGAGTGTTAGGTCCGTGAATCAAGCCTACTTGGAAGTGGTCAGACAGGAGGTGGCACGAGTGAACATCGACATTCTAGCAGTCAGCGAACTAAAACGGACTGGAATGGGTGAACTGAACTCAGATGACCATTGTATGTGCCACTGTGGGCAGGATTCCTTTAGAAGAAATGGAGTAGCCATCATGGTCAACAAAAGACTCCGAAATGCTGTACTTGGATGCCATCTCAAAAACGACAGAATGATCTCTGTTCGTCTGCAAGGCAAACCATTCGATATCATGGTAATCCAAGCCTATGCCCCAACCAGTGACGCCAAAGAAGTTGACGTTGAGCGGTTCTACGAAGACTTTCAAGACCTTTGAGAACTAACACCCCCCTAAAGATGTCCTTTTCATTCTAGGGGATGGATCACACTAACCTGTTGGAAAATTTTCAAGAGATCGGGATACCAGACCCCCTGACCTGCCTCGTGAGAAACCTACATGCAGGTCAGGAAGCAACAGTTAGAACTGGACATGGAACGACAGGATGGTTCCCAATAGGGAAAGGAGACCGTCAAGGCTGTAGATTGTCCCCCTGCTTATTTAACTTATGTGCAGAGTACATCATGAGAAAGGCTGGGCTGGAAGAAGCACAAGCTGGAATCAAGATTGCCAGGAGAAATATCAGTAACCTCAGATATGCAGATGACAACACCCTTATGGCAGAAAGTGAAGAGGAACTCGAAAGAGCCACTTGATGAGAGTGAAAGAGGAGAGTGAAAACGTTGGCTTAAAGCTCAACATTCAGAAAACGAAGATCATGGCATCTGGTCCCATGACGTCATGGCAAATAGACGGGGTGGGGATTGTGAAAACAGTGTCAGACTTTATTTTGGGGGGCTCCAAAAATCACTGCAGATGGTGACTGCAGCCATGAAATTAAAAGACGCTTACTCCTTGGAAGGAAAGTTAGGACCAACCTAGAGAGCATATTCAAAAGCAGAGACATTAATTACTTTGCGAACCAAGGTCCGCCTAGTCAAGGCTATGGTTCTTCCAGTTGTCATGTATGGATGTGCGAGCTGGGCTCTGAAGAAAGCTGAGTGCCGAAGAACTGATGCTTTGGCACGGTGTGCAGCTTTTCGGTGCATAGAGAAGACAAGGTGGCGTCTGCCCCGGAGGTGGTCGCAGCTCATGGCTGAGCCAGACAGGCAGGCACACTCCTGAAAGCACCTGAGCTGCCTTCCTGAGGGAGTGATGTGGGGCAGAGGAAGACAGCCAGGTCTGCTCCCTCGTGTGGTACCCGGGGCATGTTGGCACCAGACTAAACACTTAACACGGTGCTGACCATCGCTGCTGTCTGCAAAGGGTTTACACTGCCGTGTGTCTTCATCTGAGAGGTCGGGCCGACTCTCGACTTCACTGGCCGTGGGCATGGCCTGTCCACCCTCACAGGTGTCTTCTCTTCCTTACTGAACCTTCCTTGCCAAGAGGGTTTGGGGGCAATAGGATGTTGGGTTTTCTCTAGCTTTGTCCAGTGAGGAACGCTTTTAGGTCGTTGGTGGTGTTCGTTTTCCAGCTCTCTCTTTTGGCTTCTTCCGTGAATGTGTTCGTGGAACAGCAAGAGCTCCACATCTCCCTTCTGGCTTGAGAGGTCACATTTACAACAGCAATGCCTACCTGCAGGTTCTGACCACATTTGCCGAAAGGGCTTCGTTTTGCAGAGGACATCTTGAAAGTACCTACACTGTCCTTTCCGTTACCCAAAGCCTACTTCAAATGAAATAAAAACAGGAATTCTCAACTTGAGTCTTACAATATGTGGAGAGTCAGAAAAATCCCCTGGAGAATGGAAAAGTTACCCCCTCCAGTAACCTGCCCTAGATAATTCGATGGACTGTAAAAACCATGGGGCTGCGAAGAGTCTAACGAGACGAAGCGACCATAACTTTCCCTTTCTCTCAGAAGAAAAAAAAAAAATCCATTTTTCTGTCACCTCAGTGATTAGCATTGATTGCAGACACCCAAAGAATGGGAAGAAATGGAGAAAGACGAAGACTAAATGTTGTCAGGTGGGGCAGGGAGGAATGGGGAGTGCTCGGCATGGATCCAGGCTTTGCTGGGAAGTGGGGGGATAGAATGAGAGGGTCCGAATGTAGACAGTGGTGATGGTTACGCAGCATTGTGAAGGCCCTAATATGCTCAAATTGCATCAATTAAAGGAACATTTATTAACACAAACTTAACCAAAAAAAATACATAAAGCCATGAAAAAACCAAAACATCCCAAGAAAGCTGCCCAGGAAGCAGATGCAAATAAGCTCAGGGGAAGGGCGCTCAATCTGCCCTGGGTCGGGAGGGAGTGGTTGGCATCCAGGGGAAGCAGGCAGGGATGGAGGCTGCAGAGCCAACCGCTCCCCTGGACGAAGGGTTTTCAGAAAGGGCTCTGGGGCCCTGTCCAGGGCGGCGGCCGGTTCTCCCTGCAGGGGTGGGTCAGGCATGGTGGGCATCTGGGTCTTGGGCACGAGCCAGGGCAAGCTCTCCCTGCAGAGGTGGTGACGCATCCCCTGACTCGGGTTCTCCTGCCGAAGCCCGAGCAGGTACAGGTGCAGGTGCAGGTGCAGGTGGACGTTCTCGCTGAGGGGGTGGGACGTCGGTGCCTGTGGCTGGGGGTCCTGCAGGCACAGAGGCCCCATATGCCCAGTGTGCTGGCCAGAACCCAGCTGGCCCGGTGTCTTGGGGAAGGGAAGTCGCAGGCCTCGATCTCCCCTCAGTGGATCTCTCTCTGCGCCGGGAGACTCCACTGCTGTAGGGACAGGACTTGCAAGTGGAGTCTGGTTGTAATTAGAGGCCAGTGCTAGAGCTGTGAGAGAAGAGAAGGTTACCCATCGCCAGCATTTTGATGTGTGTATACGGGGACAGAAAGCTTCCCAGAGAATCCCAAAGAATACCCAGCATAGGATGCACTCTGACTGCAGTGTGAAAGATGGGTGGTGTGAGGCCAGCCTTTGTTCCAGGCCCAGACCCAGCTCTGGGGGACTCCTCCCAGTGTAGCTCAGCACCCCCTCCTCACACACTCACATGCACAGCCCCAACCTCCTCACCTCTGTGCTCTGCCGTGCCGGGCTCCAGGTTCTCTTGCTGCCTCAGAGGCAGGGGTTCTCGGGGCTCTGGGTCAGAGCTGGGTGTGCTGAGCTCCGTGGCAGCCTGAGACTGGGCCCCGCCGTGTGTCCTGGCTGGTGTCTGTGGAGCAGGCCTTCCCCGCTTCCTCTCCATTCCCACTTGGGCTGATCCCTCCATGGGCACGCTCACCTGGAGCCTGCACTGGGCCTCGCGGGCAGTGGGGTGGGGGTGGTCCGAGCCCTCCCTCGGGGAGGTGAACGGGGTGCCCCCCTCATCGGCCACATCCACTGGCACGCTCTGAAATGACACTGACCGTCAGCCAGCCCTGCTTGGAGTTTACTGAGCTGGGCCTGACCAGTATGGCGGCTGCCTCTGCCCGCTTGAACTTCTGCTGCCAGCAGAAACATGTGTCTGCTCGCGTACCCACCCTGGACCAAGGAGACCCCTCCCTCCCAAGCCCCCCGACCCCCACCCCCCCCCACCCCCCCCTCCCGAGCACGTGGGGTCTTCCTGGGCAGCCGGTGCTGCCTGGACTCTTCCCCATCCCGCCCAGCCTGCTCTCCCCTGGGGTGTGGACACACCCAGCCACCCAGCCCACAGACTTCTGACCCACATCGGCCGGGACTCGCTTGCGGCAGGCATACCCCGAGAAGCCCTCATCCACACATACAGGGAAAGGACTCAGGGTTACCCGGGTGGGATGGGAGAGGGTTCATGGCCCGGCCTGGGGCTCCCGTGTTACCTTTCTCTTCCCTCGGGAAAAGGGCCACAGGCCTCTCGGGGGGTTCCTGAGCCATTGTCGACCGCGTTGCCACACGTTCTGCTTCTGAGCTCTCCCGGGGCGACGGCCTCTGGGAAGGGGCAAACAACAAAACATCTTGAGAGCCCGCGAACTGGCTGCGGGCTCCTCTCCGCTGTGAAGCCTGGAGACCCGGGTTCCGGGTTCTGTTGGGTTCTGTTGCCAGGAAGTGACGTCATTTCCTGGGTTCCTCGCTGAGGTCCCTTCCACAAAGCTCCCCAAGCGAACCTCTGGGTTTCAGTCTGTTCACCCCAGCCCCTTAGGCCATGTGCAGGCACAGTGACACCCACACCGCCCACCCCACAGCTCTGGCAGGCCTGGGTGCAGCCAGGCCCTCAGCTATGAGGACACAGCTCTTTCAGACAGGCTCCTTCTTCTCACTGTGATGTGGCCCTGGACAAGCCATACGCCCCTCAGGGTTTCCCCATCCTCTCCATCTGCAGAGTGGGGGTCCATGTCCCATCTCCTGCCTAGGTCTGTCAGCCTACAACACCTACAGGCCTTTCAACCTGGGGTTGGTATCACATGGAGCTTGTGCACTGGGACTTCCCAAAGGCAGGACTCAATCCAGCGCTGACCTAGCACAGAAGGGGCCGAAACAGGCCTGGATGGGCTCTGGGACCTACAAAAAGGCACTCCCCTTCCTGTCTGTTTGGGGACCCTGCCCACCCCCATCACCAGCGGCCACCCCAAGACCACCCCCACCCCCCCAATGGAGCACTGAAAGGAAGACTCGAAGGTCACTCTTTCTAATTTAAAACAGGACCCAACTTTCTGGTCCTCTTTTTCCGTGGAGATTCTGCTTCAAGTGCCCCATCTCGGCTTCTGTGGGGGGGCTGAGCCTATCATGGCTCCCTGCATTCGTCTCTTTTCCTCTCCTCACCTTGGGTCAGGTGGATGGGCACTGTCATTGCTTCTAGCGTCCACATAGATTTATGAAAAGGTCTGTAAAGTCTACTCATTTCCTCTCTTTTGTTCAGTGTCTCTCTCTAGACGTGTCTTTCTTTTCCTTTCGAAATTCAGTCTCTGTCTTCCTTTTCCTCTTTCTCTGTGTCTCTCCTGTGGATGGATGGATGCCTCTGAATGCACATGTATATTGTGAGCTTAGGGTTAGGTTTTAGGGATAGGTTCGAGTGAGATAAAGGGTTTAGGTGGGAGTTGGTGTTGGGGAATGGGACAAGGGTGGTGTGGTTTCCCTTGGAGGCCTGAGTGCGGTTTGTTCTTAGTCTATTTTACCAATGAATCGCTTATCAGATACATCACTTGCAAGTCGTCTCTTATGTTCAGTCTAGTATCTTTTTGATTTGTGAAAGCTTGATTCCCTGGTGGCTCAGATGGTAAAGCGTCTGCCCGCATTGTGGGGCCATGGGTTGATCCCCGGGACAGGAAGATCCCTGGAGAAGGAAATGGCAACCCACTCCAGTACTCTTGCCGAGAAAATTCCATGGATGGAGGAGCCCGGTGGGCTCCAGTCCATGGAGTCACAAAGAGTCGGACACGACGCAGCGACTTCACTTTCCTTGTGGTTGGCACGGTCACATTTGTATTTTCCACAGCACTAAAGGTTGTGTGCGGGTGCAAGAGGGCCGAGAGTAGCTACTCCACATTCAAGGTCAGGAGGGGTGGCCCTGATGAGATAGATAGCCCTGGTCCAAGGTAAGGAGCAGTGGCTGCGCTTTGCTGGAGCAGCCGTGAAGAGATAGCCCACGACCAAGGGAAGAGAAACCCAAGGAAGACGGTAGGTGATGTGAGACGGCATCGAGGCAGACACACCGAGACCGTAATCACGGACAACGAGCCAATCTGATCACATGGACCACAGCCGCGTCTGTCTCAATGAAACGAGGCCATGCCGCGAGGGCCCACCCAAGGCGGACGGGTCGTGATGGACGGGTCTGACAGAATACGGTCCGCTGGAGAAGGGAATGGCAAACCACTTCAGTAGTCTTGCCTTGAGGACCCCATGAACGGTATGAAAAGGCAAAATGATAGGATGCTGAGAGAGGAACTCCCAGGTCGGTAAGTGCCCAGTATGCTAGTGGAGGTCAGTGGAGAAATACCTCCAGAAAGACTGAAGGGATGGAGCCAGAGCCAGAACAATACCCAGCTGTGGATGCGACTGGTGACACAGGCAGGGTCCGATGCCGTAAAGAGCAATATTGCCTAGGAACCTGGAGTGTTAGGTCCGTGAATCAAGCCTACTTGGAAGTGGTCAGACAGGAGGTGGCACGAGTGAACATCGACATTCTAGCAGTCAGCGAACTAAAACGGACTGGAATGGGTGAACTGAACTCAGATGACCATTGTATGTGCCACTGTGGGCAGGATTCCTTTAGAAGAAATGGAGTAGCCATCATGGTCAACAAAAGACTCCGAAATGCTGTACTTGGATGCCATCTCAAAAACGACAGAATGATCTCTGTTCGTCTGCAAGGCAAACCATTCGATATCATGGTAATCCAAGCCTATGCCCCAACCAGTGACGCCAAAGAAGTTGACGTTGAGCGGTTCTACGAAGACTTTCAAGACCTTTGAGAACTAACACCCCCCTAAAGATGTCCTTTTCATTCTAGGGGATGGATCACACTAACCTGTTGGAAAATTTTCAAGAGATCGGGATACCAGACCCCCTGACCTGCCTCGTGAGAAACCTACATGCAGGTCAGGAAGCAACAGTTAGAACTGGACATGGAACGACAGGATGGTTCCCAATAGGGAAAGGAGACCGTCAAGGCTGTAGATTGTCCCCCTGCTTATTTAACTTATGTGCAGGGTACATCATGAGAAAGGCTGGGCTGGAAGAAGCACAAGCTGGAATCAAGATTGCCAGGAGAAATATCAGTAACCTCAGATATGCAGATGACAACACCCTTATGGCAGAAAGTGAAGAGGAACTCGAAAGAGCCACTTGATGAGAATGAAAGAGGAGAGTGAAAACGTTGGCTTAAAGCTCAATGTTCAGGAAACAAAGATCATGGCATCTAATCCCATGATGTGTTGACAAATAGAATGGGAATTGTGAAAACAGTGTCAGACTTTATTTTGGGGGGCTCCCAAATCACTGCAGATGGTGACTGCAGCCATGAAATTAAAAGATGCTTACTCCCTGGAAGGAGATTTATGACCAACCTAGAAAGCATATTGAAAAGCAGAGGCATTAATTACTTTGCAAGCCAAAGTCCATCTAGTTAAGGCTATGGTTTTTCCAGTTGTCATGTATGGATGAGAGAGCTGGTCTGTGAATCAAGCTGAGTGGTGTAGAATCGATGCTTTTGATCTGTGGTGTTGGAGAAGACTATTGAGAGTCCCTTGAAGAGCAAGGACATCCAGTCAGTCCCTTCTGAAGGAGATCATCCCTGGGATTTCTTTGGAAGGAATAATGCTAAAGCAGAAACTCCATTACTTTGCCACCTCATGATAAGAGTTGACTCATTGGAAACGTCTCTGATGCTGGGAGATATTGGGCAAGGGAGAAGGCGGGGATGACATAGGATGAGATGGCTGGATGGCATCATTGACTTGATGGACCTGAATCTGATTGAACTCCGGGAGTTAGTAATGAACAGGGAGGCCTGGTGTGCTGCGATTCATGGGATAGCAGAGTGTCAGTCTAGATTGAGTGACTGAACTGAGCTGAACTGAATACTGAAATGAAGAGAGGAGGCCCATTGTGGCTATTTTTCACCCATTGGGAAAGTAAGTGGATCCCTGCCTCACAAAACACTACCAAAGCAATTAAGACACATACTAAGAACCAACTCTTGAAAGAAAACTTGACAAATTTTACAACAAGTTTTGGTGAGTGAATACCTTTCTTTTTAATCGAGGTATTATGCATTTTAAAAGATTTGTTAATTTAAGGTGTACAGCAATGTGATTCAGGGATTCAGTGTCTCAGGTGCTTCCTTGAACAAAATTCACTCCATTTGAGGGGCTCCTGGGACATCCTCTACTCAGTACAGGCAAGAATCCTGAAAGGACAGAGCACCATGTGGTGGTTCTCATGGGTATTTTTTTGACTGAATCAATTATTCTACCATGACACCCAGAAGAAGCCTAGATGCTAGGAGGGGGATCTCCAAACCTATCTTCAAACAGGAGGCCTTGCTCCCTTGAATATGGTTGCGTGAAACTGCGCTTGGGAAGGGAAGAGGTATGTCATGAATATTTTGTCTGCAGAGAACAAAGTGCTGTGTAGAGATATTGTGCAAGCTTGTCCCAGAACACTGAGCACAAGGACACAGTGACCTGATTCTCAGCCCTGCTCTTGGGGCATTGCACTGTCTCCACCCCTGACATATGGTGAGGCACTCACAGGTGTCCTGGAGAGTATGGTCACATGACCTGAATCTGTCCAATCTATATGTTCCATCCTCCCTGGCTACCGTGATGGGCTCAGGACTGGGCCAGTGACGAATGGGGGCCCAGGGCTGGGACTCACGCTGCAATCAAGGGGAAGAGGAGCTCTGGTTCTGCTGGAAGGGGCGGGGCCAGTAAGATCAGTCTACAGCAGTGGGAGGAACGTGAGGTCAGCCTGGGGCGATTGGTGACCTTCCTGTTCCTGTCAGGGCAGAGGCGCTGGCTTGAGAATGAGGGCACTGCTGAGCCCAGGGGTTGAGAGCGCCGGATCCTGCTGTGGTCCCGGAGCTCCACCTGAGACTTGAGGGAAGCCATCTGCCTGTGAGTCCTCCTGCTTATCTCTGAGCTTGTTGGACCCACGCTGGGTTTTCTGTCCAGTGGCCTAAGTGGAGACCCTGCAAATGCAAGTGTGTGGGTTTTGGCTGGTTCAGGGAAGAAATGCCAGATGCCACTGGGAGACTCCAGTCTAATCTGGATTCAGGGGATATCTATTGAAAGTGAAGGGACAAGTCCTTCAGTCGTGTCTGACTCTTTGCGACCCCATAGACTATATGATCCATGGAATTCTGCAGGCAAGAATACTGGAGTGGGCAGCCTTTCCTTTCTCCAGGGAATCTTCCAAACCCAGGGGTCGAACCCAGGTCTCTGCATGCAGGCAGATTCTTTACCGGCTAAACCACAAAGGAGGCCCAAGAATATTGGACTGGGTAGCTTGACCCTTCTGCAGCGGATCAGGATTCCTGACCCAGGAATCTAACTGGGCTCTCCTGCAATGCAGGAGGATTCTTCACCAGCTGAGGTATCAGGGAAGCTCAATATCTCTTAAGACCAGCTACTAATTATAGGATTACCCTAAAGAGTCTTCACAGGTTTAAGGTAGCAACCTGCTAAGGTAGCAATCAATGTCTTTATTCTAGAGGACAAAACTGGGGCTCTAAGAAGAGGGTAACTCAGCTATAGCAAGGAAGTGTGTACCCAGACAAACCCCCCAGTTCCTGCTGTTAGAACTCAGGGAGGCCACATAGTGGGGCTTGTCTGTGTGACAGGGGTTAAGGCACCCAGCCCACACTGGGTGCTGTGGGGACCTGACTTGGTAACTGCCGTCTGGCAGCTCGGAGACTCCCAAAAGCAGTTTGCATTGAAGAGAGGAAGGGCACCTCCCTTCATCCACCTCACCACACCCTCTGAGTACTCCCACACCCTGCTCCCTTTCTCTTGCTTTCTGAGGAAATTAGAGTCATGCTCATGTGACCACATTGGCTGTCCAATGTTCACAGGCTACCATTGGAGCTGCTACAGGAGAGGCCAAGAGCCTTTGCTCCTGAGTATCTCTCTTTGCCTTGCACCGTCGAGGCCCTCCTCCACACTTGCACACCAGAGGCCTTTTCTGAGACGTGCATGGACCCTCCCTCAGTTTGCAACAAGTTGTACCCACTGCTGTCCTTTCAATGCCTCCCTTGAAACTCAGCTCATGTGCTCCTTTGCCTGCATGGCGGCCACCTGGCTGCCATGGGAGGGACAGAGCTGACTGTGAATCCAAAGCTCAGATCTGACAGCTGGGAATCTGTGTATAAAGGACCTGATTATTCACACTGTAAAGGCTGAAGTAGGCTCCAGGGGTCCAGAATTAGGGCTTGGGCCAAAGTGACTCCACAGGAGTTTAGATGCCAGGGGAGGCTTCTGGCTATAGTGGGGCTGGGGCGAGTTTCTTGAGGTTCTGAAGGCCCACTGTGTGCAGGTTCACGGTGCATAGAGAAGAGAAGGTGGAGTCTGCCCTGGAAATGGTCACAGCTCATGGCTGAGCCAGACAGGCAGGCACACTCCTGAAAGCACCTGAGCTGCCTTCCTGAGGGAGTGATGTGGGGCAGAGGAAGACAGCCAGGTCTGCTCCCTCGTGTGGTACCCGGGGCATGTTGGCACCAGACTAAACACTTAACACGGTGCTGACCATCGCTGCTGTCTGCAAAGGGTTTACACTGCCATGTGTCTTCATCTGAGAGGTCAGGTCGACTCTCAACTACACTGGCCGTGGGCATGGCCTGTCCACCCTCACATGTGTCTTCTCTTCCTTACTGAACCTTCCTTGCCAAGAGGGTTTTGGGGCAATAGGATGTTGGGTTTTCTCTAGCTTTGTCCAGTGAGGAATGCTTTTTGGTCATCAGTGGTGTTCGTTTTCCAGCTCTCTCTTTTGGCTTCTTCCGTGAATGTGTTTGTGGAACAGCAAGAGCTCTGCATCTCCCTTCTGTAGTCCACCAGGCTCCTCCATCCATGGGATTTTCAGGCAAGAATACTGGAGTGGGTTGCCATTTCCTTCTCCAGAGGATCTTCCCGACCCAGGGATCAACCCTGGGTCTCCTGCATTGTAGGCAGACGCTTTACCGTCTGAGCCACAAGAAACTTCTTATTAAATAAGAATAGGATACCATCAAATAGAAAATGGATTAATTGAGACTTCTTTCCCTAAAATTATCTTAAAAAACGAAATCAAAACAAATTTTTTTCCTGAAACTGAAAAATATGGTTGTAGAAATTTAAAATCCAATAGAAGCAATGAAAGATAAAGATGAAGGGGGAAAAAACAGAAAGTATATTAAAAGATAAAAGAAATACAATAAAGGGAAAAAAGAAAACATAATTATAAAATTGATCTGGAAGTTTCAACACTTGAAAAGCAACACTTATGGAAGAACAGAGAAAATCAAGTGGAAGAGATCATAAATAATTCAAGATAATTTTATAACATCGAAAGGTCCCAATAAGAACCCAGAACAGTATTGATAACTGTTTTTTAGCTGCTAAGTCATGTCCAACTCTTTGCAACCCCATGGACTGTAGCTTGCCAGGTTCTTCTGTCCCTGGGTTTTCCTAGGCAAGAATACTGGAAGGAGTTGCCATTTTCTTCCCCAGGGGATCTTCCTTGAACCTGTGGCTCCTGTACCGGCAGGCAGATTCTTTATCATTGAGCCACCTGGGTAGCCCCAGTGCTGATAACAGACTCCACCAAAACACACCTTTGTGTAATTTAAAACATTAAGAACAAAAAAAGAGATCCTATAAATATCGAGAGAAAACAAAATAGCTTACCAAAAAAAAAAAAAAAAGAAAAAAAAAATCCAGAATCAGCATGGTTTAGAACTCTTCATTGCAACACTAGAAATTGGATGACAATAAAGTCCTTGAAATTCTAAGTGACTATGATAATCAACCTGGAATTCTATATGCAAAAAAATTATCAATTTATTGCATATGAGAGATTATGAAGATGTTTTCAGACTTGAAAGATCTCAAAATGTCATGAATTCATGAATACTTTCTCAGAAAATTACTGAGAGGATGTCTGCACCAAAACGGAGATAAATCCATTAAGAGGAATGGATGGAATATAGAAAACAGCAGAGCCATTCAAACGGGAAACAGAGGGACTCCTTGGGATAACAGTGATGAGAAAGACCATAATCACAGCTGTTGACTGGAAAACCAGGCCAGGTTAGGGCAAATCAAAAAGTTACAGGATGAATATATCCTTAAAAATAAATTGATTAACATTTGATAACTTCAGACATCTAAAAAGTAGATATAGGTGACTGGAAGAGAGTTTGAGAATGAATTAGTGATAAGTCCATAGAAAACTAAACAAATGAAAAATAAGTAAATATTTATACTCTAGGGAAACAGAAAATTATGCAAATGGTGAAAATTAATTGTTACCCTATATCATTTATTTTAATATGAATCGTGCTATTCATAATAATGTGAATACTACTTATTATGTAATTAACAAAAATTATGATGCAATTACATCCAGAGGCTGAGGAAACACAAAGTGAATAAGGAAAATATAGTGACACAAGCTAAAATTTCTTTTTCCATAGTAGAAAGTCAGAATATAATGCCTAAAATTAAAAAAAAAAAAACCCTGATACTAAATATGTTATATATGCTAAATACAGAGGTATATAGCAAAGAAAATAGCAAAAGTACTTCTTTGGAAAGAAAAACTAATTTATGTTGAAGTAGACATTCAATAAAAATAATATGGAACTGTTGACCTATGTGCCTGCATTATTTTGATTTAGAAAAAATAATCAGTTAAAATAAAAATAACAAGGCACTAATAGTATTGAAAGATGAATTGGATTAATAGATACTCTCTGTCCTAAGATAATAAAACATTTGTGTACAGCAGTGTCAAGCTTTGGCCTAGCAGAAAGGAAATAAACAAGATATGAACTTTCTGGAAAAGTAAAGAGAAATCGAGAAATATTTCTTTATCGTCTGCTGGAGCAATGATGCTGGTTTGTTTGATTTATTTTTTTTTTTAATTAGTAACAAATACTGCTTAACTGACTGAATACTGCTTTTTCTGTGGAAGGAAAAGTTATTCCTAGCTGGAGTGCTAAAGTCAGAGAGGCGGCCCCAAGCCTGCTGTTTTCAATTAGCATGCCAGTCCCAATGGCACGTCCGGCAGACGGTGTTTTATTAGGGGTTGGTCATCTCCTCCTCCCAGCCACGTGAACAGCCTGCGGTTCTACATGCTTTCCTTGACCTTCCGGTCCCTCTGGAGTTGTGTGACCGCTGGAAGCCGAAACCACAGCTGTCTGCCACTTAACTCCCAGAGCTCAATCTTCTCTGCTCTTCCCCCTGGGGACAGAGAGGGAAAGCAAGTTGATGGGAAGAGCGTCTCTTCCCTGAGATGGAATAATGCCTCTTCCTTGAACGAGTTTGAGAACTGAAGTGGGTGAGCTGAGATGTGGAAAGGTGGCCCTGTGAATGCCCTGTGGGGGTCCTCTTGTCAGCACAGGGTCCAGGTCTGGGCTGGGGCAGAGTAGCTCTTCATGGATTCAGAGGAGGGTGAGGGTAACTTGGCACGTAAGACTCTGAAGAAGGGAGAGCAGACCCGGAAATTAGCCTGAAGAAGAGAAGGTTGAGAGTGATTTTAAAAGGAAATCTGGAGCAGGAAATGTCATTATGTTAGGAATGAGGACCAGATGTTCTCAGTCTCAAAGGAGCACAGAACAGGGAGAAGAAAATGACCTTATAGAATAAGGCGGATCTTCAGGATGGTTGTTAAATTCTGGAATGGGGTGTCCATGGAGTCTGTGGAATTCTCCATAAAAATAAGACATTTGTCTGATATGAGTATTTGTGTGTAACTTTGCCTAAAGCAGAAGGTATTAAGGAAACTGTCTGCAGAATCTCTCCTTGAGTATTCTCTGTATCAGAGACTTTCAGATAAATAAGGTAAAAGATTTCTTGGAACACTCATTTGTACTCATCCTTGGGCCCCATAACTATAAAGACTTGAATAAACAATACAAAGTTGAATTTTCTTCTTTGCTTTCTCCTCTATTCACTTTCAAGTTCTCTGTACATGTTTGTAAACATATCAGCTACTGTGATCACAGGAGAACAATAATCCTTCAATTGCATCCTTTTACTCATGGATTTGTGTTAGAGGCAGAAATATTCTCAGTCCTTGAGACAGACTGAAATCCTATTTTGACACTTTTGAAATTTTCAGTGAGGTGACAGTTGACAGGGAGCAATTTTCAGGCTCGAATGAAAATTTTCCTTTTATTTAAATTTTTTTTCCAGCCTTTGGGGAGTATAATTGAAAAAAATCACAAGATATGTAAAGTGTAGCATCATGGTGATTTGTTATATGCATAGGATTCCCAACATTTAATTAATATTTACACCACCTCATTAGTTTTGTCTTTTTTAATGAAAATATTTAACTTCTACTCTCTTAGCAAATTTCAATTATATAATATAGTGTTGTAAACTATGGGGCTACCCAGGTGGCACGAGTGGTAAAGAACCCACCTGCCAATGCAGGAGATTAAGAGACTGTGTTCAATCCCTGGGTTGGGAAGATTCCCTGGAGGAAAGCATAGCAACCCACTCCAGTATGCTTGCCTGGAAAACCCCTCAGACATAGGAACCTGGCAAGCTATAGTTCATAGCGTCACAACTGAAGTGACTTAGCACAGCACAGCACTTTATACACTATAGTCCCTATTTCCACATTAGATCCTCAGACCATTCAGGTAGGACCAAAATCAAATCCCTTATGATTATACAGTGGAAGTGAGAAATAGATTTAAGGGACTGGATCTGATAGAGTGCCTAATGAACTATGGACGGACGTTCATGACATTCTACAGCAGGCAGGCATCATACCATCCTCAAGAAAAAGAAATCCAAAAAGGCAAAATGGTTGTCTGAGGAGGCCTTACAAATAGCTGTGAAAAGAAGAAAAGTGAAAGGCAAAAGAGAAAAAGAAAGATATACCCATTTGAATGCAGAGCTCCAAAAAATAGCAAGGAGGGATAAGAAAGCCTTCCTCAGTGATCAGTGCAAAGAAATAGAGGAAAACAACAGAATGGGAAAGACTAAAGATCTCTCCAAGAAAATTAGAGATACCAAGGGAACACTTCATGCAAAGATGGGCACAAGAAAGGACAGAAATGGTATGGACTTAACAGAAGCAGAAGATATTTGGAAGAGGTGGCAAGAATACACAGATGAACTATACAAAAATGATCTTCACAACCCAGATAATCACGAAGGTATGATCACTCACCTAGAGCCAGACATCCTAGAATGTGAAGCCAAGTGGGCCTTAGGAAGCATCACTATGAACAAAGCTAGTAGAGGTGATGGAATTCCAGTTGAGCTATTTCAAATCCTAAAGGATGATGCTGTGAAAGTGCTGCACTCAATATGCCAGCAAATTTGCAAAACTCAGAAGTGGCCACAGGACTGGAAAAGGTCAGTTTTCACTCCAATCCCAAAGAAAGGAAATGCCAAACACTGCTCAAACTACTGCACAATTGCACTCATCTCACACACTAGTAAAGTAATGCTCAAAATTCTCCAAGCCAGGCTTCAACAGCACATGAACCATGAACTTCCAGATGTTCAAGCTGGCTTTAGAAAAGGCAGAGGAACCAGAGATCAGATTGCCAACAACCGCTGGGTCATCGAAAAAGTAAGAGTTCCAGAAAGACATCTACTTCTGCTTCATTGACTACGGCAAAGCCTTTGACTATGTGGATCAAAACAACCTGTGGAAAATTCTTAAAGAGATGGGAATACTAGACCACCTGATCTGCCTCTTGAGAAAATGTATGCAGGTCAGAAGAAACAGTTAGAACTGGACATGGAACAAGAGACTGGTTCCAAATCAGGAAAGGAGTACATCAAGGCTGTATATTGTCACCCTGCTTATTTCACTTCTATGCAGAGTACATCATGTGAAGTGCCAGGCTGGATGAAGCACAGGCTGGAATCAAGATTGCCAGGAGAAATATCAATAACCTCAGAGATGCATACATATGACACCACCCTTCTGGCAGAAAGTGAAGAACTAAAGAGCCTCTTGATGAAAGTGAAAGAGGAGAGTGAAAACGTTGGCTTAAAACTCAACATTCAGAAAACTAAGATCATGGCATCTGGTCCCATCACTTCATGGCAAATAGTTGGAGAAACAGTGGAAACGGTGACAGATTTTATTTTTGGAGGCTCCAAAATCACTGCAGATGGTTGACTGCAGCCATGAAATTAAAAGATGCTTACTCCTTGGAAGAAAAGTTATGACCAACCTAGACAGCTTATTAAAAAGTAGAGACATTACTTTGCAACAAAGTTCTGTCTAGTCAAAACTATGGTTTTTCCAGTAGTCATGTATGGATGTGGGAGTTGGACTATAAAGAAATCAGAGTGCTGTAGAATTGATGCTTTTCAACTGTGTTGTTGGAGAAGACTCTTGAGAGTCCCTTGGCCTACAAGGAGATCCAACCAGTCCATTCTAAAGGAGATCAGTCCTGAATATTCATTGGAAGGACTGATGCTGAAGCTGAAACTCCAATACTTTGGCCACCTGTTGCAAAGAACTGACTCATTGCAAAAGACCCTGATGATGGGAAAGATGGAAGGTGGAGAAGGGGACGACAGAGGATGTGATGGTTGGGTGGCATCACTGAGTCAATCAATGCACATGAGTTTGAGTAAACTCTGGGAGTTGGTGATGGACAGGGAACCCTGGTGTGCTTCAGTCCATGGGGTTGCAAAGAGTCAGACACGACTGAGCGACTGAACTGAACTGAACTGATCCTTTTACCAACGTCTTCCAACTTCCCACAAACCCCTGTCCTAGGCAAACACTTTTCTACTTTCTCCTTCTATAAGCTTGACTTTTTCAAAAGAAGATTCCATATATAAACAAAACACCACACAGTATTTATCTTTCTGTGTTTGGCTTTTTTTTGTTTAGCATAACACCCTCAAGTTTCATCCCCTGTTGTTGCAAATGGTAGGATTACTTCTTTCCCATGGCTAAATAATATTTCACTTTACATATATACCACATCTTCTTTACACACTCACCCATTTGAGGGGAACCTAGGGTATTTCCATATTTTGGCTATTGTGAGTAATGCTGTAATGAACTTGGGAGTGCAGATATCCACTTACATCCTGCTTTTATTTTTGTTAGATATATACCCAAAAGTGAGATCACTGGATCATGTGGTAGTTTTATTTTTAACATTTTGAGGAACCCTCCTACTGTTTTCCCTAGTAGCTACACCAATTGATATCCTCACTAATAGTGCACAGTTTAGTTCAGTCACTCAGCCGTGTCTGACCCTTTTTGACCCCATGAACCGCAGCATGCCAGGCCTCCCTGTCCATCACCAACTCCCGGAGTTTACCTAAACTCACCTCCATTGGGAGAAGGCAATGGCACCCCACTCCAGTACTCTTGCCTGGAAAATCCCACGGACAGAGGACCCTGGTGGGCTACAGTCCCTGGGGTCACAGCGAGTCAGACACGACTGAGCGGCTTCACTTTCACTTTTCACTTTCATGCATTGGAGAAAGGAATGGCAACCCACTCCAGTGTTCTTGCCTGGAGAATCCTAGGCACAAGGGAGCCTGGTGGGCTGCTGTCTATGGGGTCGCACAGAGTTGGACACAACTGAAGCGACTTAGCAGCAGCAGCAACATGTCCATTGAGTCGGTGATGCCATCTAACCATCGCATCCTCTGTCGTCCCCTTCTCCTCCTGCCTTCAATCTTTCCCCAAATCAGGGTCTCTTCAAATGAGTCAGCTCTTTGCATCAGGTGGCCAAAATATTGGAGTTTCAGCTTTAACTTCAGTCCTTGCAATGAACACCCAGGACTGATCTCTTTTAGGATGAACTGGTTGGATCTCCTTGCAGTCCAAGGGACTCTCTAGAGTCTTCTCCAACACCACAGTTCAAAATCATCAGTTTTTCGGGGCTCAGCTTTCTTTATATTCCAACACTCACATCCATACATGACCACTGGAAAAACCATAGCCTTGACTAGATGGACCTTTGTTGACAAAGCAATGTCTTTACTTTTTAATATGCTGTCTAGGTTGGTCATAACTTTCCTTCCAAGGAGTAAGCATCTTTTAATTTCATGGCTTCAGTCACCATCTGCAGTGATTTTGGAGCCCCCCGCCCCCCCCGCCCCCCGCCAAAATACAGTCAGCCAATAGTGCACAAGGGTTTACTTATCGCCACCTCTTTGCCAACATCTGTTATCTCTTGTCTCTTTGACGGCAGTCATTCTAACAGGTGTGAAATGATATCTTGTTGTGGTTTGATTTGCATTTGCCTGATGGTTAGAGATATTGAGCACCTTTTCATGAAACCACTGGCCACCTATATGTCTGTTTTTGAAAAATATCCATTCAGTTCCTCTGCCCATTTTTAAATCAGACTGAGGTTTTGTTTTGGTTTTTTTTTTTTTTTTTGCCATTGAATTGTATGAGTTCTTTATACAATTTGAATATTAAGCCCTGATCAGATACAAAAGTGAGAGTGAGAGTGAAAGTCGCTCAGTCATGTCCGAGTCTTTGTGACCCCATGGACTATACAGTTCATGGGATTCTCCAGGCCAGAATACTGGAGTGGGTAGCCGTTTCCTTCTCCAGGGGATCTTCCCAACCCAGGGATCGAACCCAGGTCTCCTACATTGCAGGTGGATTCTTTACCAGCTGAGCTACAGGGAAAGCCTGATCAGATATATGATTTGTAAATATTTTCTCCCATTCTTCAGGTTACCTTTTCATTTTTTAGTGGTTTTCATTATTGAGCAAAACCTTTCCTTTTTTATTTTAAAATGGATGACAACCAGATCTAAATGTGTGTTTTTAATTCTTTGGTTTAACACTTACTTGAAAAGTAGTTTTACATGCAGGTTCTGTAAGATGGAAATAGCCCCAGGACCTGTATGTCATCTCTTTGTAATTAATACAAGCAAAATGAGAATGAATTGGTCACTGAAATCTGTAGGAAGAATGAACCCTTTTTAATTTATATTTCCTATTCTCCAAATTAAAGCTAACATTTTAATTAGTAAAATGACCATGAATAAGAGGCTGATGGCTAATTATTACTGATTATTCCATTGTTAGCTGATTAATGAGTTCAGTTAGTAAGGTAGTCATGCACTTTGATCAAATTCATCTGTGCATCTTTTTATAATCAACCAAATTATACAGGTGTATTTAATAATCTGGCATAATTTTTGTGACGTTTTTATATTTAATATTTACCTTAATATTGACAAAAATATCATTCAAAGGAAAGCAAAGTCTACAAATATGCAAAGAAAACTAAATATAAATTTTATACAACTATCTTCCCATTGTGCAATAGCTAAATCTTCCTATTGTGATGGTTTTACCTTGATGCTCATCTTTCACATGGTTGCGCCAACAGACTCACCGTACTTATTTATCAAATAGCTTTATAAAAATAAATAAATGGGTAAGTCTAACTTTTTAGGAATGAAGGAATATTGAAATCTATCCATTTTATCCATCCTTCTGCTTCTGACAAGACTGAATTTGAAGCTATCTCATAAAATGGCTGGCTCTCCTGCTGGCCAGCAGGAATTGAAAGGAATGAGAAGGCAGTTAGAGAAAGGAGTGAATGGCTACTCTCACATTATTTGCATCATAGGACCACCAGGTAATGAATTGTGCATGCCAGTTAATTTGTTACTCACAATATCAGAAATTGTGCTGCCCACAAAGTACCAAATCAGTCTCAGAAGCAAGGATAAAAAATATAACACCTTGATCATCCATGGTGTTGTTTGGCAACCTTTCCATAAGTTTGAATTATTGAAAATATTGATAACATTGTAAAAAATAGAAATATGACACCTTGATATATATATATATATATATATATATATATATATATATATATATATATATATATACTGGGCTTCCCAAGTGGCGCTAGTGGTAAAGATCCTTCCTGCCAATGCAGGAGACATATGAGACCTGGGTTTGATCCTTGGGTCAGGAAAATCCCCTGGAGGAGGGCATGGCAACACATTCCAGTATTCTTGCCTGGAGAATCCCATGGACAGAGGAGCCTGGTGGGCTACAGTCCATAGGGTCTCAAAGAGACAGGCAGAACTGAAGCAACTTAGCACATGCACACACATACATAATTCTGTTTTTATCAGGCTGCTGATAATCCAGAACAGGAATGACTATCTCAGCACTAGGTACATATATCTACCTTCAAATTTTGCAAAGAGTACAGAGACCAAAATTGTCATAACTCAGTTTCTATTCAGCATGATCTTTATACTAGTGGAATTGAAATATAAGTATAAAGATATCTATCTCTAAAGCAACTCTCTTTTGTGCATCCCACTGTAGAAGATATAGCGTATCAGAGACTATGTCAAAGGAAAGAAGTTAGGTGTTTTTTTTTAATTTTTATTTTTACTTTATTTTGCTTTACAATACTGTATTGGTTTTGCTATACATTGACATGAATCAGAAGTTAGTTATTTTGATGATAAATTAGGTGGATAAATTAGATAACTTAGGGAAGAAAGATAGAGGAAAGAAGATGACTTCAAAATTCCTGCCTGGAGAAACTGAAAATAGACACTGTGCCTGTGAATGCAGCCTAAAGTTGAAGAGGGAGTCGGTATGAGGAAAAAGCAGAGTTTTGCTTGTAACTGTTGAGTTTTAGAGGATAATATAGCTTTCTGTCCCCCCCAAAAAATCATCTCAGGAAGTGCAAAATGAGGATTAAACCACAGAGGTAAGGGGAATATCCAGTTTAGAAATTTAGGAATCACTGAAGAAATACAGTGTGTAACAAGCAACAGACTGGAGTAAAAATTTTCTGAGTTAACACACATGGAGAGACTAGGAAAATATTTGTAAGTAGACTATTGGGAAAGCGAGAGGTAAAGGTGAGAGATGGAAAAGGTGAGGAAGTGCAGGAATGTGAAGCTTTATTTCTGTAAAATTTCATGTATTTCTGCACTTATATGCCTCTCCATTAGAATCATGCTTAAAATTATCTTGCAAAAGAAGATTGCACATATACCATATGATATATGATAATACAGTACTGCAAATGGATGAAGGCATATACATTTTTAAGTTATTTTATTCCCTCTTTGAAAGCATTATGGAAACACTGCAAGGGTGAGAAGGTCTAAACTATTCAGAGATATCTGTTTATGACTGTCCCGTATGAAATTGAACTCATAGTACTTGGACTCTGAGCGTGCCTAAATTATTTTGTATATTTATTTTCATAAGAAATACAGCTAAAAATAGAAACAAAACTACTCATGAATTGTCAAATCTGTGATTTTATCAGAACTTTACACTGATTTAGGTTCAATCCAAAAACAATTCTCTGACAAATGTAATTCTCTTAATGCAATATTTCAACCTATTTAACTTTTTCTCTTCCCCTTTTAAATCATTCCTGTTTACCTTCTAAGTTACTCGGGTAGACATAATTTTGTCATCCTTTCATTTTATATAACTGTGTTTGACAACTTTCAGCCATTCGTCACTATTTGAGACAAATGTTAGCTGTTTTTAGATCACTAGAACCTAGAGAGATTCCATTATAAAAAGTGAAATTGGGTGAAACTTCTTCTGCATAATTTGATGATTTTGACCATGCTCTCAGTGACTTTTCAGCCACTCCACAATTCAGTGACTTTTGACTGATGATAATCGGTGACATTCTTACAGGAACAATGTGCTGCATAGTAGTTTCTAGGACTTTTGACCCTAACACTCAGTTAAATTTGAATTTTCTCCAAGTGTTAGTTTTAACTGCTCAGTCATGTTTGACTCTTGGCTCCTCTGTCCATGGGGATTCTCCAGGCAAAAATACTGGAGTGGGTTGCCATGCGCTCTTCCCGGGGATCTTCCCGACTCAAGGATTTAGCCTGAGTCTCCTATGTTGCAGCTAGATTCTTTACTAAGATTTTTCTTAGACCTTAAATACAGATACATATTTGCATGTTTTAAACATTTCTCTGGGTATATTTTATGGTATTAAAATACCACTATATACAGAATTAACTAAAGCATTTCCTATAGTCTAACATATTTCACAGATCCTCAGATATCTTCAAAACATTTGAACTTGGCATTTGGATTTTTTTCCATGGTTCATGTGTTATACCATCAGTGACTTACTCCATGAAGCCTCCACTGAGGACAATGATATGCTCAGAATTTGTCTCTAAACTTAAAGGGCAGTTCAGGAAATTACAGTTAACTCGATTACTTAGGGATCAATTGATTAATGATAATTAGTGGAGGCAAACACCAAACCACACATTTGTAAAAGTTTATGATTTCTATAGATGATCAAAAGTCAACATTTGAAAGACATTTGCTGACCGAAACTGGAAGTAACCAATGGACACTATTTTATGTACCAAGAGTGCCTCTGTTTCTCACCACTCACCTCTATAACAGTGCTCAGTATTGAAGGTGAGAAGATAGCTCTTTGGTGCTCCTAATGTTGCCTTTCACATGGGAGATTAGCACTAATGTGATACTCTTAGCGTCTCTCCATCTCTAATTTATTTCTCCTTTGAGAAATCTGTATGCAGGTCAGGAAGCAACAGTTAGAACTGGACATGGAATAACAGACTGGTTCCAAATAGGAAAAGGAGTCGTGTCCGACTCTTTGCGACCCCATGAATCGCAGCACGCCAGGCCTCCCTGTCCATCACCAACTCCCGAAGTTCACTCAGACTCGCATCCATCGAGTCAGTGATGCCATCCGGCCATCTCATCCTCTGTCATCTCCTTTCCTCCTGCCCCCAATCCCTCCCAGCATCAGAGTCTTTTCCAATGAGTCAACTCTTCGCATGAGGTGGCCAAAGTACTGGAGCTTCAGCTTTAGCATCATTCCTTCCAAAGAAATCCCAGAGCTGATCTCCTTCAGAATGGACTGGTTGGATCTCCTTGCAGTCCAAGGGACTCTCAAGAGTCTTCTCCAACACCACAATTGAAAAGCATCAATTCTTCGGCGCTCAGCTTTCTTCACAGTCCAACTCTCATATCCATACATGACTACTGGAAAAACCATAGCCTTGACTAGACGGACCTTTGTTGGCAAAGTAATGTCTCTGCTTTTGAATATGCTATCTCGGTTGGTCATAACTTTTCTTCCAAGGAGTAAGCGTCTTTTAATTTCATGGCTGCAATCACCATCTGCAGTGATTTTGGAGTCCCCCAAAATAAAGTCTGACACTGTTTCCACTGTTTCCCCATCTATTTCCCATGAAGTGATGGGACCAGATGCCATGATCTTTGTTTTCTGAATGTTGAGCTTTAAGCCAACTTTTTCACTCTCCACTTTCACTTTCATCAAGAGGCTTTTTAGTTCCTCTTCACTTTCTGCCATAAGGGTGGTGTCATCTGCATATCTGAGGTTATTGATATTTCTCCTAGCAATCTTGATTCCAGCTTGTGCTTCTTCCAGCCCAGCCTTTCTCATGATGTACTCTGCATATAAGTTAAATAAGCAGGGTAACAATATACAGCCTTGACGTACTCCTTTTCCTATTTGGAACCAGTCTGTTGTTCCATGTCCAGTTCTAACTGTTGCTTAGTTAGCTCCTATTTCAATAACTGACCAAGGATAGATCTATTAAAATGTATATAAATCAGTTCAGGCTATTTAAAAGTAAGCCCTTTGGGACTTATTGATGAAATAATTTAAGGTTAGTGTCCTTGAACTTAGTATGTAGAATTTTACAGTGTTAAATGAGATGAGCAAAATAGAATATATGCTCCCAAATGTTGGGTATGCCTTAAATGCATTTTTTCATAAAGCTCTTTGTGTTCTTTTGCTTTAATTATAATTTGAGATGCTTGTAAACTCCTCTTGTTCTGCCTTGTCCCCATTATGCCAGTGACAGGGAATCAACAGTTTCATACTTGTTTCTTAGTATATTCTCTACATAGTACATAGTTCATAACTGAACACAGTAAGAATATATCCTACATTTGCAACTCCATCTCCAAAATCTGCATTCAAATGGGTATACCTTTCCTTTTCTTCTTTGCCTAAGCCTTCCTCAGTAATCAATGCAAAGAAGTAGAGGAAACCAATAGAATGGGAAAGACTAGAGATCTCGTCAAGAAAATTAGAGATACCAAGGGAACATTTCATGCAAAGATGGGCACAAGAAAGGACAGAAATGGTATGGATTTAACAGAAGCAAAATCTATTAAGAAGAGGTGGCAAGAATACACGAACTATACAAAAATGATCTTCACAACTCAGATAATCACGATAGTGTGATCACTCACCTACAGCCAGACATCCTGGAATGTGCAGCCAAGTGGGCCTTAGGAAGCATCACTACAAACAAAGCTAGTAGAGGTGATGGAATTCCAGTTGAGCTATTTCAAATCCTAAAAGATGATGCTGTGAAAATGCTGCACTCAATATGCCAGCACATTTGGAAAACTCAGCAGTGGCCACAGGACTGGAAAAGGTCAGTTTTCATCACATTGTCAAAGAAAGGCAACGCCAAAGAATGCTCAAACTACTTCACAGTTGCACTCATGTGACACGCTAGTAAAGTAATGCTCAGAATTCTCCAAGCCAGGCTTCAATAGTACATGAACCATGAACTTCCAGATGTTCAAGCTGGATTTAGAAAAGGCAGAGGGACCAGAGATCAAATTGCCAACATCCACTGAATCACTGAAAAAAAAAAAGAGTTCCAGAGAAACATTCACTTCTTCTTCATTGACTATGCCAAAGCCTTTGACTGTGTGGATCACAACAACCTGTGGAAAATTCTAAAAGAGATGAGAATACCAGACCACCTGACCTGCCTCCTGAGGAATCTGTATGCAGGTCAAGAAGCAATAGTTAGAACTGGACATGAAACAAGAGACTGGTTCCAAATTGGGAAAGGAGTACATCAAGACTGTATATTGTCACTCTGCTTATTTCACTTCTATGCAGAGTACATCATGCGAAATGCCAGGCTAGATGAAGCACAAGCTGGAATCAAGATTGCCGGGAGAAATATCAATAACCTCAGAGATGCAGATGACACACCCTTATGGCAGAAAGTGAAAAAGAACTAAACAGCCTCTTGATGAAAGTGAAAGAGGAGAGTGAAAAAGTTGGCTTAAAACTCAAACTTAGTTTTAGATCATGGCATCTGGTCCAATCACTTCATGGCAAATAAATGGGGAAACAATGGAAGTAGTGAGAGACTTTAATTTTGGGGGCTCCAAAATCACTGCAGATTGTTGATTGCAGCCATGAAATTCAAAGACACTTGCTCCTTGGAAGAAAAGCTATGACCAACATTGAAAGCATGTTAAAAAGCAGAGGCATTACTTTGACAACAAAGGTCCGTCTAGTCAAAGCTTAGGTTTTTCCAGTAGTCATGTATGGATGTGAGAGTTGGACTATAAAGAAAGCTGAGCACTGAAGAATTGATGATTTTGAACTGTAGTGTTGGAGAAGACTCTTGAGATTCCCTTGGACTGCAAAGTGATCCAACCAGTCCATTGTAAAGGAAATCAGTCCTAAATATTCATTGGAAGGACTGATGCTGAAGCTGAAACTTCAATACTTTGGCCACCTGATGTGAAAAACTGACTCTTTGGAAAAGACCCTCATGCTTGGAAAGATTGAAGGAGGGAAGAAAAGGGGACGACAGAGGATGAGATTGTTGGATGGCATCACTGACTCACTGGACATGAGTTTTAGTAAGTTCTGGGTGTTGGTGATGGACAGAGAAGCCTGGCGTTCTGTAGTCCATGGGATCGCAAAGAGTTGAACACAATTGAATGACTGAACTGAACTGGACTCCAAAATCTCTTCCTTCTGCCTCTTTACTGAATTTTCTTGAACAACCTTACAGAATTCAAGGGAAAAAAAGAAAGGATGCGTGGATATTGGAAATTTCCTTACAGTAAGCCTGCCCAAAAAGAATGTCTTTGGAGACTATACAGTTAACTCAGCTGCGGACAAGGAGTGGAGACATTTCCAAAATCCACCTTAAGTTACTTCCACCTGGAACCCACATCACAGAATCATTTTGCCTAAGACCCAGCCTGTCCCAAATTCCTCTCTCACTCTTAATCTACTGCCAGACCAAGGTCTACTCAGGCCTATGTCTGTCACCGCTAACCAGCTGGATAACAGCAGTGTACTGGGGTGGGCTTTTGCTTTCTCAAAGATATCCTGTTCCAAGAAATATAATGCCTTTTTTATTAATTTTTGAACAGTAAATGTATGTACTGTTCACAGAACGTGCCAAAATAGTTTTAAAATGACACTATGGAAAATCATTAGCCAAGACCTTTGCAACTTTTAAAGATAGAATTTAAGTGCACTTTCAGGCACTCTCATAAAAACAATCTTTATCTGTTTCTGACTGTGACTGATTCTGACTCGGCTAGGAAAATCTCAGGGTGGAAATTTCCTGAACTGACAGCAGGTCATGCTAAATTAGAGGCACCACTCTTGGGAGGTGGCAGAAGTTAAAGAATGTAGCTAGGTCTATTTCTCATTAGTTATATATTCATAAAAGCATTGAAGAGTAACTTTCTAATTTCCCCAGTTTTAAAAATAGTGGATCAGATTTTCCATTCAGCTTCTCATAGCAGGACAGGAGCAAAAGACACCTAAAACAAAGCTTCAACTCACTTGCAGCATGTAGAAACCTTGTCCCCTCCTCCCCCCACCCAAAGAGAAGAAAATTGTCTTTTCCTTTTAGCTTTTTCCAAGTCCATATTATCTTTTCCATGGCACGTGATTAGGATATCAAAAACAGACATATTGTACTCTATAAATGCATTGCTAACATTTAAACCTAATTGAGATGCACACAGGATTTCATTGGAAAGGGTGATTCATGTAAACTGAAACACAGACCATCTGTTCCTACCTTCCATCCTCCAATTTATTCATCCTTTTTTTAAAAAAGAAAAGTAAACTGTTCCTTTGCTTCTAGATATCTTTTATTCACTACTCATGTTAGTAAATCCCTAAAAACTAAAATTTTGATATGGCAAGATAATTCATTTAACCCATCATCTGAGAGGAGGCCAGGAATTGAAGGCAAAGGGGATTATGGGTCTTTTAAATAAGACTTCCATTTCTTTCTCAGTGTTGAAAAATGTTGTGCTCCTTTCCTGACCTACGCTTAAGTTTTTTTTTTTTCTTATATCTTCTTTTAATACTTATTTCCCCCCAAATTTAATGTAGCCATGTAAATCAGCTATAATTACTATAATGTTGCATTAACAAACCACTCAAAAAAGTTAAGTGCCTTGTAGCCACCAGTGCTTATTTTTCTTCTTCAGGTCTATGGCTTTTCTGGCGTGGCTCTGCTACAGAGTTTAGATTGGTTGGGTTGGTCCCAAGTTTCAGGTTGGCTACAGGTAGCTATGAGCATGTTCACATACTAGTAGGATCAGGAGCTACCCAAGCCAGTCTCCTCACAGGGACTCCCAGGAGGCCAAGAAGGCAGGAAGAAATATGTGATGTCTCTGCTGAAGACTTCAGCTCAGAATTCCAAATCTGTTGGCCAAAAACTTCACATGGTCAACCTTAACATCAATGAAGTTGGAAAATATCCTCCACCACTGCTTGTGCATTTCCAGACATATGGCAGGAGGGGGAGTTGAGAAAAATCATCAACTCTTCCATAGAGTAGAGGTTAAGGGCTTTCCTGGTGACTCAGATGGTAAAGAATCCACGTGCAATGTGGAAGACCCAGGTGTGATCTTTGGGTTGGGAAGAATCCCTAGAGAAGGGAATGGCTACCCAACCCAGTGTTCTTACCTGGAGAATCCCATGGATAGAGGAGCCTTGTGGATTGCAAAGAGTCAGGCACAACTGAGTGAACTTTCACTACCATAGTGACCAATGAGAAGGGATATGATTGGGTAAAATGTTGCACTGTTTCTTCTTTTTCAAAAAACTTATTTTTATTTTGGGGGGTCTTCGTTCCTGCACATGGACTTTCTCTAGTCACAGCAAGCAGGGGCCACTCTCTAGCTGCTGTATGCTGACTTCTCATTGCTGTGGCTTCTCCTGCTGTGGGGTGTGGACTCCAGGGCACATGGTCTCGGTAGTTGTGGTTCCCCGGCGATAGAGTGCTGGGCTCAGGGGTTGTGGAACACTGGCTTGGTTACTCCCAGGCATGCAGGATCTTCCTGGACCAGGGATCAAACTCATGTCCCTTGCATCAGCAGACAGATTCCCAACCACTGGACCACCAGGGAAGTCCCTGTCCCATTGCTTCTTGACTCCGCCTCAGGCTGTCTGTACATTAGCTAGGTATAACTTGCCATTGGTGTTATATATTACAAAGGGTACCTTTTCTTTTAACTGACACTTTATTTAAGAAAATTATTTACATACATTTTATCATCCCCACATTATAATACCAATTATAGATTAAACATAGGATTTCCCAGCCAATTCACACAGATGGACAAACATTTATACAAACATTTGTTATTCTGTCACTTTCACTCAAATATAATTATACTTCTCAAGTCTGAGCACATCCTTGGATATTGCAATGACTTTGCTTTATTCCATTTTCCTCACTGGGTTTTAGGTAAAGCATAGAATTAGACAAATTGTCAAACAGACAGTTTTTTCATAAAAGGAAATAAGAAAAGGAAAAATGTAGAAGAAAATATGGGTGCTAGGTACATAGGACAGATGAACTCTGGGGATACCCATGGTGAGCCAATTTAGACTGAATAGACTGGAATCTGAGATCAGCATCCAGTGAGTCTTAGGGAATAGCACAATTAAATGGATCATCGTCATCCTAAACCTATAATTTTACATGTGCAAGCAAAACCGGCAATGATAAAATCCCACTGATTTTATGATTTTAGTTCTGTGGTTTTAGTTCCTTGGTTGTTCAATTTGCATCAACAACATGATGAGGCTGCAAAGGAAAATAGTTTTTACTCATATGATAATTAGTAGAGATATATTTCTGAAAACAAGGGAGGCAGTTTTGCTCTTAATAAGCCAGTCAACATATGGGATATTGTATTAAGTTCATGTTATCATTATCAAGTTTTAATATTAAAAAAAAAACTGTTGAAAGATTGGACAGTGCACAGGAGAGGGCGCACAGAAGGGTAACATAACTAGAAACTAGCTTACATTACATGAATAAAAGCTGAAGGAGCCTGTGGCTTTATCTTACACAAGAGAAAAAAATGGTTAAATAATGTTTTTTAATAAGTACTTAAAAAGTTGCTGTGGTCAAGATATTATCTTTGCTATTATAGATGTTAAAATTGGGGATAAAACAGAATGGAATTGCCTTCAGTAAAGGTTTGACTATAATTATCAATGTATTTAAATAGGGGAATAAATGCCTATACAGTTTACAACTCTTTCCTGGAAATATTCAGAAACGTTGATTGGTATTCATGACTATTTGCAAATTTGAAATTTCGGGATAGAATTCTGAGTTCCCATTTTCCAGAGGAATATGCTTGTATCCTGACCCACTCATTTATTCATTTATTTACTTTTTCATTCAACAAATATTCTTTGAGCATCTACAGATGTTGTGTACTGATCTTGGCAGAGGAATATAGCAATAAAAAGGACAAACAAAATACTTGTCCTTATGGGCCTTATATTCCAGTAAGTGAAACAGATGACAAACTTGTAAAGAAGGAAGTAATCTCAGATAGTGATAAGTTCTCTTAAGAAAACAAGCGTCTTTAAAATTACTTGTTCAAGCATGTCAAAAAATGCAGTTTTGTTTGTGCCCTTTCCCCCATTTTGGCCCCATCACCTTCAATCTCTTCATTTTCATTTGTTGTTTTTGTGTAGTCGCTGAGTTGTGTCTGACTCTCTGTGACCCAATGAATTGCAACATGCCAGGCACCCCCATCCTTCACTACCTCCCAGAGTTTGCTCAGATTCATGTCCATTGAGTTGATGATGCTATCTAACCATTTCATCCTCTGCTGCCTCCTTCTCCTTTTGCCTTCAATCTTCCCAGCATCAAGGTCTTTTCCAATGAGTCGGCTCTTCCCATCAGGTGCCTAAGTATTCAGCTTCAGCATCAGTCCATCCAATGAATATTCAGGGCTGGTTTCCATTAGGATTAAATGGTTTGATCTCCTTGCAATCCAAAAGACTCTGCAGAGCCTTCTCCAGCAACACAATTCAAAAGCATCAATTCATCGACACAGCCTTCTTAATGGTCCAACTCTCACATTTGTACATGACTACTGGAGAAACCATAGCTTTGACTATATAGACCTTTGTTGGTAAAGTAATGTCTCTACTTTTTAATATGCTGTCTTGGTTTGTCATAGCTTTCCTTCAAAGAAGGATATTTCTTCTAATTTCATGGCTGCAGTCACCATCTGCAGTGATGTTGGAGCCCAAGAAATAAAATCTATCACTGTTTCCACTTTTCCCCCCATCTATTTGCCTTGAAGTGATGGGATCAGATGCTCTGATGTTAGTTTTTTGAATGTTGAGTTTTAAGCCAGCTTTTTTAGTTTTCTCTTTAACTCTCATCAAGAGGCTTTTTAGTTCCTCTTCACTTTCTGCCATTCAAGTGGTATCATCTGCATATCTGAGGTTGTTGATATTTCTCCCAGCACGCTTGATTCCAGCCTGTGATTCATCCAGTCTGGCATTTCACATGATGTACTCTGCATAGAAATTAAATAAGCAGTGTGACAACATGAGCCTTGTTGCACTTTCCCAATTTTGAACCAGTCCGTTGTTCCATGTCCAGTTCTAACTGTTGCTTTTGACGTGCACACAGATTTCTCAGGAGACAGATAAGATGGTCTGGTATTCCCATCTCTAAGAATTGTCCATAATTTGTTGTGAGCCACACAATCAAAGGCTTTGGCATGGTCAATCAAGCAGAAGATGTTTTCCTGGAATTACCTTGTTTCTCTATGATCTATCAAACATTGGTAATTTTATCTCTGGTCCCTCTGCCCCTTCTAAACCCAGCTTGTACATCTGGAATTTCTCAATTCATATATTGCTGAAGCCTACCCTGAAGGATTTTGAGCATTACCTTGCTAGCATGTGAAATGAGCACAATTGTACAGTGGTTTGAACATTCTTTGGCATTGCCCTCCTTTGGGATTGTAATGACAACTGAACTTTTCCAGTCATGTAGCCACTGCTGAGTTTTCCAAATTTGCTGACATAATGAGTGCAGCACTTTAACAGCATCATCTTTTAGGATTTTAAATAGCTCAGCTGGAATTCCATCACCCCTACTAGTTTTGTTTATAGCAATGCTTGCTCACTTGATTTCACATTCTGGCTTTAGGTAAGTGATCACAACATCATGGTCATCTGGGTCATAAGACTATGTTCCCTTGATAGCTCCAACATTCTTGAAGTCTTTCCCATTCTTTTGTTTACCTCTATTTCCTTGCATTGTTCACTTAAAGAAAAACTTTCTTATCTCTCCTTGCTAGTCTCTGGAACTCTGCATTCAGCTGGGTATATTTTTCTTTTTCTCCTTTGCCTTTTGCTTCTCTTCTTTTCTTAGGGATTTGTAAAGCCTCCTCAGACAACCACTTTGCCTTCTTGCATTTCCTTTTCTTAGAGGTGGTCTTGAACACTGCCTCCTGTACAATGCTATGAACTTCCATCCATAGTTCTTCAGGCACTCTGCCTACCAGACCTAATCCTTTGAATCTGTTCATCATCTCTACTGTTTAATCATAAGGGATTTAATTTATATGATACCTGAATGGCCTAGTGGTTTTCCCTACTTTCTTCAATTTAAGCCTGAATTTTGCAATAAGAAGTTGATGATCTGAGCCACAATCAGCTCCTGGTCTTGTTTTTGCTGACTATATAGAGCTTCTCCATCTTCAGCTGCAAAGAACATAATCAATCTGATTTCAGTGTTGACCATCTGGTGATGTCTATATGTAGAGTCATCTCTTATGTTGTTGGAAGGGGATGTTTTCTATGACCAGTGAGTTCTCATGACAAAACTCTGTTAGCTTTGCCCTGGTTCATTTTGTACTCGAACACCAAACTTGCCTATTACTCCAGGTATCTCTTAACTTCCTACTTTTGCATTCAAAACCCCTATGATGAAGAGGGCATTTTTTTTTTTTTTTTTGGTGTTAGTTCTAGAAGGTCTTGTAGGTCTTCATAGAGTTATTTGACTTCAGCTTCTTTGGCATTAGTGGTTGGGGCATAGACTTGGCCATCGCAATACTGTGATGTTGAGTGGTTTGTCTTGGAAACTAATTGAGATCATTCTGTTGTTTTTGAATTTGCACCTAAGTACTGCAATTTGGACTCTTTTGTTGACTGTTTGAGCTGCTCCATTTCTTCTAAGGGATTCTTGCCCACAGTAGTAAATATAACAGTCATTTGAATTAAATTCACCCATTAGCATCTATTATAGTTCATTGATTCCTAAGATGTCGATGTTCACTTTTGCCATCTCTTGTTTGACCACATCCAATTTACTTTGATTCATGGACCTAAAATTCCAGGTTCCTATGCAATATTGTTCTTTATAGTATTGAACTTTACTTTCACCACCAGACGCATTCACAACTGAGCATCATTTCTGCTTTGGCCCAGTCTCTTTATTCTTTGTGGAGATATTAGTATTTTCCCTCTGCTCTTCCCTATAGTATACTGGACACTTTCTGATCTGAGGGGCTCATCTTCTGGTGTCATATATTTTTGCCTTTTCATACTGCTCATGGGGTTCTCACAGCAAAAATACTGGAGTGGTTTGCCAATTCTCTCCTCCAGTGGACCACGTTTTGTCAGAATCCACTATGACCCATCCCTCTTGGGTGGCCCTACATGGCATGGATCATAGCTTCATTGAGGTATGCAAACCGCATCACTGTGACCTGGTTGTGATCCATGAAGGGGCCTCATTTCCATGCTCATATTGCCCTTATCTAAATGTTTGTTATGATAATAATATAGAAGAGAAAGGAATATAGGTATGAACTGGACAGACTTGGATTCATCCTTGGCTTGATCTTTGCTAGTTATGTGATATTAAACGATTTACTTTGCCATGTTGACCCTCACTTTTTCTCTTTATAAAATGTGGAAAACAGAGATAGTATTAGTAAAATGATAAACCGTGGTGACAATGGAAATGGTTGCCTTTTCTGCTAGTTCTCCATTTGCATCCCCCTCCATTCCCAACCCTGTGAACACTTTCATGGTTCCATTTCTCCCTTCCCCTGCCTAACTCTGTGGCCAGAGTTATCGATTGGCTTCGAATTAAGCTCAGCCAGTGGAAGCACTGGCAAGAGATCAGAGGGTACCAAGAGAGAGAAGTCAGGGAATTCTTCCTTCGTGTTTCCATGCCTTGGCAAATATATTCAGCACTTGCTGTATCTCTCCAACTTCAAAACTTCAGCCAGGTGGTTCCTTTTTCACAATTCTAGCTCTCTCTGGGCTCAAGGAACTTTTTTCATCCTTGGCTTCTAGGTCCTAGGAGTGGCCTGTTTTCCTGCTGATGTAATATCATCACTAGCATAACTATGTGTCCTCACCCTCCCTTCAACCTGCACACACATCCATAGGTAGCCAACTGTTAAAATTTGATCATCTGGGGGAGAATTCTGTTTCCTGTAGAGATTCTGCCTGATCTAGTACTGGACCCCAGGAGTAGCCGCATGAAGTAGATCCTCAGTTTGGTATTCTGGAACTGATTTGTTAATATATTTGATGATCACATGGTCTTCCTGGAGGACAATGAGAGGCTGGTGATGGCATGTCATAGTATCATAAACAGTGCTGATGTGGGGTGAACAGTCAGATATCAAATGGCTCTTGCATTTGGTTTCAGTGACAATGATAGTTACAAAGAGTATGGAATAGACTGGCTGTTTCTGCTATCCTGGGAGCTTACAAAAACAAAAAAAGAAAAGTACAGGACTTAAATTTCAAGCTCAAAGAACTAGTGGAGAGCTAAATACTTCTGTGGTAATCTTAAAAGAACCCCTTCTCTCTAGTAACTATAGGGCAGACAAGCCTAAGGATTGGGCCCAAAATATGACTGTTTAGGTTGCAGAATTGTTACACTGTATAAACACACAGCTTCACCACAGCTGTTATGATAAGGTTAGAACACTGGTTGAGAAGCTGGACTCTGAGGTTTAGGATGAGCATATTTGGATAGACCCATTTGAAGGTGTGAACTTCAATTCCTCAAATGATCCTGAGATTCTTGTGTATGAAGAAGTAGCCTGTCTCCCTTTGTTTGAGAAAAATAATCTTTTCATACATAAAGACCTTTCCATCTGGGCTTTTGCCTCACAAAGGGATATCAGTTTTTCTTAATATCCATCCCCATTCTCCTTCATTGCCTCTATATCCACAGAACTAGATCCTAGAATTGCTCAGGTGGAAAACTGATTATCTTGTTTCAGAAGAGACAGACCATGCACACTTAGAAAATCTTTTAAAGTTATATCAGTAATATAATGATGAGCTGTGTGGGGATGGTGTCTGAGAGTGTTTTCCTAGAGCAGATAGAATATAAGAGTGATTTATCTGTAGACATGTACTTACTTAGCATTTTGAATTTAATGTGTCAGCCGAAACAGTTTTAAGTACATTTAGTAGTTTCCTCTGCTGACTACTGAAGCCTGGATTCAATGAAATCCAACTGTTCTTGATGTCAAGGCACCACAGCTTCCCTGCCCTATGTGAAGAAAGAAATCTAAAGGTTTTGAAAACTGAGATCCTTACGGTAGATATATTGTATGTAACCTACACATCTTCCTTCTATGTCCATCAGGAGATTTCAGAGAAATTCATTTTAATCAAGGCAATAAGAAATTTAGAAACTTCATCAAGAAGAGAACGGTGTCCTTGAGAATTTTCACTGTAGCTGTCTCTGTGTGTGTGTGTGCTCAGGGGCTTAGCCATGTCCAACTCTTTGTGACCCTTTGGATTATAGCCCTCCAAGCTCCTCTGTCCATGGGATTTTTCAGTTGTCTTTGGCAAACTGAAAATAAAAATGAAGAATGTGGCTATTGTAGTAGGGTCTCTCATTTCTTGTGATCTCTCATTTCAGTGGAAATAACACAGTCCTGGGAAAGACCATGTGGTAGTGCTTAACCCTAAGAGAAAAGGTGGTTACAATTACCATAATCAGCCACAGAGACTGAGTGGCAACCAGCGTTTTGACCTACAGAAATTGGTGGCTGTGGCTAATTGATACCAACGTTCTCCAGGATAAAGTGGATGGGCAGCCGACAAGGTATTACTTAATCTCTGTAACTGGACAGTGTATGTCTGCTAAACAGAAATTTAATTTCCATTATGAAAGCAGGGATTCACAACTTCTTATAATCTCCCACTGAATTTCCAGACCTAGGAAGTTCTTGAAAAAGGATCTAGAAAGTCAGCTTCAGGGAAGATTGTTAGATGGACCTTGGAGAATTACTGCATTATTGAAAGCTGATTTAAGCTGATTGCAGTTGCTATTCTGGAAGTGATATCTTTGCTGGAGAAAATTAACACAGTCCCAGCTTCCTAGGATAGCAACTATTCGCTTGGCAAAAAAAATTTTTTCTCAGTTCCCAGATATGCTGTATGAAAGCCTCTGGCACAGAAAGGGCAAACCCACAGAATTTAGGGGCAAAGTAACTATTTCTCCATTTGAAAAGCATCTCTCAGGAAAATAGCTAAAATCTCATATTTAAATGGTTTTAAACACACTGATGTCCAGCTAGAGATAATCTATTAAATATTTCAGCTTCCCTTGTAGCTATATGTGGCTAGTTGACTACATTCGAGAAACTGGAATGTGAGAATCCATGACGTGTGCAATGTTTCTGCATTTACAAATGAAGATGTTTGCCCTGCTCCCTCTCCACTCTTGTAACCATAAATTTGTTTTCTTTGTCTGTGGGTCTGTTTCTCTTTCGTATGTAGATTCATTTGCACTGTTTTTTAGATTTCACATATAAGAGGTATCATAGAGGTATCATATAATATCTGTCTTTCTCTGATTTGCTTCACTAAACATAATATTCTCTAGGATCCATCCATGCTGCTCCAAACGGCAATATTCCATTCTTTCTTGTTGTTGAGCAATATCAATATTTCGTAGTTTTTATATGTCACATCTTCGTAAGCTAATCATCTGTTGGTGGGCACTTGAGCCGTTTTCACGTTGTGACGATTGTAAACGGTGTGGCAATGAATGCTGGGGTGCATGCATCTTTTCAAATTGGAGTTTTAGTTTTTTCTGGTATATACTCAGGAGTGGGAATGCAGGATCATATGGTAGCTCTACTTTTAATATTTTAAGAAATCACCATACTGTTTTCCATAATGACTGCTCTAATTTACATTCCCAACAGAGTGCAAGTGTTTCCCCTTTTCTCCATACCCTCTCTAGCATTTACTATTTGTACACTTTTTGGTAACAATCATTCTGACCAATATGAAGTGATACCTCATTGTGATTTTTGATTTGCATTTCTCTACTAATTAGCTATGTTGGACATCTTTTCATGTGCCCACTTACCATCTATGGCTTCTTTGGAGAAATGTCTATTTAGGTATTCTGCTCATTTTTTCCCCCCAATACTTTGAGTTGTATGAGTTATTTGTATGTTTTGGATATTAACCCTTTGTCAGTCAGATCATTTGCAAATACTTTTTCCCCATTCCATGGGTTATCTTTTCATTTTGTTGATTTTTTTTTTTTTTTTTGCTGTGCAAAAGCTTTTATGTTTGTTTAGGTCTCATTTGTTTATTTTTGCTTTTTATTTCTTTTGCCTTTTGAGAAAACATTCTTACAATTTATTTACTTTATGAAAAGTAAATTTATAATATATCTCCTGAAAACTGTTACATATTTTAAGGAAAACTTGTCATTATTATTTGCTAACTTTACCTCAAATTTTCAAATGTAAATGATGTTTTCCAAAGGTATGGTGTTAATTCATCAAGAAAGTCTAAATTTTTTCAAATCTAAGAGGAAATTTTATAAGCAGAAAATATTAAATTGATGTGGTGAATCATTCTGAATTCATTTTTGATTCAATTAACATTAGGAATAGAAACAATTCAAAGTCCAGAAGCTTCTTGATGCTCCCATTAAATATTCTGAAAGTCAAATTAGGAATTGTGGCAACATCAGAACTCACTGACTCCCTAAAACCCTCCCCAGTATAAACTTTTCCAGGAACACCTAATTTTATTTTTAAAGACATTGTTTTAGTCCAAAACATTCAAATAAGGGAATTATTACCATCCTACCAAAATTTCTCTTCTTGCCTCTCCTTGGTTAGCATGTTAGTCCTCCTAACACTCGAGGAAGGTAAGAAGGTCACAGAATTCTCCCTCATCTTGTATTACTTAAAGGGTTACACTTAAACCTGGAGGACTTCATCTCAACAGTCTAAACAAGGGAATAATTATGAAATATTCTAATGTGGCTACATATCAGATATTTTCCCTTCCTTTATAGTTCACAATATTGATCTTTCTCAAGTGCTACTTTTAAGAGCAGTGCTTACACATCTCATGAACCAATGTTTCTCTTGCTTCAGAGGGTGGTTAAGATTTGTTTTTTTCACACTTCTATTCTCAGCTTGTATGTGGTACATTTTCCAGGGAGCGCCCTTGGCTTTGAAGTTGCCTTTCCAATCCTATCTCCTTTTTCTTCTGGGAAGTTTGAAAGGACCTGCTTTTCCAGTTTGACTTATTCAAATAAGAAAAATATTTCTTTTGCATTTATTTGAACTTTCTCTCTCTCTTTATTTTAAATCACTGAATATTGGTATGAGTTTTCTTTGGTTATGGTTTTCTTGCATGTACACTATTGCATAAAATAGTGGCTTTGAAGTATGTGCTTGACCAGCAGCATCTGTATTGCTTAGGAACTTGTTGAAAGTATAGATTTTCAACCCTATCTCAAAATTATTAAATCAGGAACTTTCAGTATTGGGCCTAGTAAACTGTTTTAATAAGCCCTCATCACACTAGAGAAACCATGGCATAGAATAATGTAAAAAGTGGCTTAGTATTTGAAAATGTTGAAAGTAGAATGGAGCAAATATAAAACGGGACATTATATTGAACTGGATTCTGAGACATACATAGTATGGAGTCACCAGATAAAATGCTCTAAGTTTTAATGTTATTGGCCCCTGGTGAGGAGGGGTGGCAATGGAGACCAAAGCAGTAAAGTTCTTATTCTCTTGTTTATAGTACTGCTTTAGCAGGAAGTACTGAGCCTTGGTACTTCAGGTGTGATCTGAGGACCAGCATCTTCAGAACTACATGGAAGCTTGTTGAAAGTTCCAAGAATCTACATTTTAAGGAGACTTCCTTGTGCTTATATTTACACTGAAATGAGAGGAACTGTTGACTTAGTTGGCTCAGATAATAAAGAATCTGCCCACAATGTAGGAGACCCGTGTTTGATCCCTGGGTTGGGAATTTCCTCTGGAGAAGGCAATGGCAACCCACTCCAGTATTCTTGCCTGGAGAATTCCATGCACAAAGGAGCCTTGGCGGCCTACAGTCCATAGGGTTTCAAAGAGTTGGACATGACTGACCTATAAACACACATTGACTTAGTTGAGTATATGGTGGTGATATTCAAGCTCAGAACAATTAAATCCTGTGCCCACTAAGTCAAACATGGGTAATCAGTTACATATACACAAATTAAAGTTCAAGTACAACTCAAATATCCACATATTTCCTAGTTTTTGCTATTTCTCTGTTCAAACAATAAGAACAAGAAAAATGAGGTATTAAAAGCATTGGATTTAAGCAGTTAAGAGAGAGAATAAAGAGCAGAAACCATCATGGGTAAAAATGTCCAGACAGTATTATGAGTTAAAGCATTAACTGTGCAATGTGAGAAATAAAAATAAAGGGGTCATTCAGATTATATCTTCATATTATCATAACTGGTTGAATATGAAATAAACAAAAAAGTAATGAGTTAGTTTCACTTGGACAATATAAAAATATTTTTATAAGACTAAAAACATTTTTTTTCACTCTACAAAGTAACTTTTGTGTTTTGGTGTAATAATTGTATTAAAAATAATATTATTTATCAAGTTTCTACTATCTGTCAGACTGAAGGTACTTTAGATATACTAATGTAAGGGCAGACACATTGAAACCATACTCACAGAGAACTAGTCAATCTAATCACACTAGGACCACAGCCTTGTCTAACTCAACGAAACCAAGCCATGCCTGTGGGGCAACCCAAGACGGGTGGGTCATGGTGGAGAGGTCTGACAGAATGTGGTCCACTGGAGAAGGGAATGGCAAGCCACTTCAGTATTCTTGCCTTGAGAACCCCATGAACAGTATGAAAAGGCAAAATGATAGGATACCAAAGAGGAACTCCCCAGGTCATTTGGTGCCCAATATGCTACTGGAGATCAGTGGAGAAATAACTCCAGAAAGAATGAAGGGATGGAGCCAAAGCAAAAATAATACCCGGTTGTGGATGTGACTGGTGATAGAAGCAAGATCCGATGCTGTAAAGAGCAATATTGCATAGGAACCTGGAATGTCAGGTCCATGAATCAAGGCAAATTGGAAGTGGTCAAATGTGAGATGGCAAGGGTGAACGTCGACATTCTAGGAATCAGAGAACTAAAATGGACTGGAATGGGTGAATTTAACTCAGATGACCATTATATCTACTACTGCGGGCAGGAATCCCTCAGAAGAAATGGAGTAGCCATCATGGTCAACAAAAGAGTCCGAAATGCAGTACTTGGATGCAATCTCAAAAACGACAGAATGATCTCTGTTCTCCAAGGAAAACCATTCAATATCACAGTAATCCAAGTCTATGCCCCAACCAGTAATGCTGAAGAAGCTGAATTTGAACGGTTTTATGAAGACCTACAAGATCTTTTAGAACTAACACCCCAAAAAAGATGTCCTTTTCATTATAGGGGACTGGAATGCAAAAGTAGGAAGTCAAGAAACACCTGGAGTAAAAGGCAAATTTGGCCTTGGAATATGGAATGAAGCAGGGCAAAGACTAATAGAGTTTTGCCAAGAAAATGCACTGGTCATAGCAAACACCCTCTTCCAACAACACAAGAGAAGACTCTACACATGGACATCACCAGATGGGCAACACTGAAATCAGATTGATTATATTCTTTGCAGCCAAAGATGGAGAAGCTCTATACAGTCAATGCAAACAAGACCAGGAGCTGACTGTGGCTCAGATCATGAACTCGTTATTGCCAAATTCAGACTTAAATTGAAGAAAGTAGGGAATACCGCTAGACCATTCAGGTATGACCTAAATCAAATCCCTTCTGATTATACAGTGGAAGTGAGAAATAGATTTAAGGGCCTAGATCTGATAGATAGAGTGCCTGATGAACTATGGAATGAGGATCGTGACATTGTATAGGAGAGAGGGATCAAGACCATCCCCATGAAAAAGAAATGCAAAAAAGCAAAATGGCTGTCTGGGGAGGCCTTACAAATAGCTGCGAAAAGAAGAGAGGTGAAAAGCAAAGGAGAAAAGGTAAGATATAAGCATCTGAATGCAGAGTTCCAAAGAATAGCAAGAAGAGATAAGAAAGCCTTCTTCAGCGATCAATGCAAAGAAATAGAGGAAAACAACAGAATGGGAAAGACTTGAAATCTTTTCAAGAAAATTAGAGATACCAAGGGAACATTTCATGCAAAGATGGGCTCGATAAAGACAGAAATGGTATGGACCTAACAGAAGCAGAAGATATTAAGAAGAGGTGGCAAGAATACACAAAGAACTGTATAAAAAAGATCTTCACAACCCAGATAATCATGATGATGTGATTACTAATCTAGAGCCAGACATCTTGGAATGTGAAGTCAAGGGGGCCTTAGAAACCATCACTACGAACAAAGCTAGTGGAGGTGATGGAATTCCAGTTGAGCTGTTTCAAATCCTGAAAGAGGATGCTGTGATATTGCTGCACTCAATGTGCCAGCAAATTTGGAAAACTCAGCAGTGACCACAGGACTGGAAAATGTCAGTTTTCATTCCAATTCCAAAGAAAGGCAATGCCAAAGTATGCTCAAACTACCGCACAATTGCACTCATTTCACATGCAAGTAAAGTAATGCTCAAAATTCTCCAAGCCAGGCTTCAGCAATACGTGAACCATGAACTTCCTGATGTTCAAGCTGGTTTTAAAAAAGGCAGAGGAACCAGAGATCAAATTGCCAACATCTGCTGGATCATGGAAAAAGCAAGAGAGTTCCAGAAGAACATCTATTTCTGCTTTATTGACTATGCCAAAGCCTTTGACTGTGTGGATCACAATAAACTGTGGAAAATTCTGAAAGAGATGGGAATACCAGACCACCTAACCTGCCTCTTGAGAAATCTGTATGCAGGTCAGGAAGCAGCAGTTAGAACTGGAGATGGAACAACAGACTGGTTTCAAATAGGAAATGGAGTACGTTAAGTCTGTATATTGTCACCCTGCTTATTTAACTTACATGCAGAGTACATTATGAGAAACGCTGGACTGGAAGAAACACAAGCTGGAATCAAGATTGCCAGGAGAAATATCAATAACCTCAGATATGCAGATGACACCACCCTTATGGCAGAAAGTGAAAAGAAGCTAAAAAGCCTCTTGATGAAAGTGAAAGAGGAGAGTGAAAAAGTTGGCTTAAAGCTCAACATTCAGAAAACGAAGATCATGGCATCTGGTCCCATCACTTCATGGGAAATAGATGGGGAAACAGTGGAAACAGTGTCAGACTTTATTTTTCTGGGCTCCAAAATCACTGCAGATGGTGATTGCAGCCATGAAATTAAAAGACGCTTACTCCTTGGAAGAAAAGTTATGACCAATCTTAGATAGTATATTTAAAAGCAGAGACATTACTTTGCTGACTAAGGTCCATCTAGTCAAGGCTATGGTTTTTCCTGTGGTCATGTATGGATGTGAGAGTTGGACTGTGAAGAAGGCTGAGCGCCGAAGAATTGATGTTTTTGAACTGTGGTATTGGAGAAGACTCTTGAGAGTCCCTTGGACTGCAAGGAGATCCAACCAGTCCATTCTGAAGGAAATCAACCCTGGGATTTCTTTGGAAGGAATGATGCTAAAGCTGAAGCTCCAGTACTTTGGCCACCTGATGTGAAGAGCTGACTTATTGGAAAAGACTCTGATGCTGGGAGGGATTGGGGGCAGGAGGAGAAGGGGACGACAGAGGATGAGATGGCTGGATGGCATCACGGACTCGATGGACGTGAGTCTGAGTGAACTCCGGGAGTTGGTGATGGACAGGGAGGCCTAGCATGCTGCGATTCATGGGGTCGCAAAGAGTTGGACACGACTGAGCGACTGAACTGAACTGAACTGAGCTGAATCCTTATATCAGCCCTATGAGAATAGTATTATATCTCAATTTTACAACTGAAGAAACTGAGTCTCAAAGAGGTTAATTAATGTTCGTTCGTAGGTCACACTACCATTAGCTGTGGAGCTAAGATTCAAATCCAATTAGGGTGGCTCCAGACCCAGCTCTTTTCCTACACGATAATGCTGCCTCTGTAAAGATAATTTTGAATTAGATTCTTAAGTGGTCTTGGTTAGGAAACAACAGCAAATAATTAAAAATAGTTAATTTGAAAAATGAGGGGAATTCCCTGGTGGTCCAGGGGTAGGACTCCATACATCCACTGCAGCCAAAAAAAAAGAAAAAAAGAAAAATGAAGGTGCTTAATTTTCATGATCTGAAAATTTATTTTTCCTGATTTGTTTAACTTGTGAGAGAATTCAAGAAGACAGAAAAATCCTTCCCTTGCCACCTTATTTTCCCTTTGTTACTTCCAGGCAATTAATTATTCTTTGATAAAACACATATTTGTGGTTTATGCCATGCACTCTTTACTTTTACTTATAATGTAAATGGAAATTAATTTTAAATAATAAAAATAAATTTATTAATATTAAGTTTGAATACTATAATTTTAGATAATATTTAAAATAATAAAAATAAAATTTCCAAAGATAAGAATATTCTAATTGTTCCAAGTGGAGAGAATATCACATGGTGCTTGATGAGCTGCTAGACACTTAAAAATTCTCTTTACTAAGTGAAGTAAGCTAGAGAAAGACAAATATATATCACTTCTATGTGGAATCTTAATATACAATACAAATGAACTTATTTACAAAACAGAAATAGACTCACAAACTAGGGAACAAATTTATGGTTACCAAAAGGGAAAGTGGAGGAGGGATATATTAAGAGTTTAGGATTAAAATATATACACTACTATAGAAAATAGATAACCAACAAGGACCTACTGTATAGCACAGGAAACTATGCTTAATATGTTGTAATAACCTATAAGGGAAGAAAATGTAAAAACAGAATATATATATATATCTGTACACATATATATTTACAGCTGAAGAAACTGAGTCTCAAAGAAGTTAATTAACGTGTGCAAGGGCACACTACCATTAGCTGTGAAGCTCGGATTAAAGTCCAGTTAGGGTGGCTCCAGACCCAGCTCTCTTACACACTACACCATGCTGCTGCATATATATGTAAACTGATATCCTACACATACACACAATACACACAGATATAGAGCTGAATCATTTTGCTGTAAATGACAAAATGTAAATCATTTTGTTGTGCTTAAACTAGCACAACATTGTAAATCAACCATTTACCAATAAAATATTTTTTTTAAAAGAAGGCAAGAAAAGGAAAACACACACACACAGTAAATGGGGACTTCCCTGATGGTCCAGTGCTTAAGAATCTGCCTGCTAATGCAGGGGACAGGGGTTCCAACCCTGGTCTGGGAAGATTCCACATGCTGTTTGGCAACTAAGCCCATGCGCCACAACTACTCAGCACGCACGCCCTAGAGCTGAGTTCAGCAAGAGAAGCCGCCACAGCGGGAAGCTGTGCCCTGCAACTAGAGAGTAGCCTCAGCTCGCCAGAACTAGAGAAAGCCCAGGTGCAGCAACAAAGACCCAGCACATCCATAAATAAATAAATTATTTTAATAAAAAGTAGATGGATACATTTTTAAAACCTCTTTAATACTCTATTAATTCTAGAAAGTTTAATTATATAACTGTAAGAATAAAATCATAACATACTCTGAAAATATACAGGAGAAACATTTTTAAATCTTAGAGTGGAAAAAACTATTTAAGCCAGCTTCAAAGGCTGAAATCATTTTTTTAAATGTCCACATATATATTTAAAAATGTGAAAAAAACATTGCCATATAGCATTTTTTACATATTTCTAAAATGGGCAAATATTGTTTTCAGAAATACCTAACAAAGTTTCTTAATATATAAATGTGTTATTTGCCTTTCTTTCTAAACTATAAATTGATTGAGAACAGGGACCTATGCTATTTGGCACTGGATAACATTGCCAAAACTTCTAAAGTGCATAACTTAATGAATAAATGTCAGAAAAGCAATATAAAATGAATATAGGCAAATATTGAAACATTTTGAGATGTTTCTCTGATTGAAGATTTTTATTTTTACTCAGACTGCAAGCTATTGGCAAATACAGTTATTTTACATGAGACTGGATGTATGATTACTCAGTGACAGATGCATAAAACTTTTTTTAAATGATACAAACAACCTTTAACAGTATTTGAAGAATTATTGTGGATTTGGGCCTTAATGACACCTCAATTTATAATTTTCTAAGCTAGATTTCTTACAATGAAATGGCTGCTTTGAAGCCAGTCCATGAATATCATCTTAGGAAAGTTAGTACTCTTTATGAGTCAAGTAATCTAAATGTTTTCTTACATCTCATTATTTTGAGTTTTGGGATGAAGCACTGATAGCTAGCCTAAAAAAAACAGTGCTATTCACACTGCTTTGGTGTGAGCCATCTTCTTGTCTCTCCCATCAGTTGTCCTCTTTTATTGAGTTTTGTCCTTAGTCTCTATCCTCACAAATGCAAACCCAACCATTGACCAGATGATAAACTGTGTACAAAATGGCACCATGCCAATTTGCCATGGAACTTTGAGAAAGACACTTAATTTCTTGCCATATTATGTACGTTGCCACCCCGAAGAGTATGTTTTTAATATATTTATTTCATATCACACTGGAAGTGTTACTCTAGTCCATAGGGTCTTAAAGTCAATACAACAACATAGAAAGAGGCTAGCAGGAAATTATTTAAATTATAACGTTTTCTCCCCTAGAAAATTTATTTCTACTTACCAAAAGGAAATATTTACAATCGGCTCAACTATCTTTATTATCAACCCAAAGGTATAGAAAGTGGCTACACATAGGGCATTTAAGGTGATGGGATTCGCACACAGACTCTGCTCTCTGAGGTTAAGCAAGTACATGGGAGCCATGTATGTCCTAACTTGCTGTAGCTTTACCAACCTGGTTTCTTCCCACAAGATTTCTTTAAGGTTCTTTGTAAAAAGGTTTCATTCTCCAAGTCTGTCATTGCCTTAGGGTGCTCCAGAATCCACTCCATTTGGCAAAATATTAATTAGCCCTTTCATTTTGGACACAGTAACTGCTCCCTATCTATTCTCACAGTCTTAAAATTTCAGAGTTCTTGCTTCCTGAGACTGCTGAGTCTAAGACATAAACCTGATTCCCTTTGTTTCAAACCTACATTCATAGGCCAACCTCACACTCTTCTAATACATCCAGAGAGAGAGAGAGAGAGAGAGAGAGAGAGAGAGAGAGAGAGAGAGAGAGAGAGAGAGAGAGAGAGAATGAGTCTATAACAACTGTGATGACAAACAGCAGCATTTCTAATTACCTACTCACCCACGAGTTGAACTGTGAAGAAAACTGAGCACTGAAGAATTGATGCTTTTGGACTGTGGTGTTGGAGAAGACTCTTGAGAGTCCCTTGGACTGCAAGGAAATCCAACCAGTCCATTCTGAAGGAGATCAGTCCTGGGTGTTCACTGGAAGGACTGATGCTAAAGCTGAAACTCCAGTCCTTTGGCCACCTCATGCAAAGTGTTGACTGATTGGAAAAGACTCTGATGCTGGGAGGGATTGGGGGCAGGAGGAGAAGGGGACGACAGAGGATGAGATGGCTGGATGGCATCACCGACTCAATGCACATGAGTTTGAGTAAACCCCAGGAGTTGGTGATGGACAGGGAGGCCTGGCGTGCTGCGATTCATGGGGTGGCAAAGAGTCGGACACGACTGAGCGACTGAACTGAACTGAACTGAACTGAACTGAACTCACCCACCTACTGGGCTTCCCAGGTGGCTCAGGGGATAGGGAGACACAGGAGACTCAGATTCATCCCTGGCTAGGGAAGATCCCCTGGAGGAGGGCATGGCAACCCACCCCAGTATTTTTGCCTGGAGAATCCCATGGACAGAGGAGCCTGGAGGGCTATAGTCCTTAGGGTCGCAAAGAGTTGGATGTGACTAAAGTGACTGAGCGCGCACACACACACTCACAAACACCCTGCTGGGGAAGCCATGTAATGAGTCGGTCCAGTACACTGATTCTACTGAAGGAAGAAACAGTTTTTAGGTATGATCACAAGGTGAGAGACCAGATGATGACCAGCAAAAAGATGCTTTAAAGAGGATACCAAGTCAAGCCAGAATGGTTTGTCATTATGCAAAATGGGTTCTCAAGCAGAAAGGGCAGCCTGTAAATACTAAAACTCCAAGAAGCAGGCTAGTTTCTTTTCCTTGTTTCCATTCTTACTCTTTCCAATCAAATCTGCACTATAATCTGAGTTATTTCAAATACAAATCTAAATAACTAGTTCACCAATTAAAATCTTCTTAATAATGTTTTCCTTTTGGCCTTGGAATAAAGTCCAAAATCATTGAAAAGGCTTAACAAGAACCTGCATGATTTGACATCCTAAATGGCCTCACCACCTTCATTCCCTTGCATTCAAGCAAATTTAGATTATGTCACCACTCTGCTAAAAAAAAAAAAAAAAAAAAGCTAGGATGGTTTCCTGTTACCTGTAGAATTTAAAGTCCAGCTTTACTGTTTTTCAGTTCAGTTCCATCGCTGTTCTAACCTTAACTCAATTTTTCCCACATTATTTCCTTTTACATACTTTTCCTTGGTAATCCACACTGCCCTTACCTACGTTGTCTCTTTTTTTCCTCACATTCTTTCACTCCTCAAACTCCGGAAGTCTAAATTCTTTCTAGTAGACCTTAAATCCCACCTTATTCTTGTGTCTTCTCTTAATTCCTCCTGTCGAGAAATAATCTCTTCTCTGTCTGCATTGTTGTAATGTTTACTTTAATATTTTCTGGATTATAGATAGCTGTGTTCCAGTCTCATCTTCCCTTCTTGCCTGAGCATTCCTTGCCTGAACATGCAAACAAGGAGCAATATTTGATTCATCAGATGTTTCAAAACATCCAGCAGTGTCAGGTTCTCACTCAATAAATATTTGTGCAGTGCATGACTGTCTTCAACAATCAAAAGTCAATCTTGCTGAGAATCTACACAAACCAAACTACTACTGACTTCTTTTGTCTACCGTTGCCTGAGTAGAGAGTGCCAAACAGTCCTAGAATAAACGAATTAAGTTCCAAAAGATGAAAAAGCACAAAGCAAAGAGAATAAGAGGGAGATGATCACACCATGTGCTGATTGTTTTACCCAGAAGGCTTCTAGGCTTTTAATTAAACAGTTTAACCATGGGAGGCAAAAGATGGAATGTGTTCCTAATTAATGCTTTAAACTCATTATGCTCCCAGGCCAGGAACTAGAATAACTGCATAAGAATTTGAAGATTATTTCTTCAGAGATCATGGTAGGTTTCTTTGATAAATCTCAGTCACTGAGCTTCAAAGAAGTCTGTTCTATTAGCTTAGCTGATATCATGAACCAAAATAATTCAGGATTTGAAGATGTAAGCTTGATTTATAAATATTTAGATGAAAAACACCACCACACTCAAGTCTCTTTTTTTTTTTTCTTTCTGTCTTACAATTTCATAAAAATAGTGCATGGTGTTGCTGCTGTATTATTCAGGGATTCGATTCTAAAGATTCTTATAGTGAAAGAATTGTATATGTCAAAGTTAACTTTGAAAATCCTTTAAATTGTACATGAGATAGGGTAAACATGTTTTGGGTATCATTCCATCTCTCGAGAAGTTCCCTATAGTAAATCATTTTCCCTAGCGTGGGGATAGATAGGTTACTGTTTCTTTGTGCATCAGAGGAAGTAATTTGTTTACAGCTAGTGGCCTTGTTTTATGTTTTTTTTCCCCCTCCTTAACTTACAAAGTTGAATTTACTAATTTAAATGGACCCCAAATGGAATATGATTTCATGTCTCCAACTTAATCCAATTTGCTCTTAGGGATTTATTTGCTCTTAGGGATTTTAGTACACGTCCATAAAAATACAGTTGAATTCTATAATTACAACTGGAAGCAATCTAAAGATTAATCCAAATCATTTCCCCCAGTTAAATTATAATTCTATAATTTTTTTAATCTAGTTTATTTTAATATCACTTCTTTCATTAAATATCAGGAATTCATTGCATGACAAAATTTTCGTTTGTAATTAAGCGTAATTAAAGGTGATGCAGTGATAATTATTTTATATGATTTGAACAAAAATACTTTTTTTAATGACTGAGTGAATGATCCTTCAATGCTGTAACTTTTAGCTGGAACATTATCTGATGATGTGGATATTCACACATTTAACCAAATGTTTAGTTCTTTGAATTTTCATTATGTTTGTCTGACATAAACAACTGGATGAGCTTTCTTCTGATAATAATAAATGATAATAACATTGATATACAGATATCAGTATATCAATGATAAACTAAATGATAGCAATATTAAAATCAGTCATATTAAAAATATTTATAAATTATCCTCTCAGTTAATTCAGTTAATTTAAAAAATGTTTTTAAATTAAAAAATGATTTAAAAGAAAATCTTTAATTTTCTGATTATTCTCCAATTAATTTATTCAAATGAATTAGAGTGTTTTTGTCCTTTTTGTCCATTCTCCTTATCTCACTCTTGAAAAATTTGTATGGGTGGAGTGTTTGAGATTTGGCCACACATTCTACAAATCTTATTTTCTTGATGTTATTCTATAATACTCAGAAGATTTTGATGCAGCAGAAATTATTAGGCAATCAAATTAGTCAGTTATATCTCTTATCTTGGATCTTTATAAGGCTAGTTAGTGAACCACTTCTGATTCAGTGCTGAGATTTCTTCTGTTTAATAGATAATAAAAGGTACACTGATAAATATTTTATATTTTATGGACTTACTCATCATATTTCATATGGAAATGTTGTTCCCTATACCGTATTTAATATATTTAGAGAAGCTGCAGTTCAAAACAGTATTGTGAGTAGATATTATATGAAAGTCACTCGTTTGAGTTCTGCTGCTGCTGCTGCTGCTGCTGCTAAGTCGCTTCAGTCGTGTCCGACTCTGTGCGACCCCATAGACGGCAGCCCACCCGGCTCTCCCATCCCTGGGATTCTCCAGGCAAGAACACTGGAGTGGGTGACCATTTCCTTCTCCCATGCATGAAGGTGAAAAGTTAAAGTGAAGTCGTGTCCGACTCCTAGTGATCCCGTGGACTGCAGCCTACCAGGCTCCTCCATCCATGGGACCTTCCCAGCAAGAGTACTGAAGTGGGTTGCCATTGCCTTCTCCTTGAGTTCTGCAGGAAACATAAAGATAATCAATATATTATTTCTGAGCTCAAGTTTTTGCAATCTGTATAATGTTTATAAGAGCTGTGATACCCATGTATCAGAATAACTCTTAATGGTTCTCACTTTCTGGTATTTCCCACCTTTATCTAATCCCTTCCCACACAGAATCAAGGCTGGCCAGTAGAATCCTATGGAAATAATGAAATGTGGCTTTCTCAGCTATTTCAAAAATCACCTCAGCTTCTGTCTTTTTCTGTTGGGTCATTCACTCTGGGGTTAGCAGCTCCCTGTCAAGAAGTGTGAAAGAACTGAGACTTTATCCTACTTGCAAACTAACAACTTGACCTGCCAGTTCCACGGATGGCAGTACCAACAGAAGACATGAGACACTGGGTCATACTCAAAGGACAGTTTATTATTGAAAACAGTGGAAGTAATTGAAGTATCTGCATTGTGCCAATTCCTTGAGCCCCATTTCCATAGGTCATTGCAAGGTGGGCCAAAGTGTTAGCTATCCATGCAATGGGTTGCTTTAAAGGAGATAAATCCTAAGTTTAGGGAAACTGCTTTTTTAATAATGGACAATAAACCTCTCTGATCTTTACCTTAAGGAGACATTACCTTGATTATATGGGAGAAGAAAAATAATCTGCCCTCTGCTCTGGAGGAAGATTATCAACCTGCCAAGGCTGTTTGCTATGCAAATACCCTTGGGAAGATAGTTCTAAACATGGCAAGTCATTTCTTCTACTCATAAGATGTGAGACACCCATAGAATATTGTCTCCCAATATGGCTCTATATGGCCTCCCAATATGCCTCACTATATGAGACTCTCACACCACCCTAGCAAGAGACATATGTGGTTTTGATCTGAAGTCTCTTCCAAAAAGAAATACAGTATATGTATAACTGAATCATTTTGCTGCATACTTGAAATGAACACAACATTGTAAATCAACTATTATCCCAATATAAAATAATTTTAAAAAACATAAGGTAAGAAAAAATAAAGTAGCCAATAAAAAAAATTAAGTCAAACTTTAAAAACCATGATGAGAAATAATACTTTCAGTGTTAGTGCCTTCGAGGTTTAAATTACCCTGTTCTGTAGTACTGGAAGTCAACTATTATGAACCAAAATAAGATGAGGGAAGTTTCCAGGAAGACAAGTGTTGAGTTGAGGCATAGCTGCATATTCACCGGCATACAAGAGAAATCTGATGTTTCCATACAGAATACAATTCTTAGAGGAACAGTGTTAAAAATTTATTTTCATGGGCAAGTGCTTTTCCATCTTCGATAATTATTCTTTCTTACCTTGCAAAATTTTAAACAACTGCAAAGCACTTGGTCAAAAAGATTCAATAAGCTTTCAAGATGCCAGCTTTAATTTGGCAGTGATACTAAGCTGGTCTGCGAAAACTGAACACATTGGACTGATTCAAATGATGAATAATTTGGAGGGCCACACAGAATAGTTTCTGAACCCTTTCTTAATCACCTGCTGCTACAGTAAACAATTATGAACCTTTCAAAGTCTGCTGAATATGCTCTGCTTTAAATCTTGTAATTTTATTTTAAACAAATAAAATCAAACCATCATAGAATGAATCTATTTTAGAACATAAAAGTTACCTTTGTAATATTTAATTTTTCTTTTTTAAATTTGTGATCCAAATACTTAAAAGTACTTTCACTTAGTTTGTATGCACACACACATACACAATGACTAAATTGAAAAACAGGTCACTGAAAAAAATATAACAGCAGTTCTCTTTTTTATTTTGCTTTTGCAGGGATATTTGTCTTCAGAAAGATATTGCCACCTTCTAACAGAAATTTCGCCAATGCAGGAGACCTAAGAGATGCGAGTTCAATCCCTGTGTCAGGAAGATGCCCCAGAAGAGGGCTTGGTAACCCACTCAAGTATTCTTGCCTGGAAAATCTCATGGACAGAGGAGCCTGGTGGGCTACAGTCCATAGAGTCACAAAGAGTCAGACATGACTGAAGTGACTTAGCATGCACACACAGCAGAAATTCATCAAAATGATAAAATCATTGGGGAAAATATTTGCTTCTTAGGAACTGAGCTTCTGGTTCTGTTCAAAAGACAGTAAAATATTCCTTTCACTCTACTCTTATTTAGAGTGAGCAGTTGTATGATTTTGAGCTCAGGAGAGACACTGCCACTATTTCCAAAGAATAGTTAGTGCGCCATCCATTCTCATATCCTCAGCTCCAACCCAGGTACTTCTCTCTTAATGCCAGAGGCCAGAGACATTGGTATGAAATGAAGACAAGTATATCACCCCAGAAACTACATAAAATGCTGTAAATGTAATGGACATAGGACTAGGAGTTGGGAGTCTTGATCAAGCTTTGCTCATAACTTGCTGGGTAGTCTTTTGCTATCATTAAGCTTCTTCATTCATTAAGTAACATAGTTACGCTGAGTGACCTAAGTTCCCATACAACTCAGCCAGTCTCTGATTCTAAAGATCTTGCCTTTCAGATGGCTCTAACCTGATATCAGATTATGAAGTATGGCCTTACTGAGCAGTATCATTTGTAGGGGACTTATTCCCTTCATGATGTATTTTTCCTTGAAGTTAATGTCCAGTTATTTTGAAAGTTAAACACTGTTTGAAATGCACCATTAGTCATTATAATTTAATGATATGGAGAGTAGTGAAAACCCCATGACTTTGGTATTGTTGAAAAGGTCTTGGTTGTGAGTTATTTTACGTATGCGATGAGTTGTTTGACATCCTTGTCACCAAAATATAAGCTTGTGCAACTTTGCCTGAAGCTCTTCTTCAGGAAGGTTGATCTCTGTCACTGAACATATGTTCTTTCACTTGATACCTGCTTTGATTAATTGATTCCACCACAAGTCATGATGGAGTTGGCATGGCAAGTGGTGTCTGTTCTGTATTCAGAGGATAATTTCTTCAAATGAAATAAGTTGTGTCAGATGGTTTTATGCTTCCAAGGAAGAGAGTAAGGAACAGGTCTCACTTCCAGCTTTTTACTGGGACCAAACACATTTGGTCAGTGGATAACCTCACAGCACAAGAGATAAAACAGTTCTAAATTCCCTAGGATCAAACGGGGTCTTGATTTCAAATAGCTTAAGTTCATGCAGCATATTGGGCAGGGGGTACTATTGTGCATGAAAAAAAGTATTTTGATATTGAAAAAAGGTTTACGTGTTTTCTTAAAAAGACGTGCTTTCATTTGAAAATACCAGATTAGGAATCTTCTCCAAAGACTAGAACTCTACAGATACTTTTATTGGTTTTCTGGCTTTTTAACTAATTTTTAAAATGTTTCCCCCGAAGAAAACAAAAGTTAGGAAGCTTTTTGAAGTGGAACATTTGAATAATTTTTCACCCATACTACTTTTATGGTCCTCTCCTTTTTTATTCTTAACTTACAGGAAAAAAAAAAAAAAATTATTAAAAAAAAATTTAAAAACCCACCCAAGTAAGCAAGATTGACTCAGAAATCTAAGACATCTGAACAGGAGCCAGATGTGTAGGTAAAATTCTCCTCTTAAACCATTTGATTCACACGTGTCCTTTCTCTGACAAGACAAGACAAGGCAAACAGCATCCAACAGCATTCCTCTGTTTTTTCTTTTGTTGTTTGCCAGTTAATTTTTATTCACGGGAAATGCCAATTTTCCACATGCTATTCAGTGTGGTGTATTTGTTTGAAAAGAAGCAAAGCAAAAGAACTAAAGATGCTTAGGACTTAACTCATTCCTCCCTTCTTTGCCCTCCTCCTCCCAACAAGCCTTCTTTCTTCCCAACTTAGTGAGAAACAAAAGTAAACTCATTCAGCTTCAGAACTTGAACCCCTGCCAGGTGAAATATTTGAGTGAGGCTTATCCTGTACCGGGTCACACTGTATAGGTGGGCCTCGTTAAGTGGTTTTTGTTGGCTACTCTGTTTATTATGACTTCGGAGTCACACCCTTGGTGCCAAAGTACAGCTCTGCAAAGTGTGTGTGTGGGTGTGGAATGTGTGTGCTTTGTTTCAGAATGTAGAGCTAAACAAAATCTGTAGTTTTAGGAATTTGGGAAACTTATTATTGTGGAATACAATTAATCCAAAACGAACCCTTACTCACATTTGGTCTTTACCTTGTATACCTGAGAGTCAGGTATACACTTCCTTCCTTTTGCATTCCCTTCATTTTTCCCTAAGAGATAAGCTGGGGGTGCGGGGCGGTGTACAGGGGAGCTTGACCCCTTGACTCAGTACAGGTTACAAAGTCAAGATAACAAGCAAGAGTACAAAACAAAACTTTCATCTTGAATTCTTTTGCCTGCACCACCAGACAAGTTTCTGCCTGGGGAAACATGGCAAGGTAATGTGAATACTGCGATCCAAAAATTCTTACAAGAGGTACAACATCTCTCCAAAGTGACTTAATCTACCAGGAAGGATTCCTTTGCCTAGTCTTGGCACAGAGTAGAAGCAGTGATCAGAACACATTAAACCAATACAATTCAGCACATTTGCTAATGAAAAGAGCCTAAATAAAACTCTGGAATCCAAACCATTTTGTAGGTTTTAGATGATTGATAGCACATGAAATCCAAATATATTGGGATATAAACATGCTCCTTAGATTTCTAGCAGTTATGTTAATAGGGAAGACCAATGCTTTGTTATTGAGATCATATACTCTGCAGCATTTTAGAACTGGAATATGTGACTTCAGGATTACCTGGTTCAACTCCTTCATTTTACTGATGAAGAAACTGAGGCACAACCAGCTTAAAAGTGATTTACTAAATATCAGTCACATGGTTAGCTAATAATGAGTGGGTTTTATGTGGTTCTTCTGATAGTCAACTCAACTCATCAAATTTTGGGGTCTCCCTTTTAGATGAAAATAACTTTCCTTAACAATGTAAGAAATGAGAAAATTGCACCAGATTAGGTTGGTGCAAAAGTGATCGCCATTTTGCATTGTTGAACTTTGCTGTTTGATATTGGAATACGTTCTTAAACAAATGTGGTCATGTTATATGGCATTTTATGGGTGTTTCTCACATTACTTTTTTACTAATGACATCACTTCCTGCATATTTTATGTTTATTTTAGACTAGGGAAATGATGTTAGACAAAAAGCAAATTTGAGCAATTTTTTTTATTTGAGTTCAAATTGGGTCATAAAGCAGCAGAGACAACCTGCAACATCAATAATGCATTTGGCCCAGGAACTGCTAATGAACATATAGTGCACGGGTGGTTCAAGAAATTTTGCAAAGGAGACGAGAGTCTTGAAGATGAGGAATTGCAGTGGCTGGCCATTGGAAGTTGACAAAGGCCAACTTAGAGCCTTCATCGAAGCTGATCCTCCAACAACTACCAGAGATGTTGTCAAAGAACTCAATGTCGACCATTCTCTGGTCATTCAGCATTTGAAGCAAATTGGAAGGGTGAAAAAGCTCAGTAAGTGGGTATCTCATGAGCTGACCAAAAAAAAAAAAGAGAAAGAAAAAGACCCCACATCTGTTTGAAGTATCCTCTTCTCTTATTCTATGCAACAACAAGGAATCATTTCTAGATTGGATTGTGACATGCGATGAAAAGTGGATTTCATACAACAGCCAGTGATGACCGCCTCAGTGGCTGGACCAAGAAAAAGCTCCAAAGCACTTCCTAGAACCAAACTTGCACCCAAAAAAGTTAATGGTCACTGTTTGGTAGTCTGCTGTCCATCGGATCCACTACAGCTTTCTGAATCCCAGTGAAACCATTACATCTGAGAATCGCTGGAAACTGCAAGGTCTGCAGCCATCATTGGCCAACAGAAAGGGCCCAATTCTTCTCCATGACAATGCAAGTCATGCAACCAACACTTCAAAAGTGGAACACATTGGGGTAAAAATTTTTGCCTCATCTGCCATTTTCATCTGCCACTGACTACCACTTCTTCAAGCATTTTGACAATTTCTTACAGGAAACATGCCTCCACAACCAGCAGCAGGCAGAAAATGCTCTCCAAGAGTTTTTTGAATCCTGAAGCACAGATTTTTATTCTATAGGAGTAAACAAACTTATCTCTTATTGGCAAAATTGTGTTGATTGTAATGGTTCCTATATTGATTAATAAAGATGTGTTTAAGCACATTTTAATGATTTAAAATTCATGGTCCAAAATTGCAATTATGTTTGCACCAACCTAATATATATGTCACAATCCTTACTTTTAAAACAGAATAATGAAGGAGTTAGACAAGTATAAATAAAGCTATCTGTAATGCAAAATAAATGAAGCATAAACTTCAATAGGGTTCAAAGGATGAGGAGGAGAAATTATCAAGGATTTCTTGCTATTCTATACTGTAATCATTCTTCCCTCACAATTACAATAGGGCAATGACCTTAAAAGGATCTCAGAAAACCCACGGAGCTCATCAGGTAGCTATCCAAATAAAGGGTGACCAATTTATATCTTAGGATGTAAAACTCTTCTGAGTATGGATATACTCCTTGAAGCAAGAGGGGTAAAACTGATATTACAATAAAAGAGCACTCCATTTTAAAGTGTTCTGTTGAAAATCTGAAATGAGAACAATATAAATAAATATCACCACTTTCAAAGCACCAAATAATTTTTTTCTCTTAGCAATAAAAATAATCCGTGATATATTTCTTTGAAAATTGTACACTGTTATTATTTATTATATTGGTTACCTTTGGACAAAATCTAATAACTTATGACCTTAATAATATCTTACATAGTCTAACATAATATAATTCATTAGACTTTTATAGGGTCATTTTTGCAAAGTATTATGACCAGTTTATATCTACCTGTATTTGTTACCCCTGTAAATTCAGAATTTTCTACAGGTTTCATAAGCAAAGTCCAAACTCTGTAATTGAAGTCATCAACAGAGTTGGTGAATGGCAGCCATCTTTATCTGAAAGTATCCTTTCCTAAGAAGAACATCATTAGAGAATCCAACTTAGTTTAAACAGAAAATGAACCAATCTCATCACATGGACCACAGCCTTGTCTAACTCAATGAAATTATGGGTCATGCTGTATCAGTTCAGTTCAGTCACTCAGTCATGTCCGACTCTTTGCCACCCCATGAATCCCAGCACGCCAGGCCTCCCTGTCCATCACCAACTCCTGGAGTTCACCCAAACTCATGTACATCAAGTCAGTGATGCCATCCAGCCATCTCATCCTCTGTTGTCCCCTTCTCCTCCTGCCAGCAATCCCTCCCAGCATCAGGGTCTTTTCCAATGAGCCAACCCTTCACATCAGGTGGTCAAAGTATTGGAGTTTCAGCCTCAGCATCAGTCCTTCCAGTGAACACCCAGGACTGGTCTCCTTTAGGATGGACTGGTTGGATATCCTTGCAGTCCAAGGGACTCTTAAGAGTCTTCTCCAATACCACAGTTCAAAAGCATCAATTCTTCGATGCTCAGCTTTCTTCACAGTCCAACTCTCACATCCATACATGACCACTGGAAAAACCATAGCCTTGACTAGATGGACCTTTGTTGACAAAGTAATATCTCTGCTTTTCAATATGCTATCTAGGTTGGTCATAACTTTCCTTCCAAGGAGTAAGTGTCTTTTAATTTAATGGCTGCAGTCACCATCTGCAGTGATTTTGGAGCCCCCCCAAAATAAAGTCTGACACTGTTTCCACTGTTTCCCCATCTATTTCCCATGAAGTGATGGGACCAGATGCCATGATCTGAGTTTTCTGAATGTTGAGCTTTCAGCCAACGTTTTCACTCTCCTCTTTCACTTTCATCAAGAGGCTCTTTAGTTCCTCTTCACTTTCTGCCATAAGGGTGGTGTCATCTGCATATCTGAGGTTATTGATATTTCTCCTGGCCATCTTATGTCATGCTCTATAGTGCCACCCAAGATGGACAGGTCCTGGTGGAGAGTTCTGGCAAAACGTGGGCCGCTGGAGAAGGGAATGGCAAACCACTTCAGTATTCCTGCCTTGAGAACCCCATGAACAGTATGAAATGAACAGTGAAAGATGAACTCAGGTCGGTAGGTGCCCAATTGCTACTGAAGATGAGTGGAGAAATAACTCCAGAAAGGATGAAGAGATGGAGTCAAAGCAAAAACAACACCCAGTTGTGGATGTGACTGGTGATGGAAGTAAAGTCTGATGTTGTAAAGAGCAGTATTACATAAGAACTTCGAATGTTAGGTCCATGAATCAAGGCAAATTAGAAGTGGTCAAACAGGAGATGGCACAGTGAACATTGACCTTTTAGGAATCAGAGAACTAAAATGGACTAGAATGGGTGAATTGAACTCAGATGACCATTCTATCTACCACTGCGGGCAAGAATCCCTTAGAAGAAATGGAGTAGCCATCGTAGTCAACAAAAGAGTCCAAAATGCAGTACTTGGATGCAGTCTCAAAAATGACAGAATGATCTGTTTGTTTCCAAGGCAAGCCATTCAGTATCACAGTAATCCAAGTCTATGCCCTAACCAGTAATGCTGAAGAAGCTGAAGTTGAATGGTTCTATGAAGATCTACAAGACTTTCTAGAACTAACAGCCAAAAAAGATGTCCTTTTCATTATAGGGGACTAGAATGCAAAAGTAGGAAGTGAAGAAATACCTGGAGCAACAGGCAAATTTGGCCTTGGAGTACAGAATGAAGCAGGGCAAAGGATAATAGGGTTTTGCCAAGAGAATGCACTGGTCATAGCAAACACCCTCTTCCAACTCAAGAGAAGACTGTACATATGGACATCACCAGATGGTCAATAGCAAAATCAAATTGATTATGTTCCCTGCAGCCAAAGATGGAGAAGCTGTATACAGTCAGCAAAAACAAGACTGGGAGCTGACTGTGGCTCAGATCATGAACTCCTTATTGCCAAATTCAGACTTAAGTTGAAAGTAGGGAAAACCACTAAACCATTCAGGTATGACCTAAATCAAATCCCTTATGATTATACAGTGAAAGTGACAAATAGTTTTAGGGGACTAGATCTGATAGACAGAGTGCCTGATGAACTATGGAATGAGGTTCTTGACATTGTACAGGAGGCAGGGATCAAGACCATCCCCAAGAAAAAGAAATTCAAAAAAGCAAAATGGCTGTCTGATGAGGCCTTACAAATAGCTGTGAAAAGAAGAGAAGCCAAAAGCAAAGGAGAAAAGGAAAGATATACCCATTTGAATACAGAGTTCCAAAGAATAGCAAGGTGAGATAAGAAAGCCTTCCTCAGTGATCAGTGCAAAGAAAAAGAGGAAAACAATAGAATGGGAAAGACAAGAGATCTCAAGAAAATCAACGATAACAAGGGAACATTTCATGTAAAATTGGGCTCAATAAAGGACAGATTAAGAAGAGGGGGCAAAAATACACAGAAGAACTATGCAAAAATGACCTTCACAACTCAGATAATCACGATGGTATGATCATCCACCTAGAGCCAGACATCCTGGAATGTGAAGCCAAGGGGGCCTTAGGAAGCATCAGTACAAACAAAGCTAGTGGAGGTGATGGAATTCCAGTTGAGCTATTTCAAATCCTAAAAGATGATTCTGTGAAAGTGCTGCACTCAATATGCCAGCAAATTTGGAAAACTCAGCAGTGGCCACAGGACTGGGAAAGGTCGGTTTTCATTCCAATCCCAAAGACAGACAATGCCAAAGAATGCCCAAACTACCGCACAACTGCACTCATCTCACACGCTAGTAAAGTAATGCTCAAAATTCTCCAAGCCAGGCTTTAACAGTACAGAAACCATGAACTTTCAGATATTCAAGCTGAATTTAGAAAAGGCAGAAGAACCAGAAATCAACTTGCCAACCTCCTTTGGATCATCAAAAAAGCAAGGCAGTTCCAGAAAAACATCTACTTCTGCTTTATTGACTACACCAAAGCCTTTGACTGTGTGAATCAAAACAAACTGTGGATAATTCTTAAAGAGATGGAAATACCAGACCACCTGACCTACCTCCTGAGAAATCTGTATTCAGGTCAAGAAGCAACAGTTAGAACTGGACATGGAGCAAGAGACTGGTTTCAAATCAGGAAAGGAGTATGTCAAGGCTGTATATTGTCACCGTGCTTATTTAACTTATATGCAGAGTACATCATGAGAAATGCTGGGCTGGATGGACCAGCTGTAATTGAGATTGCTGGGGGAAATATCAATAACCTCAGATATGCAGATGACACCACCCTTATGGCAGAAAGTGAAGAAGAACTAAAGATCCTCTTGATGAAAGTGAAAGTGGAGAGTGAAAAAGTTGGCTTAAAACTCCACATTCAGGAAACTAAGATTATGTCATGTGGTCCCATTACTTCATGGCAAATAGATGGGGAAACAGTGGAGACAGTGGCTGACTTTATTTTTGGGGGCTCCAAAATCACTGCAGACGGTGACTTCAGCCATGAAATTAAAAGACTCTTAATCCTTGGGAGGAAAGTTATGACCAACCTAGACAGCATATTAAAAAAGCAGAGACAGAACTTTGCCAACAAAGGTCCATCTAGTCAAAGCTATGGTTTTCCAGTAGTCATGTGTCGATGTGAGAATTGGACTATGAAAATAGCTGAACGCAGAAGAATTGATGCTTTTGAACTGTGGTATTGGAGAAGACTCTTGAGAGTCCCTTGGACTGCAAGGAGATCCAACCAGTCCAATGTAAAGGAAATCAGTCCTGAATATTCATTGGAAGGACTGATACTGAAGCTTAAACTCCAATACTTTGGCCACCTGATGCAAAGAACTGATCATTTGAAAAGACCCTGATGATGGGAAAGATTGAAGGTGGGAAGAGAAGGGGATGACAGAGGATGAGATGGTTGAGGACATCACCGACTCGATGGACTAGAGTTTGAGGATACTCCAGGAGTTGGTGATGGACAGGGACACCTGAAGTGCTGCAGTCCTGGGGTCACAAAGAGTCAGACAAGACTGAGCAACTGAACTGAACTGAATTGAGTTCATCTTTAGATAAAATACTTGATTTCAACATTTATATATAAAAAAAGGACTATGATTAATAGCTCTTTTCCCAACTTGCTTTTCAAGTTATGTCTGATCAATTTTTTATTGAATACTCATTGGCCCTCCAAACACTAGAAAGTATATAGAATACTTAAGAAGAAAAACTCTAAAGTCACCTTAAGAGATTTATTTCCTGGAGAAGATATTGCAATGAATGTATAATCAGTATCAAACACATTTAAGAGTTCACCTAAACATTGTTAGAAATTGAACAATACCTGGGAAGAGGTTAATCAGTCCTGTCTGATACAGATCAACATTAAGGAACAATGAAAATCAAAGTAGCCAGTTTTGAAAAGGAAGAAAATAATCTCTTATTAATACAAATGTGAAATGAACTTCAACAAGCATCAATTTAGACATTCACAAAGTTAGTAGAGATTTATTCTATACAATCTTATACAATAAATGATGATCAAGAGTACCTTCATCTTTTTCTTGTGCTTAGCTTTCTTTTTCTTCACACATAAAAGTACTGTAAACAATGCAAACAAAAAATAAGTTCTCACAAAATGGGCTTAAAATGAGTCTACCATTTCACATCAAGGGGAATGCAGCCACCAAAGTGAATGTGTGGAAAGGGCACTGGCCCCATTGTGCAAAGCAGTTTAGAGGGAAGCAAGCTCTTCAAGAAATCAAACAGCACAGATGACATCCTCAAAGACTATATGTTGAAGAAAACCTAGACAGAAGTAGGAATTCAGTAATAAATGCCAGAAGTAAAATTTGGACATCTCAGCATGAACTAGCTGATACAGAATAATGAACAACCCACACTCAAAGGATGCATACTAGATTCTGGGACAATGTTTTTGGTCACACAGATTCTGGGTAAAAGTTCTCCAAAAATTTCTTAGAAAAGAAGAGGCATTGGAATTTTGGTGCCCACTGTGCCCAATTGACATAAATAACATGATGAAATCTGGTTGGTTTATAACGTGCCACTCTGTTCTCCTGAGCTTTTTAGTAAAATGTAGTGTTAAAAAGAAGGTAATCACATTACTCGTGAAATAATTATGTTGGAGAATTCGACATACATGCCTCACTGGAAATTTTCCCACTCCCAGGGTTGAACCCTGTTTGGTTTAAGGTGGATTGTGGCCTGAAAAGTTTCAATCTGGGTGAATCTCAGAACTCTTGCTTCAAATGCTAGGATAGAAACCTCTCATCTTCCTCAGTACCTTGTGGTGTACAAAGGAGTCTGAGGGCAGTGACATTTATTGTGCCCTCATGGGACATTTTTAAAAACTTTTTATTTTGTATTAGGTATAGCTGATTAACACTATTGTGGTAGTTTCAAGTGAACAGTGAAGGCACTCAGCCACACAAACACATGTATCTATTGTCTCACACGGGGCATTTTTATAGTCCATGGTTGGACCCAACCCAGAGAGGAAAGAAAACCTCAGGAAACCTTGAGAGCTTCTGGATTTACTAACCTTGAAGCCAATCCTATCATAAATTTACAGCTAAACAAGCCATCCATTTCCTTCTTTGTAAGCCATTTACTACACTCACAACCACTGGTATTCTAAGTAATATAGCCCTACAACTTTCTGTATGAAGGGCAAAGTTTGTAGCCTTGTTCCAGATTTTGTGACCTTATTCTCTTCTGTTTCTCTTGTTTCGTGACTAGTCAACTTTCCCATACTCACCCTTTTCTCCAACTTTAAAGTAGGGCTGACAATTTTCTGAACGCATCATGCTGTTTCAGGTCTTTGCACCTTTGTCTGTGTTTGTCCTGGGAATATCCTTTTCCCCTTTCTTAGTCTATCTAAATCTATTTCTTCCCCAAAACATTTCTCCTATGTAATGCCTCTAAGAAGATTCTCTGGACCATCTCCAACCTGACTTATAAGGTTGCCCCTCCTATGTGTGTATATGGTTTACCCTTACTATGTTATTTATAATTGCTTCCTCCCAACCAGACCAGAATGAAGAAGGAAATGGCAACCCACTCCAGTATTCTTGCCTGGAGAATCCCATGGACATAGGAGCCTGGCGGGCTACAGTCCCGTGGGGTTGCCAAGAGTCAGACACCACTGAGTGACTAAGCACTAAGCACAACTGAACTAGAAACTCCCCCCAAAAGAAGATTCATGAATAATTTTTTCTTTTATTTCTTCATCACCTTGTTGATATTCAAATGTTGGCTGAATTAATGAATCTGTCAGACAACAAATGAAAAACAACAAACCTGATTCCAGCTTAGGACAATGTTATCGTCCTTTATTTTTGCTTGCTGTTTTGTTTTAGACTTTTAGGTAAGAGCAAGCAAACCTAATGGATTTTCATTACTTGGAATGTGTTTCTAGTCTTTGCTATGGTTGATTAGCCCATTAGTAGATAGGTAATGAGATAGGAAACCTAATTGCAGGTGAGTTACCATCTCAGTTTACTCACCATTAATCACCAGAGAGAAATAAACAAGAGGGATCATGGATCAGTAAAAATCCACCATCACTACTTGAAAATTCTCATGAGTTACATGATGATGTCATGCTTATTTAGACTCAGTACTCAAGAGTAAAATGAGAAGAGAAATTTTAAGGGTAATTATGGTAAATATTTTGTATGAATTGGTAGGTACACAGTTCTGTATTAGTGGATTTTTAAGGTTTCTAGAAGAGATTACCTTCACTAAAACCTTCCAAAGCATTATTCTAAATTCCAGGCATTCCATGACCTGGGCATTTGGCAGCGCTCGTGGAGAATATTAGTATTTCAGAAATGATTAGACCTCAAAACCTATATTCTCTTAGATGACTCAGTGATATCTTCTCAAAAAAAAAAAAAAAAAGATACAAAGTAGAGGAAAATTCTTAGTGAACTTTTTTTTTTTTTTTTAAACAGGGAAGTTTGCCAAATTTGCCTCTGCATATTCTAAAGTTGGTTTTGGCATGTTTGTTATCAGACATCTGAGTGTCAGTCAGGGTCCTTCCTCACAGGAAACAGATGGCCTACTCACACAGAGTAACTTAAGGAAGGTTTATTTACAAGGGACTAATGACCAAGGTGTGAATGGAGTTTAGGAAACTGGGGGTTCTGGGACCACCCACAATGGAACTCTTACTTCCCTCACCTACCCCGTGCAGGTGCTGAGAGCTAAGAGGAAGACTCAGTAGGAAAGGTGATGAGAAGAGAAGACCACCTGGGGAGGAGCAGGGTTTGTTGTTGTTGGTTTTTTTTCCATTGAGAGCATAGCCAGCCCTACCTAACTCCACCAGAAAGGAGCCAACAGAGGAAATTCCCCTCCATCGCTCTCTTTCCTACCTCCAACCGTATGCTATGCTCCCCATTGACCGAAAGTCAGAGGGTATGGGAAACTTTTTATGGGAATACCAAAGAAGTCAGTCCTTAACTGGAAAGCCTTTGTCTGCAACAAGTAAGAACAAAGTCTCACCAGCTATTGTATCATTATGGGGTAATGTCAATCATCATATTCCTTCTCAAAGTCTGAAAATATTAACTACTTCTGCTATTTTTCATATAAGGAACTAATGGGAAAAAATTTAAAAAAAATACCATAAAATACTGCATCTGAATTTTCCTTTTGTAGCCAGCCACTGCATGAACGGATTATCACAAAGGTCTGCTTTCACCATCCAATTCCATGTTCCCTTGGCTTCTGCAAGCACTTCTGTTAGGGGAAGCACACTGATTGAAACCGCCCACCCTGGCCAGGTACCATAGTAACCATTTGCATGAGTTGTTTTATGACAGGAGATCCTGATAAGGAATAAGGAACTAATAAGCCACCACCAACCAGAAGAGTTCGGGAAAGGTCTAAAGGAGACACCACGTGTCCATCCACTTCCCAGAATCCCTCTCGCTAGCATCCATCTAGGCTGAGCAATGTGTGCACCACCAGGAAAGACTCTGAATTAGAATGATTGGTCAAAGACCACCCGGAAACTAATCCCATAAAACCCGACATTGCGAGCCACACGGCAGAGCAGTTCTCCTGGGTTCCCTTACCCTACTGCTCTCCACCCGGGTGCCCTTTCCCAATAAAATCTCTTGCTTTGTCAGCAGATGTGTCTCCTCAGACAACTAATTTCTGATTGTTAGACAAGAGTCCAGTTTCGGGCCCTGGAAGGGGTCCACCTTCCTGCAACACTTCTGCTGGATGAGGACTTTTCTACCTGGCAGGATGACTTGAAACTTCATTCTTCCTCTTTATAAATAGGCTCTTGTGTTCCTCAGAACAAGCTATGCTGGGCTCTAACTTATTATAAACCCAGTGGAGGGGGTGAATGTGAGGAAAGTCAATATTTGCTTCTGAAGCAAGGGTTCAAGAAAATCTAGAGATTCACTTCATATAGATGAAGCTATATCTTCAAAATATCCCATCCAATGAGGCACAGTTCTGTTGTTTTTTCAAAATTGCACTTCATGGTTCTGTTGTTTGATGATTGACTTTCTCCTAGCATAGAAGATCTGGCCGGTCTGATTTATAATTAGTACTATGACTCTACAACCTTTATAGCCATGCTATGAGCTTGATTATCTATATCTTCTGAGTGACTATAGAAGAGAATGGTTCCTTCAAAGTGACTCAGGAAAACTTCTGACTTCCTGTGGGCATTTGTAATTACTTGTTCTTAGTTTTCATTCTCTTTTCCCCTGTTGATGTTGGCAATGAAAAATGGTTGCCTGCCATATCCATAAACAAAGGATATTGCAGCCATCAAGCCATCATACTGCAGCCATCCCTAACGATACACCCTGAGGAGACTGAGGATGAGAAAGCACAGGATACTGGCACAGGATAGCTGAGGTGCATATCAAAGGAATGATTTCAGTGAGCCCAGACTCTTTCATCTTTCCCTACATAGAAAAATGCCAGATTCCTTAACTTGAGATATCTGGTTTTCTTTAATTAACAGTAAGCTTTTGATGTTCTGCCTACCTGATCTTTGTTGTAAAAACTCTGATATATCCTGACTCCTCCTTTACTTCTTTGGAGTAGTCCCTCAGAGCTGTGAGAGGCTGTGTCCTGGGCTTTCGACCTCAGTTCTGTCTGCCTAATAAAACATAACTCTCAACTTTTAGGTTGTGTGTGTGTGTGTGTGTGTGTGTTTTAGTTGACAATATTCTCTAGGACTGCAGAAAGAAGCTGCTGCTGCCAAGTCGCTTCAGTCGTGTCCAATTCTGTGTGACCCCATAGACGGCAGCACACTAGGCTCCCCTGTCCCTGGGATTCTCCAGGCAAGAACAGTGGAGTGGGTTGCCATTTCCTTCTCCAATCCATGAAGGTGAAAAGTGAAAGTGAAGTTGCTCAGTCGTGCCCGACTTCGCGACCCCATGGACTGCAGCAAATGACTTTAAAATCTTAATTGTCACTTGATTTCTGCTAGCTCTTCATCTCATGCAACCGCAGTGGTAACTTGAAAATTTACAAGGCTATACTATGCCAACCGTTATCCTTACCTCACCTGGTAGCTCAGTTGGTAAAGAATAGGCATGCAATGCAGGAGACCATGGTTCCATTGCTGGACTGGGAAGATCCGCTGGAGAAGGGATAGGCTACCCACTCCAGTATTCTTGGGCTTCTCTCATGGCTCAGCTGGTAAAGAATCTGCCTGCAATGCGGGAGACCTGGGTTCGATCCCTGGGTTGGGAAGATCCCCTGGGGAAGGGAACAGCTATCCACTCCAGTATTCTGGTCTGGAGAATTCCATGGACTATACAGTCCATGGAGTCACAAAGAGTCGGACACGACTAAGCACCGTTCACTTACTTCACTTCATCCCTACCTTACACCCCCAGCAAAGAGTTTTATCCTAGTACTCCTCCAATATATGATGTGTTAATCCCAGAATCTCAATTCAAGGAATATGTTTCCTGGAGCCACTTCTGGTACCAACTATTGTATCAGTCAAGTTCCCAGCAGAAAAAAAGATCTTTGGATGAGCATTTATTTACAAAGTGACAGATAATAAAAGTTTGTCTGGAGTAAAAGTGGATCACCACAAATAGGGCAGGAATGGGACCACCAATGGTGAGATGTTACCACTCTTAATGCCAAAGTGCTGAGGAATGGAGACCAGAAGAAATAAACTCAAACTTATCCAGAAGCCAGAATACATCAGGGCCCTTTGATGGAGTCAAAGCAGCCCCTTTTTTTGAGGCAGATAGAAATAAAAGGAGAACGACCTGATGGGTCACACAGAGGTAAGTAACACATGGTATTTCTTTACTTCCTTTCTGCTAAGTCACTTTCTTACTCTCATGAACCATGAAATCTCACTTTTTCTGTGAACTATCTGGTTTGAAAAATTTTTGTCTCCAGTTTCCCATATGATTACATATCTGGACAGTATATTAGAACTCTCTCTTACTCTTGTAAGAGAGAGTTTCCTAAAATGTGTTCTGATATTTACATGCCCACCCTCATACTATTGTACATATACAGGCAAATACACACATTCACTTACTTCTCCCATTTGGCTATAAGCAGTGACAATATCTTGTGTCATTCGATAGCGCCATAGATATATGCACAACTGACATTGTGCATGTATTAATGACATGTATAAAGGATTAGAATTAACTGTAGTTGTAATTAAGAATAGTTCTGAGGACTAATATGCTTCCCTTCCCTCTCCTTCTCCACCACAAGCATTTTTTCTTTGATTTAAAACATTCAGTTTTCACTTTGCTTCATCATCTGGGAGACGTGCTGGCTTTGAAAATGTAATTTACAAAAATATAACTTTCAAAAAGTGGCAAGAGATAGTTTTAGGTTTTTATCATCTCATTTCAGTAACGAATCCTAATTTTCTTAGTAGGAATGTGTTTTATTAAAAAAAAATCCCTTTTAATTACCTCAAATCTTTATTTGAGAAGGAATGGGCATGTGTAAATAATTCTCCAAAGAGAGAGAGCTCATGACAGACCACAATCAAACTATAGAAAAACTGGGGACATATATTGAACACCTTGATGTCTAGTTCCATATAATTTCACCTCTGGATGTTTTAAGTGTAACAATAATAAACTAGAAGGTAAACACCCTAGAATATCTTGAAAAATCACTTCATATTTGTAAAATATTACTGATGAACAGGCATAGGGAATAATTTCGTAGTAACGACGTTCTAAGTCTGTTCTTATTTTATAACAATTTTAAAACTCAGATGGCAATGATATTATCAAGGTTTCCAGACTCATAAATCACCATCAGGCATTTCTACCATTGTTTAGTGTTTATTTCCTGAGGACTTCAAACTGATCCCTAGATAGACCGTTCTCATTTGGGATATAGAGAGTCTATATCATTTTATAATGTGAAAAGTAAAATACAAACACATTCTTGAAGGTGAGACAACTTATCTCAAGTTACATCCATTTCTATGAGAAAGAATAAATAGACACTTAGAAACTGTGATTCTCATTTCTCTACTGTGGCCATTTTAGGCTCCTCATATTTCTACTTCAGTGGGATGGATACCTTGTTAACTTCACTGACTCTCCTCAGACTTCTTTACTGGTTTAGTACTTACTGCAGACTTGCCTTTTGTCTACCAGTTAGGTTTTGTGGAGCATGGTTTAGACATGCTCATTCCAAATCTACGCTTGTCAGGTTTCTGCCATTCTCAGGAAACTGAGATAAAAATTAAAGTATATGTGAAAACTCAAGTTCACTCCTATTCCAAGTTTTGAGAAAATGAGGGCAAATGTGTAGAATGATTTTATTTTTCCTAATAAAAAAGAAAGAAAAGGAAATAAAAATCTTACTGCTAGCATGTCAGTACCTAAATAATCAATATGCGACCCACAAGCAGCTTTAGAACCAATATTTTTCTTTCTGGCCAAATGCAATGGACATAAGCCACAGTAGATACAAAAATAATTTTCTAACTCTCTACACAAAGTGATGGACAGGGAAGCCTGGCGTGCTTGCAGTCCATGGGGTTGCAAAGAGTCAGACACAACTGAGCGACTGAACTGAGCTGAACTGAACAGAAGGTTGACTGAGGATAATTTTAAGTATTAAGACTATATCTGATGTTAAAATAGCTTTAATATGAGTTGGAATTTGTTAGCAACAAAGGGCATTTTAATGATGAACCTGGACAGGAAACGGTCATTTAAATGCCATCATATGTTTCTAATTGTGATGTAGAAACACACTCCATGCTGAGAGGCAATATGACGAACTAAAGAAGATTGGGCAATAAAGGAATGGAAAAAGAATTAATAGCAGACAGGACAGTTTGGAACCTTTTTGAAGACTTTCAGGAGAAAATATCTTTTAACCTGTTTCTGTGCTCTTAACCTAGAGGAATGCTGATAGAAATTCAATGAAATAAAGGTGTGGCAAAGCTGTTCCAGAAGCAATGGGGAAGAGCCAGGCTATAAGATGGCTTTGCTGGCCATGCTGGCTGAAGGTAGGTCCAGAAAAGAGGCCTCATTCCTCAGGCCCGCCTTGACTCCCAGAATCACACTTTTTCCACTTCACCATGCATGTCCAGTAAGTGTTGCCTAAGAAAACATTGGCTAATAGGTCAGTTTGGACTAGAAACTAGTTAGTCTGAAGCTAGAGTTCACAGTTTTTGCCACATCGTTCTCGTGCTCAGAACCCTTTCAGTGGCTTTCCCTTTAAATGTGCTGGGTTAACAAAGTGCATCATTCCTCTGGCATTCCATTTAGACCAGCTCTGTCTTGCCAGTTTCATCTCCCACTGCTTCCTACAGGAGAGCTCCTCTGCACTGCTGTCAGTCCATCGTTCAGCCTTTGTGCTCTTCTACTTCTGTATATGTTCACTCAAGTTGTTCCTCCATCTGGAACCCCAGCTTCGGTTCTCTGTTTATTTCAACCTACCAACCTTCCATGCTGGAGTCCAAAACCCACCTCTTTATATACGTTCCCTGAAGAGCCCAGTCAGTCTCGGTTCTCATTTCCTTCTCTGGACACCCACAGTACATAACTTCCAAGACTGCATGCTGGGCCTTTATCAGATTCTATTTAGTGTTACAGACTGTCTTTCATGGAAAGCCTGCACAATGTTGTAAAATGCCAAATCACACCACAGTGCCTCCATCATGAAGGATTATATAAATAAGCTCTCATACAAAGTCATGTGTAACATATGTGCTACACCGCTTATAAAGAACTTTCACTTATCTCTCATTGTGAAGTTTTAAATAAACAAGCTTCCAAACCCTCAGATTATAGAATTTACAAGGGACTTTCACATATAATATTTTATTTCACAATACCCTTGGAGGGAGGACTAACAGATGTTATGATCTTTATTTTACAGACGGAGAAGCTAGATGAGGGAATCACAAGTGATTCACACAGTGTCTCACTGACTAATTGGGCAGCTCTGGGATTTAGAACCATCTTTTCTGATTTGCTAATGCTCATTTGGCTTAATAGCTTTCTTTTTTCCATACTTGATCATTTCAGCTTTATAGTTTTAAACTTGTGATTTGGAGTTTGGATAGATTATTAAAATGATAGAGAAAAAAATGACTTTATACTGAGAGATCATAGAGACACAGGCTAATAAGCATAATAAAAGCATAGGATTAGTACTTTAAGTGACTTGGCAATTGATGTAAAACAAGAAAAAACATGAGAGAGCCCTTAATGTGGAATGAAATCATGAAGACTGAGCAAGTATGCCATAAAGGACAGCAAGATCAAAGTCTAGGAGCAATCGTTTTGAACTAAGTATGTTTTAAGTTTTTCTTGAATTTTCAATCATGTACTGCAAGATGAAAAAGAAACACTGTACAAAATCCATTAAAATTAGAAAAGAATATATTCACGAGTTATGGATTCTGTTGACTGTTCCAGTGTTGAATTGCTAATGCTTCTTAAATGCAAACTCTGAGCAGGCATAGTTCCAGACATTTCATGGTTCATTTACTCCTGTTCACAACAGAGCTCTGAAGTATCATTAGGTAAACACTTCGGAGAAACTGAGGCAAAGAACAACTGTTGGTAGAGATGAGATCTTCACCATATGCTGCCTGAAGCCTAAGCCCAAGCTAAACTATGTATTAATAGGCCTGTGATCAGGAAAATCTGAATTCAGTGACACTAGGCCACCTTAACTTAAACATGTTTGAACTGCCTTGTGTTTCTCGATAATCATCCATTCATTTAAAAAATATTAAAACCTTTTGGGTTCTTAGAACTGTGTATAACTTCAATGACTTAATATTTCCCCAGAGAATTTAAATGTCAAGTTTGGGACAAACAATCTCTAACACAAGCTTCTCTGAGCTCTGCAATGTCTGCACATCTGTTTGCTGCTGCATATGTAACAAATAAGCACATGTGGCCTGGTGAGGATTGCCAAACGTCTCTGATTCTGAAAGGAGACATTTATTTTAGGAGGACATCTTGGTCTCAGTGGTCTCCAGCCTTGTTAAATTTAACCATAAATGCATAGATTAACAAATTTCAGAGAATGTAACGTTTTTTTTTTCCCCCTGCTTAAAAAAAAGTGGTGGTTACCCTCGTGGATGATCCATCTTCAAGTGTGTCCGTGTTTGTGACCTCCCTTGCAGTGTTAGCAGTAAAGGCTAACAAATGATGGTTGAATCGGATCTGGGTTTGAATCTCAATCTTTTCTTTACTGTGCGGTATGGAGTTTTTCCTGAACTTCTTTGAACTTCAGTTTCCCTGTTTGTAAAATAGAATATCTAATTTGTAGCACTGGGGTGAGGATAAAATAAAGTTATATGTAGACAATGGAGAGGTATCATGACTAACATAGATATTAACAAATAACTGCTGAGAAAACACAAAGTACCAACACAGAAAATAGATTTTTCCAGACAAATACATCAATATAGTTACTGGAGAATCTAAAATCATGGGTGCTTTTTTCTTTTTTAATTCTAAGTTTCTGTATCTTCCAGAATTTTCATTAAAAAACAAAACAAGAGACTTTCCTGGTGGTTCAGTGGTTAATAATCCACCTTGTAATGCGGAGTACATGGGTTTGATCCTTGGTCCAGGAACTAAGATCCACACGCTCCAGAGCAACTAAGCCCAGAGTGCTGTGTGCTGCAATAGAAGATCCTCATAACACAATAAATATTCCTTATGCTGCAACTATAATCCAACTCAGTCAAATAAATAAATATTTTAAAATAATATTAAATATTTAAAAAATTAAAATATTAAATATTAAAAAAAAAACAGGATCATGTCACCATCAGTGGCTGGAAAAAGGATAACATGTTACTGTTAGTAGCAAGAAATTTCAGCACACAGAGTTTGACATTGGTATCCAGTTTTCTTGGAATAAATCAGACATTGTTGTGTAAGATTTGATAACAAATTTACTTTAGAAATTAATTTTATTTTCTTCAGTTGATTCCGTGAATGTATTTCCAATGGTCCAGCCACTCACAATCTCCTAGATGCATTTTTATGTGTAAAGGTGTTGTATTTCAGTGAAAAAGAGTAACTAAGGATAAAGGACAGAAAAGGTTTAAACTGGTGCACTGAAAACACTGATCTTGGGAAAGATGCTTCTGGCACAGTCCAAGGAAACTCTGAGGCTGTAATTTTCAGTAGGCAGTCCAACCCCTTTGGTTAGCAATGGTCTCGGATAAACATGACTTTGCCTGGCAACACCTGTGTGCAAGGATTGTCATTCTATTAATAGCTGGCAACACTTCCTTTTCTTGTACTTGGTAACCTTCTTTCAGGGGAATCTGGCTCTTCAGCAGGAAATCCGCTCACAGCACCTGCTGTAGGAGACCATGAATCCCAGCTATTCCTGGCATGAATTTCACTGTAATACAGTTAAAACAATCCTTACATAGATGGGTCTTTTCTCAAAAGAGGTACCCAGCCTGAGGTAGCGAGCTGGGAAAAAGTGAAGACAAGTACAGTTCCCTGCCAGGTGAGCCTCCCCAGGGAAAAAAGATTATAAAATGGGACACTCTGAACCATAGTTAACATTCCCTTTTACAAGTAGTCCAGTGCAATCTATTGAGCATTCAATTCAGTTGCTCAGTAGTTTCTGAGTCTTTGTGACTTCATGAACTGCAGCATGCCAGGCCTCCCTTTCCATCACCAACTCCCAGAGTTTACTGAAACTCATGTCCATTGAGTCGGTGATGCCATCCAACCATCTCATCCTCTGTCATCCCCTTCTCCTCCTGCCTTCAATCTTTCCCAGCATCAGGGTCTTTTCAAATGAGTCAGCTCTTCACATCAGGCGGCCAAATTATTGGAGTTTCAGCTTCAGCATCAGTCCTTCCAATGAACACCCAGAACTGATCTCCTTTAGGATGGACTGGTTGGATCTCCTTGCAGTCCAAGGGACTCTCAAGAGTCTTCTCCAACACCACAGTTCTAAAGCATCAATTCTTCAGCACTCAGTTTTCTTTATAGTCCAATTCTCATATCCATACATGATTACTGGAAGAACCATTGCTTTGATTAGATGGACATTTGTTGGCAAAGTAATGTCTCTGCTTTTGAATATGCTATCTAGGTTGGTCATAACTTTCCTTCTAAGGAGTAAGCATTTTTTAATTTTGTGGCTGCAGTCACCATCTGCAGTGATTTTGAAGCCCCCCAAAATAAAGTCAGCCACTGTTTCCCCATCTATTGCCATGAAGTGATGGAACTGGATGGCATGATCTTAGTTTTCTGAATGTAGAACTTTAAGCCAACCTTTTCACTCTCTTCTTCACTTTCATGAAGAGGCTCTTTAGTTCTTTGCTCTCTGCCAGAAGGGTGGTGTCATCTGCATATCTGAGGTTATTGCTATTTCTTCCAGCAATTTTGATTCCAGCCTGTGCTTCCTCCAGCCCAGAGTTTCTCATGATGTACTGTGCATATAAGTTAAATAAGCAGGGGGACAATATACAGCCTTGATGTACTCCTATTCCTATTTGGAACCAGTCTGTTTTTCTATGTCCAGTTCTAACTGTTGCTTCCTGACCTGCATATAGGTTTCTCAAGCCAACCTATATGGAGGTCAGGTCGTCTGGAATTCCCATCTCTTTCAGAATTTTCCACAGTTCATTGTGATCCACACAGCCAAAGGCTTTGGCATGGTCAATAAAGCAGAAATAGATGTTTTTCTGGAACTCTCTTGTTTTTTCCATGATCCAGCAGATGTTGGCAATTTGATCTCTTGTTCCGCTGCCTTTTCTAAAACCAGCTTGAACATCAGGAAGTTCACGGTTGACGTATTCCTGAAGCCTGGCTTGGAGAATTTTGAGCATTACTTTACTAGCATGTGAGATGTGTGCTATTGTGTGGTAGTTTGAGCATTCTTTGGCATTGCCTTTCTTTGGAATTGGAATGAAAACTGACCTTTTCCAGTCCTGTGGCCACTGCTGAGTTTTCCAAACTTGCTGGCATATTGAGTGCAGCACGTTCATAGCATCATCTTTTACAATTTGATATAGCTCAACTGGAATTCCATCACCTCCACTAGTTTTGTTCATAGTGATGCTTCCTAAGGCCTACTTGACTTCACATTCCAGGATATCTGGCCCTAGGTGAGTGATCACACCATCGTGATTATCTGGGTAGTGAAGCTCTTTTTTGTACAGTTTTTCTGTGTATTCCTGCCCCCTCTTCTTAATATCTTTTGCTTCTGTTAGGTCCAGACCATTTCTGTCCTTTATTGTGCCCATCTTTGCATGAAATGTTCCCTTGGTATCTCTAATTTTCTTGAAGAGATCTCTAGTCTTTCCCATTCTGTTGTTTTCCCCTATTTCTTTGCATTGATTGCTGAGGAAGGCTTTCTTATCTCTCCTTGCTATTCTTTGGAACTCTGCATTCAAATGGGTATATCTTTCCTTTTCTCCTTTGCTTTTCACGTCTCTTCTTTTCAGTTATTTGTATTGAACATTAGTAGATACTTAAAAGGGCTTCCCAGGTGGCACTAGTGGTAAAGGATCTGCCTGACAATGCAGGAGATGTAAGAGATGTGAGTTCCCTGGATCAGGACTATCCCCTAGAGGAGGGCATGGCAACCCACTCCAGTATTCTTGTCTGGAGAATCCCATGGACAGAGGAGCCTAGCAGGCTATAGGGTCACAAAGAGTCTGACGCGACTGAAGCAACTTAGCATGAAACCACTTAAAAAATCTTCAGTGGTGGAATCATTGATTTTGGTATAACCCAGGCTTATATAGATTGAGCTCATGTGAGTTGGTTCTTCCCCTAAAACTCTAAAGAGCTGACAATGAAGTTATGGATGTTTAAAACTAAGGCTCAGAGGGGTAAGAGGCTTAGCAAATGTGTTAAGCCTAAAGTGAATCCACAAAAACGCATGTGCCAGATAGCAGTAAATTAAATGACAAATCATGAGCCACCCCTACTTTCTTAACCTCTGACTCTTGTTCCTTCAATTCTAAATCTTCCACTTAGAGCTTTTGTGACCTAGAAGAGACCTGGGTGTGGCATTTTTTGGACTGGTGCTTTCCACGGCAATTCCAGTTAGCAAAGGTGCACCTCGAGGTGGTCTTCTGCTTTTCCTGCTTCCCTCTGCTCTCCGCAATTGTTCTGTTACTGGCAATTTCTCTGCAGACAATTTCTCTCAACCTCTATACATCTAATGCTACATCTAATGCCCTCTTAAATCTTTAGTTTGGCACTGAGTCCCTTAGAGGCTAGATGCTAGTGTGATCATCCCTATAGGGCGATTTAGGACATGTATTTCCTTCTTTAACATCCATCAAGCACCTGAAATGTTGCAAACACTGCAGACTCAGTAGTGAATGCTCCAGATGGGATCTCTGTGACAGGAACATACAGCGGGGTAGGAGAGGCACTCGCTCTGCAAAGTTCTGTAGACAATCGTGTTCAGCACTGCCCCGAGTAGCATCAAGAAGTTGACCTGTGCATCATATTCTTTTCAGATTACACTGCCCCGGACTCTACATTCTCTTAGAGTGGCTCCTCTCACTAGTAATAATGTCAGGATGCTCAGTCCTCAGGTGTTTCAGTGTAAAGTCATTCATTCTCTCCTTGTAGTTCTTGTTTAGTCACTAAATCCTGTCAGACTCCTTGCAACCCCATGGACTTTAGCCTGCCAGTCCCCTCTGTCCTTGGACTTTCCCAGGCAAGAATACTGGAGTGCTTTGCCTTTCTTTCCCCCAAGGGATCTTACCAAGCCAGGGAACACATCTCCTGCATTGGCAGGTGGGTTCTTTACTACTGAGCCACCAGAGAAACCCTGAACAAAGAGAAGGTAGGTCTTCACAAATGAGATGCAGCCATACACCCGCCGCATCCCTGAACCACTGGGACACAAATAGCCACGGTAGCTGCACCTGGTTTCTGGTCATCCTTGTATTAATCATCCAACAAAGCAGCAGATTTCTCAGGGTTTCTTTCTTGCAATTTTATTAGAAAAGTGATAACTGCATGTAGTAAAATGCAATTTAAAAATGTTAAAATGAAAGTTTTAAAGGATATATAAATTGAAAAGTAAAATTTTCCCTTCTCTCTAGTATCTCATCCTCCACTCTTCCTCTTGGTAAGCTCAGTGGAAATTCTGGCCTTTTTCTTCTTGAATTTGTTTTTTTCTTTAAAACTTAAAATAGCAGGCTAAGAGAGAAATTACTGTAATAGGGGATGTCAAGATTTTATAAGATAATGGAGGTGACAATAATATTTCAAAAAGATAAGCCAGATCCAGACTCAGGTCACCAGAGGGTGCATGGCATATGCAGAAAAGAAATGCTGATGTACCTTTGACTTTCCTTTAGTTTCCCAAGATATGCAAAATGAACTAATGGCTTTTCAAAACTGATGAGCACTTAACCTGTGTTTCAATCTTCTTCATAAGACTCTTCTTCATGATCCCTACCCAATGTAACCAAAAATAAAAAAACTGTAAAAGAGGTAATTCAATAATGTTTCTCTCTGTTACTTGACAATTTACCTTTTGAGTAGAGAGAGGCAAGACGGAAAAGGAATGTATGAAATCCATTTGACTCAATTACATCTCAATGGGTTTCATGTAGATTCTATGGCTTAACCCTGAGTTGCTTAGGTCAAAGTATTACTCTTGCCTGGAAAATCCCATGGGCGGAGGAGCCTGGTAGGCTGCAGTCCATGGGGTCGCTAGGAGTTGGACACGACTGAGCGACTTCACTTTCACTTTTCACTTTCATGCGTTGGAGAAGGAAATGGCAACCCACTCCAGTGTTCTTGTCTGGAGAATCCCAGGGATGGAGGAGCCTGGTAGGCTGCAGTCCATGGGGTCATGAAGAGTTGGACACAACTGAAGCGACTTAGCAGCAGCAGTGCTATTGTCAATTGTTTCCATATAAACAAAATTAGTACATTAATTGTGTTGCCATATTCCTTGTCTTCTTCTAAAATTTTAATAGTTTATAAAAAGATAATGTGTGCATTCAAGAGCAAGCACATAAATTCAAATAAATATATATCAGAACAATGCTTCATGGGATACCAAAAGGATTTTCTTTGTGTTACATTACACATCACTGCTTATCATCCTAGATTTGTTTGCAATATATGACTCGATTGTTTCATATGCATTGCTTATTTCACAGAAGATGGTCGATAGATAGATGGAACTGTTGGCACACACATCAGGCTACATTCTGCAGAACATTTTATATGTATCATTTTCTAAAGAATAATTCCAACTAAGACATCCAGAGTAAGTATGAAAGCCTACATTATGCTAACACAAAAAGCAATAAAATAAAAATTGCCAATGCTTTACTCTTAATGTGGTCAACTAAAAATGATTTCCTGTTTCCAGAAAGTTTTTTTTTTTTTTTTTTTCCCCCTACAAGAAAATCCTCTCTCTGGAAATATCAGAAGTCTCATAGTTATTTGATATTCCTGCTCAGAAGAATCTGGGGAGAGAAAGAAAAGAAAGAAAGTGGGAAAGGCCAAAAGAGCACAGGAAACCCCTCTTGGAATTTCAAAGGCAAAGAAATGTGGAATAAGTTAGCTATGCCAAGGCACTTAATATAGAAATCCTGAAGAACTGAGTAAAGACAAGAAATATTCATATGAAGAACCATGTAGCCATTATACATGCAGGTTCATATTAAATAAATGAAGCTGAAAGAAAACAATTAAAAACCACTTATAGGAGACATTTAGGAAATATTTAGTACATATAATTAGAAGATATAAAAATTAGAAGGCTGGGATCAATGAAGTAGCCACTCAAATATGCTCCTGAAATGCAAAAAGGCTTTTGCTATTGCTGTTCTTTTAAATTTTTTCTAGATTGGTGTAAACTAATTGCAGTTTTGCATTTTTGAAACTTGAAGTTTGATATTGAAATACATTCTTAAATAAATGCGGTTACGTTATTTTGTTGTTGTTCAGTCACTAAGCCATGTCTGACTCTGCGATGCTGTGGGCTGCAGCATGCCAGCCTTCCCTCTCCTTCACTATCTCCTGGAGTTTGCTCAGACTCATGTCCCCTGAGTTGGTGATGATATCCAACCATCTCATCCTCTGCCACCCCCTTCTCCCTTTGCCTTCAATCTTTCCCAGCATCAAGGTCTTTTCTATTGAGTCAGCCCTTCACATCAGGTAGCCAAAGTATTGGAGCTTCAGCTTCAGCATCAGTCCTTCAAATGAATATTCAGGGTTGATTTCCTTTAAGATTGATTGGTTTGATCTTGCCACACAAGGGACTCTCTAGTTCTGTAGCACCACAATTCGAAAGAATTAATTCTCTGGTGCTCAGCCTTCTTTATGACTCAACTCTCACATCCATAAACGACTACTGGAAAAACTATAGCTTTGACTACATGGATTTCTGTTGGCACAGTGACGTCTCTGCTTTTAAATATGCTGTCTAGGTTTTTCCTTCCAAGAAGCCAACGTCTTTTAATTTCCTGGCTGCAGTCACCATCTGCAGTGATTTTAGGGCCCCCCAAAGAAAATCTGTCACTGCTTCTACTTTTATCCCTTCTATTTGCCATGAAGTGACGAGATCAGATGTTGTTATCTTCACTTTTTGAACGTTGAGTTTTAAAAGCCAGTTTTTTTTTTCACTATCTTCTTTCACCTTCATCAGGAGGCTTTTTAGTTCCTCATCACTTTCTTCCATTAGAGTGGTAATATCAGCATATTCGAAGTTGTTGATATTTCTCCCAGCAATCTTTATTCCAGCTTGTAATTCACCCAGTCTGGCATTTTGCATGATTTATTCTGCATGTAAGTTGAATAAGCAGGGTGACAATATACAGATTTGTAGTACTCTTTTCCCAATTTTGAACCAGTCCATTGTTCCATGTTCGGTTCTAACTCTTGCTTCTTGTCCTCCATATAGTTTTCTCAGCAGACAGGAAAGGTGATCTGGCATTCCCATCTCTTCAAGAATTTTCCAGGTTGTTATGATTTACACAGTCAAAAGCTTTAGCATAGTCAATGAAGCAGATGTTTTCTGAAATGTCCTCACTTTCTCTATTATCCCATGAATGTTGGCAATTTGATCACTGGTTCCTCTGCCATTCCTCAACCCAGCTTGTGTGTCTAGAAATTCTTGGTTCACATACTGCTGAAGTGTAGCTTGAAGGATTTTGAGCATAACCTTACTAGCATGTGAAATGAGCTCAATTGTGTGTAATTTGAACTTTCTTTGGCATTGCCTTCTTTGGGATTGGAATAAAAACTGACCTTTTCCAGATCTGTGGTTATGCTTTACATCATTTTAATGCACATTTCTCTTTTTATGTTATTTTACTAATAACTTATCACTTGTTGTTTATTTTATATTTATTTTAGACTAGGGAAATGATGTTGGACAAAAAGCACATTCAAGCGATTCTCTTATTCAAATTCAAAATGGGCAGTAAAGCAGTGAAGACAACTCACAACATCAACAACACATTTAGCCCAGGAACTGCTAATGAACATACAGTGCAGTGGTGGTTCAAGAAGTGTTGCAAAGGAGATCAGAACCTTGAAGAGGAGGAGAACAGCGGCTGGCCATCAGAAGTTGACGACGACCAGTTGAGAGTATCATCAAAGCTAATCCTCTTACAACTACCAGAGAAGTTGCAAAATAATTCAGTGTCGACCATTCTATGATTATCTGGCATTTGAAGCAAATTAGAAAGGTGAAAAAGCTTGATAAGTGGGTGCCTTGTGAGGTGACAGCAAATGAAAAAAGACATCATTTTGAAGTGTCATCTTCTCTTATTCTATGCAACAAGAAGGAACCATTTATCGATTGAATTGTCACGTGTGATGAAAAGTGGCATTTCTGCAGCAACCAGTGATGACCAGCTGAGTGATTGGGCTGAGAAGAAGATTAAAAGCACTTCCTAAAGTCAAACTTGCACCCCAAAATCATCATGGTCACTGTTTGGTGGTCTGCTGCCCGTCAGATCTACTATAGCTTTATGAATCCTGGCAAAACCATTATATCTGAGAAATGTGCTCAGCAAATCAATGAGATGCACCAAAAACTACAATTCCTGAAGCCAGCATTGGTCAACAGAAAGAGCCCAATTCTTCTCCATGACAACTCCTGACCCCACATCTCACTACTAACGCTTCAAAAGTTGAACGAATTGGTCTACAAAGTTTTGCCTCATCCACCATATTCACCTGACATCTTGCCAAATGACTGCCACTTCTTCAAGCATCTTGATAACGTTATGCAGGAAAAATGCTTCCACAACCAGCAGGAGGGAAAAAACGTTTTCTAAGAATTCATTGAATCCTGAAGGACAGATTTTTACTCTACAAGAATAAATAAACATTTCTCATTGGCAAAAATGTGTTGATTGTAATGGTTCCTATTTTGATTAATAAAGATGTATTTGAGCCTAATTAAAATGATTTACAGGGAGGCCTGGCATGCTGCGATTCATGGGGTCGCAGAGTCGGACACGACTGAGTGACTGAACTGAACTGAAATGAAAAATGATTTAAAATTCAAAGTCCAAAACCACAATTACTTTTTCACCAGCCTAATATTTAAGGTAGTTGTATTAGTGTTCTCTAGAGGAGACCTGGGTTGGGTTCCTAGGTTGGGAAGATCCCCTGGAAAAGGAAATGGCAACCCACTCCAGTGTTCTTACCTGGGAAATATCATGGACAAAGAAGCCTGGTGGGTTACAGTCCATGGTGTCACAACTGAGTGACTAAGCCACTGACATCAGAGAAACAGAACCAATAAAAAATATATGTTTATGTATATAATACATTTTAATAATTTAAAAATTAGCATACTATTATATTCAAAATTTAATAATTTAAAAATTCTATAACATACTAGAATAGAAAGAAGTAATATAATAATCAGAAGATCAAGAAACAATCATGTATATATTAAACTTTAATATATGACAGAGGTACCATATCAAATGATTAATAAAGAAATTTTTATTTAATAAAAAAGCTAGACAACTACTTGAGGAAAAAATCCCTAATATACCACATAGCAAAATAAATTACAAATTCACTAAAATTAAATATTAAAAGTTGAAATTCTGAGATGCAAGAAGAAATGTGACAGCTATTCAATTTTGAGGTGAGAGATAGTATTTTAAATCATAAGTAATATATTTGTAAAAATTTGTCATGCTTTCCAAAACACACTCAAATTAGTGAGAAAAGTAGCATTGTTTCACATTTTTGCAAATCCCTTTAATGTCTGGCTTAACAGAAGACATCTGGATTCTCATATCTGCTTCTGCATTCATCTGTAGTGATATCATATGTCATGTAGCTTCTGGAAATCTCCACTGTAAACTTGTGAAAGAATAAAAGTGGAAAAAGCAGATATATTCTAGTATTATAATGAAAATAGCTTTGACCTTTTAGGACTCCAGAAAAGGTCTCGGGGACTCTGAGGGGACTCTGAATCATACTTTGGAAACTCCTGTTATAGATTAACGTGAATCTTTAAATTAATAACACATCTCTCAGGGACAATTTAATCTGCATCGCTCTGGAAAAGATTTATCTGCATTACCTGTAGTTTCCTATAAATTATCAGTTTCCTACCCCTCTGGAGTTGCAAAATAGCCCTAGGCGATCAAAGATCAAAGATGTACACTCTTAAGGAACTGGATAATCTCTTAAAAGGTACAGAAGGGCAACCGTCGACCTATAATCCCTTCTACTCATTTCTCAATCTATCCTTCCCCTGCCACTTTGCATCACTAGCTTCTACCATATTAAACACACTGCTACATTAAAATTAGTTGAGGAACTTGTTGGATGGTAATAAAATCAGAAGAGAAAATTGGAATGCCTCCCAATGTAGTTAATGCAGTCGCTTCTTTATACTCCTACACAGAGATTCTCACAGAATTCCTTCCTCTCCAATTCTCTTCAAAAAATATGAATTTTGCTAAAGGAATACTTCTTTACCTTCCTATCTCAGTCCTTTGCTCATGTTTGGGAAATCTTACCACTTTCTTCAATGGTAGAAATTTCTCTTTTTGATCCCTTTTATATTTGGCAACTTGAATGGCATCTCTAATTTTGGTCAAATGTTTGTAGGAATCTCTTTGATTCAAAAAGTTGGGATGTATTCCTGTTACATGATTAAAATTAAATATGACTGTTTCAATTCTAGTTCAGCAAGTACACAAGAGGAAAAATGTATTTTCTTTCCCCACTACATCATCTAGTAGGTAATGCTTATCATGGTGGGCACTAAGATTATAAAACCAGATCTCAAATCCCAAATATGTTCATGCACACCTGCATGCATGTATGTGTGTATGTCTGTGTCTGTGTGAAGAATAAAAGGCTATTGTTAACACTTTTGTCTTTACTTTTACTTCCTCAGAAAAATGGGGTCCACCATTATTATTCTAAGAGGTATTTGACCCTTTCGTGCCCCAGCTTACTGTTATATTATTACAGAAGACATCATACTAAGTATTAAAAAGCGGCTTAGCCTTTGCTCCCTTTCCTGAGAAGTGCTTGCGTGCATGTGAGCTCCGTTGCTCAGTCATGTCTGACTCTTTTTGACCCCACAGACTGTAGTCTTCCAGGCTCCTCTGCCCATTGAGATTTCCAGCTTCAATTAAAATTTTTAGGATTTAACTTTCAAAAAAAGTGTGTGTTTGAAAAGGGAGTAATTTCAGGTAGGGAGTACTCCAGTCAGTATGTAAGGTCTGTTGGTGTTTAGTTGCTAAGTTGTGTCCAACTCTTGTGACCCTGTAGACTATAGCCCTCCAGGCTCCTCTGTCCTTGGAGTTTTCCAGGCAAGAATACTGGAGTGGGTTGCCATTTCCTTCTCCAGGGGATCTTCCTAAACCAGGGATCGAACTCGCATCATGCATTGACAGGTGGATTGTTTACAACTTAGCCACCAGGGAAGCCCCTTCTACACAATACATGAACAAAAAGCTCTACACCAACAATGTGAACATGAGTAAGATTGAGAGGACATTTGAAAATGCACCAACATTGCACTATCTTACCTTGTGATTTACACTAAGGTAAGGAGGACAAATCAATGATTACTCTCGTTATCAACGTCCTAAAAAGTCATTAATAATAAATCTGACCTTAGGACTATGGGAGCTACTTCTTCCTTTCCATTGTCAGTACAAAACAAGAGGAGCGAGAAGGTCTAAGTGTCATTCTAGAGATGGAAAATTGGCTAACTGACCACAAAGAGCAGACTTCAGTGAACTATGCTATAAAAATCCCTTCTCCTTTCCCCCCTCTCTCTCCTTCTCCTTCTTCTTCAGGAACAGAGGCAGAAATTTCAGCAATATGAAGCTTTTAGTTTGAATGAGGATTGGCAAAGTCTGATCCATGGATCCAATCTGACCCTCTGCCTATTTTTGTATAGTCTGTGACTTAAGAATGTTTTTGATGTTTTTAAATAGTTGTGATTAATCCAAAAGCATAATGACATTTCATGACACATAAAATTCAAATTTCAATATTTATAAATAAAATAATATTGGAACAGCCACACTGATTTGTTTATATATCATTGCTCTCATGCTATATTGGCAAAGTTAAATAGCTGCAACAGAGACCTTATGTGATACTCTCATCACTTCACATTTTTATTTTTGTGCATTACAAATCACAGTGATGTAATTATAACTCAACAGCACTTCAAATGGCACGCATATTGCTGTACCATGACATGATTTTTAAAAATTGCCAGTGTGTATCTATCATGTCAACACAAGAAAAATAGAGAACACTGGATTTGAAAGTTATATTTTTAAGGCCTAGTGTTGTATGGATTATTTTATCATTGAGTTAGATGCTGAAAGATGGTATTTACTATTATGTGACACTACAGTACTGCACTAAAGTAATACAACACGCCTCAACATTACCAAGCCAAGCATTATATATAGAGTGTGTAGCTGGACAAATTTACCAAGCTTGTTAAAGTTTCTTGAACAAGAAGAATTGCCTCAGTCAGTATTATTGAATACTGAATAGCTTTGCAAGGTTGTTTTTGCTGTAGCCCTGATAATATCTCTTAATCAATTAAATCTAAAGCTATGAGGCAATACAGACTTTATATGTGAAACTTACACTGTAACGATGACATTTGGACAAGTAACGTTTTTGTGAGTGACAAATAATTTTAAGCTGCTTTATACACATCACATGCTGGCAAAAGTTAAAACAAGAATCAAGGATTTTATCCTCATCCAAATTTACAGTGAGTATGTTTTTGGAGCTTCAACTCTAGTTCCAGCAGCATTTTTCAGAACGTGAGGCAAGTGGAAAAGAAGTTTCATTATTTCAAATCCATGTAATAATACAATTGAGAAACTTTCACCTAACCTTAATTGGAAGTGATTAATCTGAAGTATAATGACATGCTAAATTGCAAATATCAAAAGAGGAATCTAACAGAATCTTGTTAATGTATTTCAGTCTTTAAATATGATTAAAATCATATGCTGATGGATTGATAACAGTATTTGGCAATATTGTATCTATGAAAAGACATTTTGAAAGATGAAATACTCTGTAAAATCTCATTAGATATAACATTAACAGATGAATATTTATAACTGATTTTGATGTTAGGGGACACAACTTTAAACTCCAGTGAAGCAAGATGTTACACCCCTTCCTCAAAAAAAGCTAACTCCATTTTTTTTATTTGCAATCCTGTATTATAAAACATTATTTTGTAATTCTCAAAATAATTTGACTACTGGAGTACTAAATGATCATCATTAGATTTAAAAGCATATAGAAATGTGTTTTCTCTCTTATTATATATGTACCTTCATACTATCCTTTTTTTTTTTCACTTCGTTCACATACTTTAAAATATTTATTATCTGGGCCCTTACAGAAAAACATTTTCTGACCTCTGATCTAAATGAAGTAAATTTGAGTTCTGGTTTCATCATCAGAACACGGAAGAAATTGATGGCAGGAAGAAGATGCTGAAGGCCACAGACCACTGGGGTTGGGATGGCCCCTATCTTGAGGACTGCAGGGAAAGAGATTGGCTGCAAGGGTCATATCTGAGGCTTTTTTCTCTCAAAGAGAGCAGAGGTTAGCATGAGGATTAATTCTTCTATTGTCATAATTAACCAGGGGTCTTTGGAAATCTTTGATCCCAAGACCTTTAGGAAAGACTGGACCAGAGGTTTTTTTTTTTTAATTTGCACAAATAAACAAACAATTATTTTTATTTCCCAATTTAGCTAAAACCAGAAATTACTTACACATACACTAAAAAAAAATTCTGAAAGGTCCCCACGAACATGTTAATATTGATTCTCTTTGGGTCACAGACTTATACATTATTTTACTATTTTCTTTTCTTTAACCTAAGAAAGCCTTCCTCAGCAATTAATGCAAAGAAATAGAGGAAAACAACAGAAGGAGGAAGACTAGAAATCTCTTCAAGAAAGTTAGAGATACCAAGGGAACATTTCATGCAAAGATGGGCTCGATAAAGGACAGAAATGGTCTGGACCTAACAGAAACAGAAGATATTAAGAAGAGGTGGCAAGAATACACGGAAGAACTATATAAAAAAAGAGCTTCACTACCCAGACAATCACCATAGTATGATCACTCACCTAGAGCCAGACATCCTGGAATGTGAAGTCAAGTGGACCTTAGAAAGCATCACTATGAACAAAGCTAGTGGAGGTGATGGAATCTCAGTTGAGCTATTTCAAATCCTAAAAGATGATTCTATAAACGTGCTGCAAGCAATATGCCAGCAAATTTGGAAAACTCAGCAGTGGCCACAGGACTGGAAAAGGTCAATTTTCATTCTAATCCCAAAGAAAGGCAATGCCAAAGAATGCTCAAACTACCGCACAATTGCACTCATCTCACACGCTAGTAAAGTAATGCTCAAAATTCTCCAAGCCAGGCTTCAGCAATATATGAACCGTGAACTCCCTGATGTTCAAGCTGGTTTTAGAAAAGGCAGAGGAACCAGAGATAAAATTGCCAACATCTGCTGGATCATGGAAAAAGCAAGAGAGTTCCAGAAAAACATCTATTTCTGCTTTCTTGACTATGTCAAAGCCTTTGACTGTGTGGATCACCACAAACTGTGGAAAATTCTGAAAGAGAAGGGAATACCAGACCACCTGACCTGCCTCTTGAGAAACCTGTATACAGGTCAGGAAGCAACAGTTAGAACTGGACATGGAACAACAGACTGGCTCCAAACAGGAAAAGGAGTACGTCAAGGCTGTATATTGTCACCCTGTTTATTTAACTTCTATGCAGAGTACATCATGAGAAACGCTGGGCTGGAAGAAGCACAAGCTGGAATCAAGATTGCTGGGAGAAATATAAATAACCTCAAATAAGCAGATGACACCACCCTTATGGCAGAAAGTGAAGAGGAACTAAAAAGCCTCTTGATGAAAGTGAAAGAGGAGAGTGGAAAAGTTGGCTTAAAGCTCAACATTCAGAAAACGAAGATCATGGCATCTGGTCCCATCACTTCATGGGAAACAGATGGGGAAACAGTGAAACAGTGTCAGACTTTTTTGGGGCTCCAAAATCACTGCAGATGGTGACTGCAGCCATGAAATTAAAAGATGCTTACTCCTTGGAAGAAAAGTTATGACCAACCTAGGTAGCATATTCAAAAGCAGACACATTACTTTGCCAACAAAGATCTGTCTAGTCAAGGCTATGGTTTTTCCTGTGGTCATGTATGGATGTGAGAGTTGGACTGTGAAGAAAGCTGAGCGCCGAAGAATTGATGTTTTTGAACTGTGGTGTTGGAGAAGACTCTTGAGAGTCCCTTGGATTGCAAGGAGGCCCAACCAGTCCATCCTAAAGGAGATCAGTTCTGAGTGTTCACTGCAAGGACTGATGCTAAAGCTGAAATTCTAATACTTTGGCCACCTGATGTGATGGGTTGGCTCATTGGAAAAGACCCTGATGCTGGGAGGGATTGCGGGCAGGAGGAGAAGGGGATGACAGAGGATGAGATGGCTGGATGGCATCATTGACTCGATGGACATGAGTTTGAGTGAACTCCAGGAGTTGGTGATGGACAGGGAGGCCTGGCGTACTAAGACAGTCCTGACCATTATACATTCCTCTCATATTCCTCTCATGGGGTCGCAAAGAGTCAGACACAACTGAGCAACTGAACTGAACCTTTTTCCCTCTGATCTTTCTACAGTGGGTATTTGTTATTTTTCTTTCTCTTGTCTTGAATCTTTTTTCCTTGATGTGCTTATATTTTATTTTAAAATTTATACTTAAAAAATTATCCTGACAAATTTTTACTATTTATTTTCAGATTCCTTATAAGGATCCTTCTTTCTTGTAATTGAAAGAAAGATCATTAAGCTAGCTACTTTGTGTCCCCTGTAAACACTTTCTTTCATTTTATTTAAGAAAACCAGATTTAAAAAAATATTAAAGGAATGCCCACATACAGAGAAGGAAATAATGTTCTTAAGTAACTGAATATACTCATATCATTAACAAACACAGAAGGCACCATTGTTGCTAAAGGAAATATGAGCATTTTTTCCCTTAAAAAAATAAAAGATATGTAAGACAGTCTAAAGAAAAGGAATTAATAGGTTTCTTGTCATGACAGTTTTAATAAAAAAAATAAAAACTTTTTTTCTTCTTCTTTTTTTTTTTCTTTTTGTTTATTTGGCCACAGGGGGTTCTTGGCTGTGGCAGGCAGCATCTAGTTCCCTAACCAGGGATCAAACCTGGGTTCCTTACATTGGGAGCACAGAGTCTTAGCCACTGGATTACCAGGCAATTTCCCCCAAGAACAACTTTTTTAATTGAATGAAAAATTACTTTTATGTGCATCAGTAAGCATTGTCTATTTTAAAAATATTTTAATTATATTTTTAACTATTTTCAAATTATATTTTAAAAAATATAATCCATTTATATTATTTAAAGTTATACACAGTCCTGACCATTATACATTACTCTCATATTATTACCTATGTGTGTGTGTTAGTCGCTCAGTCGTGCCCGACTCCTTGCGACCCCATGGACTGCAATCCACCAGGTTCCTCTGTCCATGAGATTTTCCAGGCAAGGATACTGGAGTGGGTTGCCATTTCCTTCTCCAGGGGATCTCCCCAACTCAGGGATTGAACCCTGGTCTCCTGCACTGCAGGCCAATTCTTTGCCAACTGAGCTACAAGGGAAGCCCATTATTACTTATAATATGTCATTCTGTGTGCTAAATGTCTATCACATGCTAACACAGTCATATGTACATAACTGTGAATCTGAGAAAGCATCATGTTTAACAAGTTATTTGTCTGAGACACACAGCAGCAGGGCCAGGTTAATTATATTGTCACATCCCAGAATACTGAGATACTATCAATGGTCCTGCCAACGATGTTTTCTTTGTTTCCATAGAGTTATATATTTACAGGGAAACTGTATATTTTTCTAAACGGATGTTTGTGTTTGTTTATTCTGTTGACATAGAGAACACTTAACATTTTTGGATAATTTTAATGTTAAGAGATGGCATTGACTAATGTGAGTATCTTTAAAGCTCACCACAGCTGTCTAATAAATGCATGTATAAAATCGCAAGTTTACCTTTTCTGAAACTAAGGTCAATTCTTCATGTCTTCTTACTAACCTTCAATATTTTCAGAAACAAATATGGAAGATCTAGAAAAAATCAGAACAGGGACTATTAAAATAGTTTTTCACTTCATTTTCCAACATCTTAGGAAAAAAAAAATCACAGACTTTGTACAGACCAGCATGAAAAGATTATGTCTTGTCTGAACATAATCAGGCCAGGAAAATAACCACTTTTTATTTAGCTCTTGCTTGCAAGTTTATAATAAAAAAGATGATATTTACCATTCCTAAGTTCTTCAAAGATGTAGAGGATAAAGGAGGACTTTTTGTAATAATGTCTTTAGAACAGATTTTCATGTGAAGGCAGAATAGAATCGCCAGTATTATTTTTGTCAACATATCTCTGGGAGGTACATTAGGATTAAGTCTACTCTAATAACCATTTGTTAGCTGACAAAGGTGGGTTTTGAACTAATGAGTTCGAACATGAAGTTTGCACGTGTATGAAAAAAGAAACAAACAAGATCAAGTCAAGCTAGTCTTTATCACTTGTCTGGCAATCAATCACATACCTTCCATAGAAAGCTATTAGTTTTCTATCTGAAGTATTTGCCTTGATATACCTTAGAGAAAAACAAGATGTGCATTGAAAATAATCTGCCTTCCTTCATCTTCTTTGCTTTGTAACTTTTAAAAGTAGCTCACTTTTTTAAAAATAGTAATTTCTTTATTACATTTATGTCATTATTCTACAAGTTAAGTCTTACTTTTCTGTTATAAGGTTCAATAACAAAATCATAATAGTCATAAGAAAGGAGGTTCCCCTGAGGATAAGATATATATACCATATTTGATTTGCTTATTAAATATTTCACTATGCTTATCCAATTATTACTTCTTTTAAAGGGTACCTTTTGCAATATGGAGTTTAAATAGTCTAAGTAGTAAAAAGAAAGCTGCACATCTTAAGTAGGTTTAGCTGACAATTTAAAATAAGCACTCTTTAAAGAACTGGCCAAATTTTCCATCATGGAAACAGCATCCTCAGGTAACATGAAAAGCAAGGCTGTACAAGAATTGAGAGGGAAGGACAGAGGATAGCAGGCCCAAGACAGAGGATTCCCTTACTTGGGACATGTTTTGTTGAGTGGTGTCAAAGGAGAGAGGGCTACAAAGTTAATGATCTGGCTCTCTGGTAGTACAAATTTGCTTGGCAAAATTTTTACCAAAATCAGAACTGGTCAAGAGTTCCACTTTACTTCTCCCAATGTCCAATCAGTTACTAAACCTTGGAGTTGTATCTAAAAATTTATGTTGGACGCATTAACAGAATGTATAAATGTATTATTTAATACTTGGATAAATGAATAAGCAAATAAATGAATGAATGAGGCGCAGCAATGAAGACTCTTCACTTATTATCTCTCAGGTGAGAGGCTGCATCCTGATTCTAAGAGCACCTTTCCAAACACAACAAAGTTAGTGGATGAGCCCAAAAATCAGCTTGCAATTCTACGAACGGGAGATGGAATCAAGTTCAATATCAAGACCTTCATTTAAAGGACAGAAAAGCATTCTGAAAAATTGGAATAGAAGAGATTGTTGAAACTAAAAACCTAGTTAGTAAATACAGCTTATCTCTGGTACACAAGTCATGTCTTGCTGGTGACATGACTCCGTTGTAAGGGCCACCCCCTGGGGGTGCTGAGATTCCTAAAAAAGCTTCCTAGTCATCCAAGAAAAACTTCCTAGGCAACCAGGATTATGTCTTTGGATCACATGTGGCCAACAGGTGGGTAGAGTGGCAGGAGGCTGGAGAAAAAAAGGCAGGAGATAAAGGCAGAAACCAACCAAATTCATTTAACTTCAGCTACTCTTCTCATTTTTTAGTGTAGCTCAGGCTATATTTAAAAATTTTCATACCAAGGCTTCTGTGGTGGCTTAGTGGTCAAGAATCTGCCTGCCAATGCAGGAGACACGGGTTTGATCCCTGATTCTGGAGGATCCCTCATGCCTCAGAGTAACTATGCCCACAACTACTGAGCCCCCGTGCCACAACTACTAAAGCCCTCAAGCTCCAGAGCCCAAGGTCTGCAGCAAGAGAAACCACTGCAATGAGAAGCCCTTGCAATGCAACTGGAGGAAAGCCCACACAGCAGTGAAGATCCAGCACAAACAAAAGTAAATAAATAATTATGGAGAGATCACAACAGACAACACAGAAATACAAAGGATCATAAGAGACTACTATCAGCAAGTATATGCCAATAAAATGGACAACGTGGAAGAAATGGACAAATTCTTAGAAAAGTACAACTTTCCAAAACTGAACCAGGAAGAAATAGAAAATCTTAACTGACCCATCACAAGCACGGAAATTGAAACTGTAATCAGAAATCTTCCAGCAAACAAAAGCCCAGGTCCAGACAGCTTCACAGCTGAATTCTACCAAAAATTTCAAGAAGAGCTAACACCTATCCTACTGAAACTCTTCCAGAAAATTGCAGAGGAAGGTAAACTTCCAAACTCATTCTATGAGGCCACCATCACCCTAATACCAAAACCTGACAAAGATACTGCAAAAAAAGAAAACTACAGGCCAATATCACTGATGAACATAGATGCAAAAATTCTTAACAAAATTCTAGCAATCAGAATCCAACAACACATTAAAAAGATCATACACCATGACCAAGTGGGCTTTATCCCAGGGATGCAAGGATTCTTCAATATCCACAAATCAATCAATGTAATTCACCACATTAACAAATTGAAAAATAAAAGCCATATGATTATCTCAATAGATGCAGAGAAGGCCTTTGACAAAATTCAACATCCATTTATGACAAAAACTCTCCAGAAAGCAGGAATAGAAGGAACATACCTCAACATAATAAAAGCTATATATGACAAACCCTCAGCAAACATTATCCTCAATGGTGAAAAATTGAAAGCATTTCCCCTAAAGTCAGGAACAAGACAAGGGTGCCCACTTTCACCGCTACTATTCAACATAGTTTTGGAAGTTTTGGCCACAGCAATCAGAGCAGAAAAAGAAATAAAAGGAATCCACATTGGAAAAGAAGAAGTAAAACTCTCACTGTTTGCAGATGACATGATCCTCTACCTAGAAAACCCTAAAGACTCCACCAGAAAATTACTAGAGCTAATCAATGAATAGAGTAAAGTTGCAGGATATAAAATCAACACACAGAAATCCCTTGCATTCCTATACACTAATAATGAGAAAGTAGAAAAAGAAATTAAAGAAACAATTCCATTCACCATTGCAACGAAAAGAATAAAATACTTAGGAGTATACCTACCTAAAGAAACTAAAGACTTATATATAGAAAACTATAAAACACTGGTGAAAGAAATCAAAGAGGACACTAATAGATGGAGAAATATACCATGTTCATGGATCAGAAGAATCAACATAGTGAAAATGAGTATACTACCCAAAGCAATTTACAAATTCAATGCAATCCCTATCAAGCTACCAGCCATATTTTTCACAGAACTAGAACAAATAATTTCAAGATTTGTATGGAAATACAAAAAACCTTGAATAGCCAAAGCAATCTTGAGAAAGAAGAATGGAACTGGAGGAATCAACTTGCCTGACTTCAGGCTCTACTACAAAGCCACAGTCATCAAGACAGTATGGTACTGGCACAAAGACAGAAATACAGATCAATGGAACAAAATAGAAAGCCCAGAGATAAATCCACACACATATGGACACCTTATCTTTGACAAAGGAGGCAAGAATATACAATGGAGTAAAGACAATCTCTTTAACAAGTGGTGCTGGGAAAACTAGTCAACCACTTGTAAAAGAATGAAACTAGATCACTTTCTAACACTGCATACAAAAATAAACTCAAAATGGAGTAAAGATCTAAATGTAAGACCAGAAACTATAAAACTCCTAGAGGAGAATATAGGCAAAACACTCTCCGACATAAATCACAGCAGGATCCTCTATGATCCACCTCCCAGAATACTGGAAATAAAAGCAAAAATAAACAAATGGGATCTAATTAAAATTAAAAGCTTCTGCACAACAAAGGAAAATATAAGCAAGGTGAAAAGACAGCCTTCTGAATGGGAGAAAATAATAGCAAATGAAGCAACTGACAAACAACTAATCTCAAAAATATACAAGCAACTTATGCAGCTCAATTCCAGAAAAATAAATGACCCAATCAAAAAATGGGCCAAAGAACTAAATAGACATTTCTCCAAAGAAGACATACGGATGGCTAACAAACACATGAAAAGATGCTCAACATCACTCATTATTAGAGAAATGCAAATCAAAACCACAATGAGGTACCACTTCACACCAGTCAGAATGGCTGCGATCCAAAAATCTGCAAGCAATAAATGCTGGAGAGGGTGTGGAGAAAAGGGAACCCTCATACACTGTTGGTGGGAATGCAAACTAGTACAGCCACTTTGGAGAACAGTGTGGAGATTCCTTAAAAAATTGCAAATAGAACTACCTTATGACCCAGCAATCCCACTGCTGGGCATACACTCCGAGGAAACCAGAATTGAAAGAGACACATGTACCCCAATGTTCATCGCAGCACTGTTTATAATAGCCAGGACATGGAAACAACCTAGATGTCCATCAGCAGATGAATGTATAAGAAAGCTGTGGTACATATACACAATGGAGTATTACTCAGCCATTAAAAAGAATCCATTTGAATCAGTTCTGTAGAGATGGGTGAAACTGGAGCCGATTATACAGAGTGAAGTAAGCCAGAAAGAAAAACACCAATACAGTATACTAACACATATATATGGAATTTAGAAAGATGGCAATGACGACCCTGTATGCAAGACAGCAAAAAAGACACAGATGTGTATAACGGACTTTTGGACTCAGAGGGAGAGGGAGAGGGTGGGATGATTTGGGAGAATGGCATTGTAACATGTATACTATCATGTAAGAATCGAATCACCAGTCTATGTCCAACGCAGGATACAGGATGCTTGGGGCTGGTGCACGGTGATGACCCAGAGAGATGTTATGGGGAGGGGGGTTCATGTTTGGGAACGCATGTACACCCGTGGTGGATTCATGTCAATGTATGGCAAAACCAATATAGTATTGTAAAGTAAAATAAAGTAAAAATAAAAATTAAAAAAATTATTATGCCATTATTTTACTATATTTTATAATTTAAATGCCTACAGAATTTATGTTGGCATGTAAGTTTTGTTCTGCCTTTGAAACACGACTAATTTGTTGACCATTTGACCACATATAAACTGTAAAGTAGCAGTCTTTTTTCAAAGATCTTGAGCTATCTTCTACTAAGCTGAAAGCAAGAAATAAGAGAATCTTCCAAAAACTTCACAATGCTTTCACATGAGTGGAAACCTAAGGGGTTTAGATAATTCAGATAAATGCACAAACGTGTAAGTGCTTGTCAAATTCAAGCCTTTTCCATTTTTCTGTTTAGTTTTTATATCAGTTAGCTGTTTAGCCTCCAGGCAAGAGTTGGATATTTCATATTTCTCTCAGCTGGAAATAAGAAAAAGGAACACATTTCATATGAAACACATTTTTGAAAGACAAGTATGCAGAAATATTTGCTCTAATAGTATCTATCTTACATAGAAAATAACCCTCAGAAAAGAAAAGCAAGTTTTGTTGGGATGCCTCCTATGACATGAATGATCATGTTCTTTCTGGTTTATGTCACAATGCTGTACTTTGCTAAAACAATGTTTACCTTGATTTGGGGTTCCTCATCTTGTCTTCCTCTTCCTGGCTTGGCTTTAGCTTTTAAACTAAAAATAAAAATAAATGAAGGCAGAGAAAAATTTTTAAAAGCAAGTGTCTTATAAGAAATAATGACAGACTCATAAAGTTTTATCTTTTTTGATTTATTCTAATTTGAGATGTACTAAAAAATGTAAGGCAAGTTTTAACATCATGTCCTTTAATCTAAATGCAGTGCTTTCTTACCTACTTTCATTAGTGGAATTTACAAATTTTAAAGTTTAAGTAGATGAAAAATGTTTAAATCTTAGTACTGCCAGTCTCTGCTAGGATTCCCCTTATAAATTTTTCAGGGAGACAGAGACAGCTTGTAGGAAACTTGGCATCACTTCTAATGTTACCAAGTTAGATTGTGTGTGACAGAATGTCCAATTTTCAATAAATACCATTTCAACAAGTACTAAACTTGAAGATAATCTCACTGAGGCCTGAAGTATAATATTCCATATCAGACTGGAAGTTGTACACAGAGCTTTGATATTCAGAAAAAGGTAACATTTCAGTAGTAGATATATTTTATAGGGTAAGATTTAAGCATACTCTGAATACTTAATATCAAGTTATGGAAAACAGCATGCAAAGTTTTAATTTTTCCTAGCAAACAGGCACTCTGGAAACTCTAAACAAGAATAAGTTTCTTTGAAATGTATTATGCTTTTAAATCAAAGACTTATTTGAAAAAAACGATGCTCTTCTCTTCACAGCGGAGTTGGAGAATGTTTACTAGTCACTCTTGTGGGTAATATTAGACAAAAATATTAGAAATCTTTTAACATGCCAAGCTAACATTTAGTAGTTTTCTGAAAGGCTGTAAAGCGTCTCTGTAAACATTTCTGTAAACAGACTAATTTTTAAATTGAAAAAAATTCTGGCTTCTATACTAGTGAAAAGTTAAATGGTCTATGAAACTTGTCATGTCTTTGGAAATAAGCTGTTTCTTGACAAAAAAAAAAAAAAAGAAAGACACTAGGCCACTCGAGGTCATTCCTTCTGAGTCACTAACTCAAGGGCAAAGCATGGTGTTTTAAATGCCAGTAAAGATATAGCCCTCTTGACTGTCTCCTCGTTTTCATATACAGTCTCATGTTTTGGATATTTCTGGTCTAATGAAATTCAAATCATGTTGACAGGACATTCTGGGAGTTTGTGTGCAAGCAGTTAAGTCTCATTTCATCCTGGTATCTCCCTAAGAATGGCCATATAGCAAAGGCTAATCCAATCTTTATCGAGCTGAATTCATCTCAGATGGGCTTTCTTCTTTCCTAATAATTTCACACTGTGACTTCTACCTGTTCTCTTTGTTGTGTGTCTGCATTAGAGCACATCTTACTGATTTCTGCACCACGTAACAGGAACAAAATATACATGATCGCTTACTCGATTCTGAGCCTGAAGTGAATAAACAGTAAAATTTTGGGAGTTCCAGGAAGGGGTAGTAGGCAGAAGGAATGTGCTGCCAGGCATTTTTCTGTCTACTGGGGAATTTGGTGCAGTAGAAGTAAACACAGGTTTAGAAGTAAAATGGGCACATTTTCAAACTGCCACCATTCCCTCAAAGTGTAACTGTTCACTGAACTTTGGTTTTTCATCAGTAAAATGGGAAGAGTAAGAGTTACCTGTTGGGATGTTGGAAAGATAAAATGTTACATGTAAAGCATTCAAAATAATGCAAAACACACAAATAGTAGCTATTGCAATTTGAACCATAAAGATTGCATGCATGAGTGCTAAGCCACCTCACATGTGTCTGACTCTTTGAGGCCCTGTGGACTATAGTCTGCCAGGCTTCTCTGTCCATGGAATTCTCCAGGCAAGAATACTGGAGTGGGTTGCCATGCCCTCCTCCAGGGGATCTTCCCAATCTAAGGGAGAACCTGCATCTCCTGCATTGCAGGTGGGTTCTTTACTGTTGAGCCACTGGGGAAAGATTATGGTGTTACAAAATAAGAAATTTTCTTTTTTTAGGTCACATTTTTAACTAGAAGTGCCTAAGCCTGTCAAAAGAGGTCTCAAATTGCTCCCTCTCATTTCGTCAATATGTTCTTAAGGCTGACCTCATCAGAGAATTCAATTGCCATTGAGAAGACAGCTGAGAGCTCAGTCACTACATATAGCATCTTCCCTCCCAGGGTTGGTGAGCCATTCAGAGGCTGCATTTATGATTAAAATGTTAGAAACAAGCAACATCCCCTAGAATCAATCAATAAAGTCCTTGGACATCTCTCTGACAAAAGACAAAGAGTCACACATTGGCTTATAAGATAAAGTCCAATAATAAAAGCTAGTGTACTTCTCAGGGATGGGGGAGCCTGGTGGGCTGCCGTCTATGGGTCGCATAGAGTCGGACACGACTGAAGCGACTTAGCAGCAGCAGCAGTGTACTCCTTGGGTACAACTCCTTGAATATAGTTCATTTCAATGGAAGATCTAGGAAGTAAGGACACAAATTATATCCCCTCTTCATTAGTCAGGGTTCTCCTGAGAAACAGAACTAATAGGATATTATGTATACATATGTATTGCTGCTGCTGCTGCTAAGTCGCTTCAGTCGTGTCCGACTCTGTGCGACCCCATAGACGGGGGTATTAGGTTGGTACAAATGTAATTGTGGTTTCAGATCATGAATTTTAAATCATTATAGCTAAGCTCAAACAAATCAAAATAGGAGCCATTACAATCAGCACATTTTTGCCAATCAGAGATGTTTATTCCTGTAGCATAGATATCCATGCTTTGGATTTCAATCAACTCTTGGAAAGCATTTTCTGCCTCCTGCTGGTTATGGAAGCATTTTCTCTGCTAAAAGTTGTCGAGATGCTTGAAGAAGTGGTAGTTGAACGGTGAGAGATCAGGTGAATACGGTGGATGAGGCAAAACTTCGTAGACCAATTCATTCAACTTTTGAAGTGTTGGTTGTGCGACTTGCGGTCAGGCATTGTCATGGGGAAGAATTGGGCCCACTCTGTTGAACAATGCTGGCTGCAGGTGCTGCAATTTTTTGAGCATCATATCAATTTGCTGAGCACACTTCTCAGATGTAATGGTTTTGCCTGGATTCAGAAAGCTGCAGTGGATCAGACTGGCAGCAGACCACCGAACAGTGGACATGAACTTTTTTGGTGCAGGTTTGGATTTGGGAAACAGTTTGGAGCTTCTCAGTCCAATCACTGAGCTAGTCATCGCCAGTAGTTGTATGCATAAATTCAACTTTTAATCGCATGTAACAATCAGATTGAGAAATGGTTTACTGTTGTTGTATACAATGAGAAGATGACACTTCAAAAATGATATTTTTGATTTTAGGTCAGCTCATGAGGCACCCACTTATAAAGTTTTATCACCTTTCCAATTTTCTTCAGATGCCCAATGACCGTAGAATGGTTGTGTTGCCAAACTCTTGTGCAGTTATAACAGGATCAGTTTCTATGATGGCTCTCATTGGTTGTTGTCAACTTTCAATGGATGGTCACTGTGTTCCACATCTTCAAATCTCTCATTTCGTTTGTAAAACTTCTTGAATCACTGCTGCACTGTACATTGGTTAGCAGTTCCTGGGCCAAATGTGTTATTGAGTTGTCTCTGCTTATTTAAGACTCATTTTGAACTCAAGTAAGAAAATTTCTTGAATTTGCTTTTTGTCTAACACGATTTCCATGGTCTAAAATACATGTAAATTATGCAGTAAGATACTGAAGTGGGTAGCCTATCCCTTCTCCAGGCGATCTTCCCGACCCAGGAATCAAACTGGGGTCTTCTGCATTGCAGGCAGATTCTTCACCAGCTGAGCTATCAGGGAAGACAATAAGTTTTTAGCAAAGAAACATAAAGTGATAAAAGCACATCAAAATGATGTATAACATAACTACATTTAAGAATGTATTCCAATATCAAACGGCAAATTTCAACACTGCAATAGCCCTAATTACTCTTGCACCAACCTAATATATGCTCTGGTGTTCCAGAGGCCTGTCTTAATTTTGTGCTGTCTTTATCTTTTAGTTCAAGCTGATATAATGACTTCTAAAACCTTATGGGCTTCCTTCTTATTAATTTACTTTCCACTCTGTTAGATAAAAGTCAAACCAATAGATTTCTCTGAGCCAGTCCCTCTCGATCTTGGGTTCCCTGGGCTGGAGATGTAAGCTTGTGAATCATTAATGTAATATATAATAATTGAAGCTATGGATGTGGATGAAACTTCTTGGAGGGACAGAATGAACAGAGACTAGAAGAGTTCTTATGATCAAACTTATGCTGTTAAAAAAAAAAGTTTAGCAAAAGTAAAAGAGAAAGAGAAACTGTGTTTTTATTTTTTTCCTGGCAGCATGGCCTATGGGATCTTTGTTCCCCAACCAGGGATCGAACCAGGCTCAGCAGTGAAAGCACAAATACTTAACCACTAGACCAACAGGATATTCCTGAGATCATTTGTTTTTGCAAAGACTATGATAGGCCAAGATCTGATACTTTTAATACATAAAATGTTCTTATAAATAAAATAAGGTTATTTGAACTTTGCCAGGGGAAGGAGATAGTTAGGGACTTTGGGAAGGTCATAGACACACTGTTTTATTTAAAATGGATAAGCAACAAAGACTTATTGTATAGCACATGGAACTCTACTCACTGTTATGTGCCAGGCTGGATGGGAGGGAGATTTAGGCTGAGTCCCTTCTCTGTTTTCATCTGAACCTACCACAGCATTGTTAATCAGCTATACCTCAGTACAGAATGGTTTTGGTGTTAAAAAAGTAAAAATTTAAAAATAAATAAATAAAACTAAAGTTATTAACATATCAGAAGAAAAATGGTCAAAAGGAAACATAGTTCAGACAATGAAGTACAAGTCCCTTAACAAGCGGTCAATGACCTGCAAATAATTTTTTAAAAACTTTAAAAATATCAAATTGAAAAGATTCTTTTGAAGTATTGAACTCAAACTCAGGAAGGGTGAGAACAGATTAGCACTTACATATACTATTGGTGGGGCTTCCCTGATAGCTCAGTTCGTAAAGAATCTGCTTGCAATACAGGAGACCCAGTTTGATTCCTGGGTTGAGAAGATCTGCTAGAGAAGGGATAGGATACCCACTCCAGTATTCTTGGCTTCCTTTGTGGCTCAACTGGTAAAGAATCTGCCTGCGGGAGACCTGGGTTCTACCCCTGGGTTGGGAAGATCCTCTGGAGAAGGGAAAGGCTACCCACTTCAGTATTCTGGCCTGGAGAATTCTATGGACTGTATGGTCCGTGGGATGGCAGAGTTGGACACGACTGGGTGACTTTCATTTTCATACTACTGGTGGGGCTGTAGTTTGATACAAGTGGGCAATATTTGAGTAACATGAAAGAAGATATTTAGAAAGTTTATTTATTTAGCAATTTCTAGAAAATGAATTTTAAACAGTAGTTAAATATTTATTTGTGAGAATGTTCACTGAAAACACCGTTTGTTATAAGAATGATAATTGAAGCATCAATTTTAACAAAAAAATCTGGAACTATCAATATTTTCAACAATAGAAGAATGATTATATTATGAGGCACACATAGAATTAAGAATTTCAAAACTAATAACAATTATGCTTTAATGAAATAGAAGCATGATCATAATATGATGCCCACTGAGGAAAGCAAGACATCAGTTCAGTTCAGTCACTCAGTCATGTCTGACTCTTTGCGACCCCATGAATCACAGCATGCCAGGTCTCCCTGTCCATCACTAACTCCTGGAGTTCACTCAGACTCATGTCCATCGAGTCAGTGATGCCATCCAGCCATCTCATCCTCTGTCGTCCCCTTCTCCTCCTGCCCCAATCCCTCCCAGCATCAGAATCTTTTCCAATGAGTCAACTCTTTGCATGAGGTGGCCAAAGTACATAAAACTGTGTAAAATATGATTCCAATTTAGTTTAAAATATATACATATTATAATTCAGAAAAAATATATCAAAATGTTAATATCATTTACCTTTGTGTGATGCAATTATGAAAGCTCTCTATTTTCTTCTTTATTCTATCTAGTTTTCTTTCATTTTACCACAATAAGCATGAGTTACTTTTAAAAACAATAAAAAGTGAGTCTAAAATATGTGGTACTTAAAGGCTTTTCTTTGCACAGTTGCACCAGTGAAAACTAAGTGCTCAGTAGTAAAGGCTCTATGGAAAAAATGGCCATCCCAGCACAGATGGCAGGATAAAAATGCTATATTGGGAGTGCAGGGAAATTCAGACTGAATCAAAACAGAGACAATTCCCTTAGGTGGGTGGTTTTCTGAAAATTTGGCACAGAAACCACTTATCCGTACTAGATCTTGCCCAGAAACCTTAAAAGAAAAACAAACAGGGCTGCTCTGGCTGAAGGCTGTATCCCTGATCCCTACTCTCTGCCTTCCTCTCTCAAGGGTCCCTGCAGCAGGCTCTGCCGACACATGAGGTCTAAGAAACAGTTTGAAAATCAAGAAAATCATCTTATGCTAAAGTTTCTCATCAACCACTCCGTAATCAAGATGACCCAGAAACTATCAGACTCTTTTGTGTAATTGTCATGTTCAACTATGTATTACGGTATAAGAACACTTAAACAATTCTCATGTCAGGATAGATTGGTTCCCTAATTCTTCATCAATTCATTAGCCCTCTCTATTTAAGTCTTCTTTAAAAAATATGCTAGGTATTATAGGGCTTCCCAGGTGGTGCAGTGGTAAAGAATCTGCCTGCCAATGCAGGAGACGCAAGAGATGTGAGTTCAGTCCCTTCATCGGGAAGATCCCCTGGAGGAGGAAATGGCAAACCACTCCAGTATTATTGCCTGGAAAATTCCATGGATAGAGGACCCTGGAGGGCCGCAGCCCATGGAGTCACAAAGCATCTGAGGCAACTGAGGGACTGAGCACACATGCGCACATAAAGTGCATAAGTACTTGGCCCAGAAGGATTCTACATGATCTTCAGAGTTAAAAATGTGAGTGCGCCTGCAAGTGCCTGTGGCCCTGAGACACTGGGTCAGTTTTGGTTTGATCATCCTTGGCTGTGCTTAATACCAAAGGAGAAAGAATCCTCCCCATTCCCAGGCAGGGCTGCAGCCTGGACAGGGACAGAATGCTGGCTTGCACAAGAATGGCCTCAGCTGGGCGACCCTGGAGCAAAGCTGCGCTTAAATTAGCAACTGCAATTGTGGTGAGCAGGACCTGGTGACCCCTGAAGCATTCTGACAGGTCTTATTTGCTGAATCTACTTAAACCTTTTCAGAGGTTTCAACAGGTTACCTTTCCTCACTTGGATGCCAGTGGCTGCAGTGAAGATGAATGGGATGTCTCTTCCGCCTGTGTGGAAAACTATGGCCCAAAAGCACATTCTAGAACTATACTGACCAGCATGTCACCATCAGCCACATGTGGCTTTAAGCTCTTAAAATATGGCTAGTCTGAACTGAGACATACTGTAACTGTAAAAGACACATCAGATTTCAAAGTAGGAAAAAGAATGTAAAATATCTCACTAATCATTTTTCCTATTGATTACATGTTAAAATGATATATTTTTGGTATGTTAAATAAAATAAAATACATTACTAAAATTATTTGCACCATACTTTTAAATTTAAATACTAGAAAATTTTAAATTACTTCTGCGGCTCACATTTATGATGGGTATTAAATTTCCACTGGACAGCACTGTTACAGGACAAACAGAATCGGGGCTGAAGTTGTTAGTCCCCCTGGTCTTATTTGGGATTTTTTTGGGTGGAGAGGAGAAGATTCTTTGTTCTACGGATGAAGAGAGAGAAAACAGCCCTGTCCTTTTGAGTCACTGACACATCAATTAGGGTTTGAGTTTCTCTGAGGAAGCAGGAAATACCAGTGACATTCCATAATAAATGAAGATGTGGACTAACCCAAAAATGCACTCAGAATGAGCCTTCTGTTGGCTTGGGCCATGGTTAAGAACTGTGTTGAGTCCTCTAGTCACTCTGATTCTGTTTTCTTGCCAACATGAAAAGGAGAATATTATCTAAACATATTTTTAAAAGGAATGTGGGTACTGACCATCAAAATCAGCTCAGAAGTGCTGTACATGATGAGGACTTGTCTTAACTTTTACTCAGGGATATATCCTCTTATATGGGCTTCCCAGGTGGCACAGTGGTAAAGAATTAATCTATCAATGCAGGAGACAGAGGGGAATTGGGTTCCATTCCTGAGTTGGGAAGATTCTCTGGAGGAGGCAATGGCAATCAATCCACTCCAGTATTCTTGCCTAGAAAATTCCATGGACAGTCTGATTGGCTGCAGTCCATGTGGTCACAGAGAGTCACACACAAGGTTTCTTATATTTAGGTCTAAACCTTTACGCAGAGTACTTTCCTCTAAAACTGAACACTAATCTTCTGGCTGAAGTCTATGAATTCAGATATGACAATGAGTTATTTATCCCTCCAAGCATCTTCATTCGTCATTTCAATATATTTTGAGAGTCTGAGTAACATAATGAAAGTGAAAGTGAAAGTCACTCAGTTGTGTTATGACTAACATAGTGGTAGATTCTAAGATGGAGTTTACATCACGCAGTCTCATACTTTCAATGGCCTTAATTTTTTCATTTGTTTTCTTAATACACATTTATTGAGCACTTACTCTGTGCCAGGCACTCTGCCAAGCATTGGATGCAATGGATATAAAAAATAGAAAAAGATCACTGATCTCCTAGAAATCACAATCCAGTGTGGGAAGTAGACACTTATTAAATAATTATGTGGGAGATTTCTGAGGAGCAGAAAGCAGAAAGAATTCAAAGCCCAAGTGGAAGGATAGATAGAAAGGGTACAGCTCCTCCAAATACAATGGAGGGGGGAGATGCCCTAAATCCAAATAGCTGCCAAAAAAAAGGCCAGTGTATTTGATATAAACTCTATGAGGAGAACAAATGTAGCTGGGATGACTAACACATTCCCATCTACATTGTCTAGACATAAAAAACCATTCTTTGGCCACTTGATATGAAGAGTCAACTCATTGGAAAAGACTGATGCTGGGAGAGGCTGAAGGCAAAAGGAGAAGAGGGCAGCAGAGGATGAGATGGCTAGATAGCATCACTGACTCAATGGACGGGAATTTGAGAAGCTGGGCATGTAGCATGGGGGGTGCAGGGTTGGGAATGGGGTGTAGAAGGGGAGAGAGATGATGAGACCTGAAAACCCAGCCATAGGAGCTTTGCTACCGGAAATATTCAGTAACAGTTTTGACTTGGAGAAGACTGTAGAAGCCCAGTGGCAAGTACCAGCGGTGACCTGGATTGTATTAGTGAGTGTGAGCAATGCTAGAACACAATGACCAAGGTCAGTCTGTCAAGGAACATTGCTCAGTGCCAAGGTCCGCAGTTTAGAAGAGGAGGTAAGGACAGGCAGTTCCTAGCTTTTTTCTGCGTTAGGTCAGTATTGCCCCAAGTGATTCTGATACACTTCCAGAAAAATTTCTCATTAGATTCAGATATCTCCTAGATAGAGATATTTTTTGTGTGTGCAGCTGGGTGAGGGTCTGGATTAGGAACAAACACTTCAGAGGAGACTTTGCAGTGATTCTGATATGGACTCATCCCTAGAAAAGTAAGACTGCTTTAGAACGGAGGGGGAGAATTCTAGTGATCTTACCACCACAAAATTAGAAGGACAACAACAGGGGACAGGCAACGACAGACAGAAGAGATACAAGTCATGATCATGACCAAGTTTGTAAAAAGAAGACAATGCTTTAAACAGACTTTGAAAGAAAATCGCATTTTAGAAAGTTAGGGGTAACAAGAATACAATATGTAAAAACTGTTTAATCATTTAAATTTATAAAAAATTTTAATATCTGATATATGAATACATTTGTATTATAAAATATACAATACAGAAGTTTATATTTTAATATATAAATCAAGGCTGTAAAAATGTATTTCTTCTAGTCTCCAAATAAATACAGTTGACCTTTGAAACACCACAGGAGTTAGGGGTGCCAACTTTGAAATTTTACATATAACTTATAGTAGGCCTTCCGCATCCTTGGTTCCTCTGCATTCATGCTTCCTCATCATTCCATGTTCCCAGATTTAATCAACCATGGATCTCGTAGTACTATGGAGTTTACCATTGAAAAAATGTACATTTAAGTGGACCCACTAATCCAAAACTGTGCTGTTCAAGAGCCAATTATATTCTCTATATTTTGTATATCTTGCTTACCAAATATTCAAATATATAATAAAATTCATTCGTCAAGTCATTCTAATGACTTTAAAATCATCAGTGTGATTTTTGGTGATAGAGCTAAATGATGCTCCTTTCTTAGCCGAGATTTTCATATAAAGTTCTTACAAAGACTTCTCCATTAAAGTGAATCTCTCTCCAACAACCATCCAATAGCAAAAACAGTGGCCCTTTGTCATAAACTTATTGATAGAGGTCGGAAAGCCAGAGGAAAAGAGAAAGAAAAAAAAAAAGATGAGAGAGAGAGAATGTATCTATCACATTTCTAGTTTCTGTAAACTTGATGGTTTAAAATGTGCCCTACGTGCTTGGATCAGAGACACCTGATCCAAACAACCTGATAATTTTGCTGAGTCACCTTGTTTTGGCCTCCTTTGCTTTCCTCCCTGTCAGGAGGAATCATCCTCCCAGGGCCACTCTTTTCAAAACAAACCAACCAATTCGGCGTCCACACCTCTCACCACCTCCCACATCAGGCTTTCACACTCCTGGCCGTCATCCAGTAGCCCTAGTCACTGCAGGGCCAGGTGTGAGACAGCTGGGGACAGCCCCAGTGCTCCAAAGTCCTGGAATGATTCAGCTTAGTCAATCCCAAACCTGTCTTCCCTGCCTCACCTATTCCTTCTCACGGAAAACATGAGAAAGGCCCTTGCCCACAGGATTTTCCCCTCTGCCTCCTGACTTCCCACTGCTCCCCTGTGGCCCTCAGGGGCATGCTGTGTATTCTCACTTGGAACCTGCCTGTATAATAGACAATTTTTCCAGCGTCCATTGTCTCCTTACCTGTAGGCCTTATCATCCTAAATAATACTAAATCTTATTAAAACAGAAGTGAGGTAGGAAGAGGGGTCAAGGGAAGTGGTTATCAGCCAATTCTAGTTACCTGAGCTAAGAATGTGCATGGTTTGTCTGCTTTGTTCCATGAAAAAAGAGCAAGATGGTTGCCTCTTTGACATCCAGTCAGAGAATAACTGGTGCTGGGATGGAAATGACTGGTTGAAGCAGTCAAATGAAGAAAGAGGAAGAAGAGGGAAAGAGAAACAAGGGTAATTGCTACCAGGCTCAACCAGTTGCCAGTGCCTGGAAGAGGTGCAGGAGCAGACAGGGGCAGAGATGGGAGGGCCCAGGAATCTTGAGGTTCCTCCATGGGGAGAACTGGCCAGAAGCCGTGGGAAGGAGACAGAGAGGAGGTTCTCACAGTCACTTCTTGCATCTCACATTCTTTGATCTTTGAAAAGGATCCCAAGAAGATCTGCTCCTCATAAACCTCTACACATGGCTCAGGAGTGGTCAGTCAGGTCAGTCCCTCCAGGGAAAAGTTTTCCAGTAAAGCAAATTGTCCTGATCCTACCTGAGTGGTTTAAGCCTCACTTGTGCTCTCTGTGCCCCAGGATTCTCCTAGATTCTTCAGCTGTCACCAATTTCCTCCATAACGATATGCGATCTCCCTTCTCCCAGCCAAGGACATCTGAACCCCAAAGAAATCCCTCAACACCTGAAACAAATAACAGGATCTCTTCAGCAGGCCTTCCAGTTCTGGGCCTTAGTGCCTACACCTAAACAATTTTTAAAAAATCTTGGAATCAAAGCAGTGTGTGGTTTCTGAGGAAAAACCACATGGGCTGAAATTCATTAACTAATTTTAATACTTATCACATTTATTATTATACTATTTCCCAACTTGTGGAAAAATATTTCAGTACTTAATAAGTAGTGTGCCTGTATTGACATGTGCCTCCTGAGTATAATCCCTGGTTTACTCTATTTAAGAGCAGTAAGTTCAGCACTCTAAAGAAAGAAAACCTTCATAAACCTAACCAAAGAGATTTTAAGCAAAAGATTTGCACATACATATAGAGACAAGTTGTGTGTTTATACACATACACATGTACACGTATGTACACACACACACTAAACTGACACTACTTTAAAAGTACCCAGTTTTCCTGAATATAGAAATCCCTTTCTTTTCACAGATTCTCAGTTTCACAGTCCCAGTGGTAGAGGTTCTCCACGCCAACAGAAGTACTCTTCCTTGCGGCATGAAAGGCTCTTTGTTGTTACGTTCTTGCACTAGTTTCCCATTCAGTATTTTGCAGAATCCCACAGTTATTCTCCGCTCTAACACAAACAAAAGGAAAGCAAAATGGTACTTCAGAAAATTGGTATAATTGGTAGAAAAGGAGAGGAGAATTTCTAATAATTTTACATTATAACATTATAAATTCTCTTATTTAAAGAGAATTCAAGGTCATGTCTTTCAAAATAATGAAAGTTTTTATGAAAGCTAACAGTGGTCTTTGAGATCCTCTACCTATAACTGAATGTGTCCCATGATTCCTCGGGGACCTCCAGATCACTCTAGAAAGGCTCAGGATGCATGAGTATCCGGGCCTGCAGAAGGGTAGGAGGCATCAGTTTCCCACTCCCTCTCACCTTTAGTTTGGTAACAGTACCACGACCTACCTTTTGGCAATCTCCTCACTCTTGCTTTCCTGTCTGTTGGTGCAGTTGTGGCTCACAGCCCCTGGGGCTGAAAGTGAGTTCCTGACCCCAAGCCAAACTCATAATATTCAATCTCAGGATATTAACTAGAACTTTTGTAAAAGGAATTCTTCCTCTAAAGTTGCCCAGCTCGTAAAATGTAAGTCTGAAGCTTTGATGAACACTTTCACCATACTTCTGAGAAAGCTTCTGAAGGAAGCCAGTATATAGGAAAGAAAGCAGAGCCAAAGATGGTGAGGTAGACACAGAGATGTACCTCTTAGGTTTCTCGTCAGGGAATGACAAAATGCCCAGTTACAGGGAGCGTGGTCAGCAGATGGTCCAAAGTTGTCAGCTGCTTCAGAGTCTGCCTCGGCTCTGGAGACCTGCCTCACCTGGGGTCACACCCTTACGGCTCAGTCCACGTTAATGACAGCGCAAGGTCGCATACAAAGCCTGACTATTGTGACTAATCTTTGGAAAGACTTCACAGTCAACTCAGTGGGTTCGTCAAGGTTTTGCAGAGCCTGTCTCATGATTTCACTTCTCCCCCTACCTTTCCCTCATGGGTAACAGCTTGCACTCTGAGCTCCATCTCAGCATCTGCTTCTAGAATACTCTATTTGGGATAGGTAGAAGAAAGCAGATGATTGATTAATTACTTGAAAAATCAGTTATGGCTGAAATAAATTTTCCCTCCATATAGACTGGATCAATAAAGTAGCAACTGAAAGGTTCTTGACGAAACAAGCTCTATAGATCATAGCACAGAATTTTCATGGGAAATTCTGATAGCTGGTTGTACCTGAATATATCCTATTTTTAGAATTTCTAGCCACCAGCTCTCTCACTTTCCTCAAACTAATCTGATAATCCATCTTAATCTTCTCAGGTTTCTGAGGAATGAAATCTTGGCACCCAAATTACTGAAGACTACATAAATCATTAATGAAAGAAGGAGGACTTAAGTCCAGAAATGTCTTCTTTCAAAGCCTGTTGCAGGCGTCAAGGGAAAGAAGGGCTGTGAGTTTGTTTCTAAGGTAAGGAACCACTGAGTCCAGGTATAGGGAGCTTAGAAAGGCAGAGACAGAGAAATGAGATTATGACCTCATATTCAGCCCAAATTTATATTTACTTCCATCCATAGCTTTTGTCTATCTCTTTTGACTCTGTTCTATAAAGCTGACTATAATTTGACTGTACCCTTGCTACTAACTAGAACATTTATAGCACTCTTGTCTCTTAATGGAGCTCAACAGAATGACAGTTGAGTACCACCTACATTACTGACATAAAGAATTCAAATGATTAGGATGTAGTTTCTGCTCTTGAGGGGTTCATAATCTGGCATGTGTAATATGGGTTTGTAGCGTAGTGTTTGTGTATGTGTGACAGTGTCTACAAAACAATGGTTATAATGAAATGTAACTATGAATGACTGATGATTAATTAACCATAATTTGTAATAATTCGGGAACGGTAGGTAGGGAGGAAGAATGGGCCTGGGATGGTTTCAGAGCAAAGGTAACAGTGTATAAAGCAACATGCTGTGCTCAAAGAATACCAAATAGCTCTATTTCACTAGGTTGTGAAATTCAAGGGGTTGAGAAAGGCATGACAAAAACTAGCCAGAAAAGGCAGGAGTCAAGTCATGGAGGATCTTGGATGCCCTTGTCTAATAAGGCATTAAATGTTTACCCTTTAGATAAAGTCTATATCTAAAGATATAGACTTGAAGAATTTTATACAGAAGAGGGACATGATCATAGTTAAACTTTAGAAAGATTATTTTAGGGCAGAAGTGAATTCAGGGCAAGACTGATTCACAATCCTGAGTGAATCACGAGTGACCGCATCATGGTTGCCAAATGGGCACACTTTGAAACTGAAAAAGGAGCACTGTAATCATTCTGCTCAGAAAATCAGCATAAACTGAGATCCTCTCTGGAAAAACTAGATGTATGTTTATACCATTTGAAGGGATTTAAGGACACTGGGATCATTTACAAAGTTTCTGAAATGATCTAAGTTAGAGACAAACACCGTGGAAGCAATAGCAGTGGGGATAAAAAGGAAAGATGGATTTAGAGACAGAAGATAAAATTGGGAGTCTTTGATTAATGATTGCAAAGGATGAAGAAGAGAGACCCTCTGCTTTCAGCTGTGACATGTTTCAGGTTTGGAAGATGTTCCATCTGTCCATACAACAAGAAAAAACTGAACAAACTGAAAATCCATGGCTTTCCTTGGACCCGTCAGAGAACTGAAGTCACAAGGCAAACCTACACTCCCCAATTCTAGCAAGACAGAAGAATCCAGAGTCATAGCTGAGATATATTTACTGGGGAGGAAGCCTCTAGAACTGTAAACTAGTAGGAACACAAATTGTAATTTTGTGAATTACTGGAGACTGAGTGTGAGCTAGCATGTGAATGAGAAATTCCTTAAGGGCACTGGCTTAGGGGGACCACCCACACATTCATGGGTTCTGCTTCCAGAAATCCCACCAGGTTCTTTTTGTGAAAAACCAAGAAAATCCCCTTATGGCTTTGGCAGGGGGAGGGAAAAGCTTCAATTTGCAAAAGGTGCAGAGATCCACTGTGTTTTCTATAATAAAGCTCTATGTTCAGAGGAAAAAAAAAACTGCCATGAAAGTCACAGCCTAAGAACTCAAGCCTACTAAAAGATTTGTTCATAGGATTAGAGAATGTTTCCCCTTCCCATATCTTACCACCAAACCAACAAGGATCCAGAGTGATAACAATGGATTATTGGTTAAAAGGCTGAAAGGTGCTTCTATGCAAGGAAGAGTTCTTATGGAAGCCCAAAATGAATGAGAGACAAAATCAAGGGCACTAGAGAAGCAGCAGCGGCAGAGAAGTTGAAGCCTATAGGCAAAACAAACAACACAGCCCAATCCAACTCCTAGCAGGTGAGCAGAAAACTTCACATGAAAGCCTATTTGCTTCAATTCTTAATATACACTACATCATACCTTTCAAAACTAAACTACAGTGCATGTGAAAAGGCAAGAAAAAAATAGCTTGAAGAGACAAGATTCAGAATGACACTCAGATATGGCATAAACTTGGAATTATCAGTTAAGAAATTTAAAATAACTGTGGTTAATACTTTCAAAAGCTCTAATGGGAAAAGTAGAGAGTACCCAAGAAGAGTTTGATGATATGAGCAGAGGAAAGAAAACAAAAGGAAAGTATATTGTACCCATCTATATACTGGATATGATCAAGGAAAGAATCAATGAACTTACAGGTAAAACAGGAAAAACAATCAGTGTGATTACTCAGGAACAGATAAGCCTCCCCATGTTCCTTCTAAATAGCAACATTGCATAAGATGAAAAGAAGAAAAAAAATCTTTTTTATTTTGAAGTAAGCATCAAAAGAACTTGCTTTGATGGGATTACAGAAAGTCCAATTTGGGCTGAGAGTTACTTACCCTGAAAGCACCACTGCAAGGGAGGGAACAGAAAAGGCAGTCCTTTTATGCCTTTCTCAAGATTCGCAGGGCAGTGCTGTGAGCGTCAGAGGCTACATTCAGCTCCTTGGCTGGGACACAGGCAGGGTCAGATCCACAATCTCAAGTGGCTCCGGAAGGAATAAAGAAAATGCCTGGTATTCAAGAGCCAACTCTCAACTGGGCTTCAGCATTGCCTTTTCTGTTTTTCAGGGGTAGAGAAATCCAACTATGTTTGCGAAAATATGTATATTTCTGTTGTGAGGAGAATGTGGCTTGGTCCATCTTTGTTTATCAGGTCTCCAATTTCCAATTTTTCCAGCTGGAAAGGAGGAAAAGCAGATAGAGAAAGATTACTGTGAGGCAAGGGTTTTTTTTCTCTCTCTCTCTCTGTTTTAGAAAACTGAATTGTAATAGAGGCCAAAGCTGACCTTGTCTGACGCAGGATACAGCATGCTTGGGACTGGTGCATGGGGATGACCCAGAGAGATGTTATGGGGAGGGAGGTGGGAGGGGGGTTCATGTTTGGGAACACATGTAAGAATTAAAGATTTTAAAATTAAAAATATATATATAAATAAATAAATTTAAAAAAAATAAAAAATAAATAAACATTACCAGATCTTTTTGATTTAAAATAAATAAATAAATTATAAAAAAAAAAAAGTATTGGGATGACAGAAAAAGTCTCTGTTGAAGAAGTCTTGATAGATATGCTTCTGATTTCATTCACTCTGTTGCCCACAGACAATCTCTTGTTCAAAGTCCTCCCCAAATTTAGCTCTGTTATAAGACTTCTCCATACAGTCTCAACCCAAAGCCACCTTCTAGATTAATAGCGCTTATCACTGACAATGCTTATTTCTTGTTAAATGCTTATAACCTTGAGTTGTCACTTGGGGATGTTGGTTTGAAGTGACTTTGAAACTTTCTTGTGGAGAATTTCAGCAGAAAAGTTAAAGAAAGTGTGAACCTGTCACTCAAAGAGAAGTTCAGACCAGAGAGATAAAGATGGAAATCTTGAGAAAACAAGTGGTTATTAGAACCAAAAGAATGAATGAGAGTATATACATGAAGGAATGGAAAGCAAGAAGACAAGAGAATCTGAAGGGAGTTCTGAAGAACACCATTACTTAAGAAGTACCTAAGAGAAAAATTAGTGAAAAATGTCAAGAAAGCAGAAGGAATGTTGCTTTTTTTTTTTTTTTTTTGGTTTCCAGCAGTTTTATACCTTGTCAGAATGTTGCTTTTTTATATGCGTTTAGTTTTCTGAGAGGAAGGAAATGTGTTATTGGTGATTTCATTATTTTTCAGAACATCTATGACATATAGTATATGCTCTAAATATTTATTTGCTGCAGAGGGAATGAGGAATAAATTCACATAAATATTGCTCCTATTTTTCCGTTTGATTGTTATGTTCTTAGCAATCATCCCAGTGCCAATCCTCTTTCAGTGTGTTTATCCCATCTTTTCTCAGAAGAGAGTGTGGCCACAGAGGTTGTTAGTGGCAGACTCTCACCTCTAGGGGGAGCTCAAGGAGAAGAGCACTGAGTAAGGGTCACATCTAAGTCCATGTAACACGGAGAGACTTTATGTTCCTGGGCTCCAAAATCACTGCAGATGGTGACTGCAGCCATGAAATTAAAAGACACTTACTCCTTGGAAGAAAAGCTATGACCAACCTAGACAGCATATTAAAAAACAGAGACATTACTTGGCTGACAAAGGTCTGTCTAGTCAAGGCTATGGTTTTTCCAGTGGTCATGTATGGACGTGAGAGCTGGACTATAAAGAAGGCTGAGTGCCAAAGAATTGATGCTTTTGAACTATGGTGTTGGAGAAGACTCCTGAGAGGCCCGTGGACTGCAAGGAGATCCAACCAGTCATTCCTAACGAAATCAGTCCTGAACATTCATTGGAAGGATTGATGTTGAATCTGAAACTCCAATACTTCGGCCACCTGATGCGAAAAACTGACTCCTTGGAAAAGACCCTGATGCTGGGAAAGATTGAAGGCGGGAGGGGAAGGGGAGGACAGAGGATGAGATTGTTGGATGGCATCACTGACGCGATGGATATGCATTTGCGGAAGCTCTGGAAGTTGGTGATGGACAGGGAAGCCTGGAGTGCTGCAGTCCTTGGGGTCACAAAGAGTTGGACAGGACTGAGCAACTGAACTGAACTAAGTCCATATTGGGTCAAGGTAGTAGGTAGTAGTAGACTGAGGTTTGGGTGAATTAGAAAGGGATTAGATAGAATTAACCTCCACCGGGCTGAATCTTTAAAACTTTTGAAATCACACCTTTAAAAAAAATCTCACGTGACAGGGAGCAGATCCACGCTTGACTTTCACTTGGAAAAATCCCTCTAACCTAGAAAACGAAACAAAACATCAGGGTAGAATTCAGGGGTTAAAAATAATAGCCAAAGGGAGGCATATGTTGACTGATACATTTCACTCAAGGCATGTGACGCTGAGTGTGTGTGTCTTCAAGAATTTGAACGACTTTGAAACATACACGAACTTAACCACTTCCCCCGCATTCTCTACTACCCCATTCATCTGCTATCTAGCCCATGTCACAGTCACAGATTTTTATCCTTTTGAAGGCTACAGGCAATTAAGCTTTCAAATATTCTTTAAATTTGTAAAAGTACATTTTTACAGTTTACCCTCTCAAAACCTTCACGGTTGACATTTAAGTGTTCAATATCTCATGAATTCTTGCATTTATGAGATGAAAAAAAAAAAACAGCTTTTTTTTTTTTTTTTTTAATCAGGAAAAAAACAGTTCATTTCTTTGGAGATGTTTTGCTCCATGGAGCGAAGCTTAGCAGGATAGGCAGATAATCCTGTGCACAGGCCACAGAATGTGCCACAGTCTGTTCTAACTCTTTTGCTTTGAGTTCAATGTCTCCACTTACCATGTCCACCTAATCTGAGTTGAAATCGTGGGAGCACCCCTCTTAAAGGGAATATGTGTGGATCCTTCTTATGGATTGTGAGTCATTGTTTTATTATCACAGCTGATTCCCAGGTGGCTCAGTGGTAAAGAACCCACCTGCCTATGCAGAAGATATGAGTTTGATCCCTGGATTGGGAAGATCCCCTGGAGAAGGAAATGGTAACCCACTCCAACATTCTTGCCTGGAAAGTCACCAAAAAATGTACTAGAAAAGGCAAGTAAAATCTGAAAACAAAGTACTCAGTGCAATGTGTCAGTCAAACCTTGTTACTTTTTTTTTAATACGTGAAAAGAAAGGGTGCTGAAGTGAAAGCCTTCGCTGTAGTTCTGAGATCCCTGCCAAGGCAAGAGACTTCACATCCCAACACAAATGAGCATTCCAAAGCAGGAGGGATTAGGCAACCTCCACAAAGCAGGCACCCTGCCATTGGTTTGGATTTCCCAGTGTAAAAAGCCCTTCTCTTCTGAAAGGACAAATATTTCAGGTCTCACCATGGGTAACTGGGAAAACAGAGTAGAGAAGGGTCTTCCAAATGGTAAACTGCCTATTTGTTTGATGATTGTTGTGCTAGCTCAGTAAACAAATCTGTTTTGTTCACCTATCCAGGCAGAAAAACATTCACTAGGTGTATACCACCTGTGGGGTTCTGCACCTGCGCAGAGGTATAAGACAAGGCCTCCACCCTAAAAAGCTGATATTCTAGCACTGCTGGCAAATGAGAATGGATTTCCTCTTGCCACCACGGCCCACAGCAGTGTTTTGTTTTGAATCCATCTACTTGAGATCTTCCTGAACTCATCAGTAATAATCTCTATGATAAGTACATGTACCTAATACTAGTTCCCAGGTATGAGACATTCCAGACATATTTTTAAATGGTGATTTTCAGAGTCCCATGGCAAAGATTTTAAATGGATTTGATCAAAAGTCAAAAGGAGCCCTTTCACATGCTCTTGCTGAGAAACTTGGCATGGGGACTGTACCTAATTGAGAGACTTTGTTGGCTGCAGTGTGTTGGCTTCAAGCCCAATCACAGGACCCCTTGGAACAATGAGTAAGGCCATTAGTTTGCATGCCTAATCCCAAGTGACCTTGCAAGAGTTTCCCTCTTTCTTGGGATTTGCAGGTCCCATGGTTCCGTAGCATGGGAGAGTGACATGTTAATCCTGCTTTTTTCTCTCTCATCCTTATAGATTGCTACAAGCCGCTGACTGTCCTATAAATGGAGACTGAATCATTTCTTTTTTTTTTTTTTAACAACTTGACAGTGCAGCTTACATCAGAGTATGTTAAAGTTACTTGTGGTATTGACTTTGAACATCAATCTGACTGTAATATTTTCTTTTGGCCTTGGCAATAACTCCCCTCCTTTTTTAAACATAGCTTTATTAAAAATGTACCCCAACTATAACGGATTTAAATGCTATCAATTAATTAAACTTTTTCCTTTATTATTACTTATTATCCTTATAGTCTTTTTACATAGTGGATGTGTACTTTTTATTTTTCAGTATCTACTGAGTGACTAACCAAATGTAGTAACTAGCTGTGTTAAATACACCCAGAATATTACTAACCCTTCAGAAATTTCCTCTATAGTTTTGTCTTTAAAACAACAAAACAAAACAAAGAAACAAATAAATTCCATACGATAAAACCTTTAAAAGCAATAACATATATATTTTTTTCTTTAGGTAAAAGTAAAACCGAGGCAAGTATAAATTAACAGAACTCCATTCTCCATTACCATGGATTGACTGACAATGCATTCTTGCCAAATTCTTCCTGGTTGTATGGAAAATATTTCTACAGAATAACTTGGAAGAAGCATGGGAAACAGTTCTCTAAATAAAATAAATATATATGGTTGTCTAAGATCATTAGCAGCTGGGTTATAGTAGGTTTATTGGTTCAAAATGATGGAAGGAGACTTTAAAGGGGGGTTATCTCAAGGGTTTTTTGGGATGAGAAAGTCCTCTCCCTGAAGCCTGGAGAAGTTTGACTAACTCTTCCTACTGAGGACTGATTCCCAGTGAGCTGAATGCCACTGGAGGGTGACCATTGGCACAAAGATCCATCAGAAACTTGAAGATCTTGCCTTGAACTGTTATGAATTATGCCTGCAGTCCATGAGGTCACAAAGAGTCAGACACAACTTCGAGACTCAACAACAGCAACCACAAAACACCTGTTTAAAACTTAAGGAAGAAGCCCCAGTCTAGGACTGAGAATCATGGATTTGTCTAAGAAGAAAACAAAGTGAACAGTATCTTGAGGGTCTTTTTCTTTTTCCAACTAGAATTAACATTACTGGTTTCAGTGAACAATGAAGTCTTTTAAAATACATATTTTAAAATTATTTAACCTGAAACAAACGTAGACATGGCAAGTGTTTTCTCATTCTGCTTTCTCATTCTGTTTTCTCATTCAATTCTGAAAAATTGAATAAAAAACAAATAACCAGTTTTGCCTGTAACATCAAAAGCCATTATTTCTGCAAAAGCTATAGATTTAACTTTATCCACATGCCCAGTAGTCCTCCCCCAAACAAATCACATCCTGATTTGTTCCCCCCAGCCCCTGCCCCACCTTCCACCAGCAGTTGAGGGTTAATCTTGGACCAAAAATAAGTCTCAACACAAGTGCAGCATTAGAAAGATTTCATATAACTAGATTCAAAAGTCCAGTTCTATAGTCAAATTTCTATGGTCTATATAAATTACCCTTTTGCTGTTTGTGATAAAAAAATGAAATTCTCCTCCTTTTTCAGTGCTAAATTTAAAAAAAATGTACAAGTTTGATTAAAAATTGAATAAAAAATCAGTAAAGAAAACTGAGTTTCTTCATTGAAAAGTACATCAAAGAAATTCATCAGATGCTTATTGAAGTTTAAAACCAAAAAGTTAAATAACAGTATAAATGTTTTATCTTTTGAGGTACTTAGGTAAAGAACCAGGAAGAACTGAGTAAGGAAATGCTATTTAAAAGTGAAATATTTACTGATGGCTCTTGCATGTTAAGTCATCAAATGCTGACAGATATGGTAAAAACTAGGCATTGTTCAAATATCCAATTGATTTCATATTTGAAAGAACTGGGTGCTTTCAGTGTAATCTCCATTTGTTTTTTCCTTTTCTAAGAATTTGTAAACTACCCTTCCAGAAGTTAAAATAGTCCACCAGAAAAAAACAACAAAAGAAAGGACAATTACTTATTTATAAATAGAGAATCTAACTACAAGAAATTCCCTTATAAAGATTGTGTATCAAGTCTCTTCACATCGTTAGTGACAGATGTGTACTCTCTGTGGACAAAAACCAGGCAGCCTGTTTCTCCGTCTTTTATCAGTCCAGACACGTCGCTGTTCTTGTTTCTTCAGAAATATGTAAATGAGTAATGCTCCACCTCACTATAATTAGTGTCCTTATCTAATAAAGGTGCCAGGGTTCAGCTTTGTGCCCTAGCTGAACTCACAGCTATTTATTGGAGGGGAAGGCTGGGTACTGTCATCAAGTCCTGCTTAGCGATTGCTGCCACCCTGTACTAATTCACAGATTTTGACTGTCTCATAATTCAAGGTGGCAAAAATGGAATCCATTACTTTGGATTTTGACTTATGACAAATAAAAAGTGCTGTTAAATAGATATTAAATTATGAGAATTTCTGAAATGGTCACTTTCTTTTTTTTCCAACTGAGGCCAGGAAAAGTAAACCAGAAGACAGCCTTTGGCAAAATCTAAATACCTAAGCTTTATGATCACCCACTCAGTGGGCATGAGTTTGAGCAAGTTCTGGGAGTTGGTGATGGACGGGGAAGCCTGACATGCTGCAGTCCATGGAGTCACAAAGAGTTGGACGTGACTGAGCAACTGAACTGAACTGAAGATTTTTGATCACCTATCTGAAGTAGCTAGGTCTCGTTTTCCTGCACCATAGTAGCACAGCTTTTAGTTTTGAACTTCCTATTTCTGCATCATAGTTATTACTGTTACTCTTTGATTTAAAATTTCTTCCTAACTTTTTACTCTCAATTTCTAACTCCTCTTACTTATTTTCAGTTTCTTCTATAGGCACTGAAATGTAACATTCTTAAATCCTCCAAGTTGAACTTCTGGATGCACCTTGCCTTCTCCCAATGATAACAACACAGTGTTACAACAGATTTTCCCCTCCTCTTCCATAGATGTTAGACCACTGCTATCCACTACAGTAGCTGCCAACCACATGTGACTGCTGAGCCCTGGAGATATGACTGCTCAATGTTAAATGTGATGTAAGCATAAAATGTACACTGGATTCTACGTAGTTAGTATAAAAAATAATGCAAAGTATCTTAATCATTTTAATATCGATTAGGGCTTCCCAGGCGGTGCAGTGGTAAAGAATCTGCCTGCAATGCAGGAAATACAGGTTCAATCTCTGGGTCGGGAAGATCCCTTGAAGGAGGACATGGCAATCCACTGCAGTTATCTTGCCTGGAGAATCCCATGGTCAGCAGAGACTGGTGGGCTACAGTGCACAAGGTCGCAGATATTTGGACATGACTGAGCAAGCACGCATGCCACATGCATTGAAATGGAAATTTGGTGACTATACTGGCTTAAATGGATCTTAGTAAAATTATTTTTACCTGATTCTTTTTATTATTTTTAATACGGCTACCAGAAAGCTTTAAATGATCTACTATTGGACAGCGTGGGTTAGAATATGAATGCCTGGATACTGTCTCCCTATGATCTCATATATTTCTGCCTTATTCTGAACTCTTTTGATACAGCTCTTTTTCCACTTGAATTTCTCATCTCTACAGTCTGCTATTTCACATCTATACTGTAGGCTCTGGGAACCCTCTTAGGTTCTTGTATTCAATAAGCATGCATTGAAGGCCAATTTGCTATCAGACATTCTATCAGGAACTGTAGGCAAACTTGAAACTGCAGCATATTTTGGAAACCACAGGTACATTCCTGTGACTTGAGATGAGGATGCAAGCAGTCAAATAAGGAAATACAGGGCACTCAAGGTGGAGTAGCCCAATCTTGATACACCTTGTGTACCACACAATGGAGTTCAGCTTTTATACAGTTGGTGGCGGGTACCTATTGTGGAGTCTGAAATGATGGAGTCATAATAATCAGACTTATATTTTTTGAGAAAGCTTGGTTTAGAGCAGGATAAGAAAAGAATTAGCTGTCATAACAGTAAAAAAAAAAACAACTTGAACTAAAGGCTAGAACTGAAGTGGTGGTAATGAGGATAGTTGAATTCAGGTTTGAGAGTCACACAAAATACAGAATTTGTAAAACACACCAATGATTTAGATATGGATAGCAATGGGATGAGACAGGTCAAGGAGGAGCAATTACCTAAAAATTTTGGTTTGGAATATAATGGTGCCCTTTACCAATATTTGGAATGTGGAGATTGTAGCACCTGACAAAATTCAAGTTTAATTCTTTGATTCTGGACTTCTTAGGGGATCCCCAAATGAAATTATGTGATAGCAAGTGATGGAGGAGGATGGTTGTTGTGGTTTAGTCATTCAGTCATGCCTGACTTTTGTGACACCACGGACTGTAGCCCGCCAGTCTCCACTGTCCATGGGATTTCCCAGGCAAGAATCCTGGAGTGAGTGGGTTGCCATTCCCTTCTTGAGGGGAACTTCCCAACTCAGGGATCAACTCACATCTTCTGCATTGGGAGTCAGATTCTTTACCAGAGAGCCACTTGGGAAGCCAGGAGGAGGATGGTACATAGAATTTAAATCTAGATTAGCGATATTTGTGGTATTAAAACATGGGAGTTGAAAAAAATAATCATTGGATAGAATGGAAATTGATAGCACAGACTGTGAATCATTTTGTGCATGTGTGAGTGCATGTGTGTGTGTGTGAAAAGCTAAAAGGAAAATATATAAGGTCCTATATAAATATATTTACACAAAAAATGTCTATATCCTGAACTGTAAAGTCATCGCTTCTGAGATATGGGGTATCAGTGATTTTTCTTCTATTATTTTGGCTTGGTATAGTTTTCTAAATTGTCTATATTGGACAAGTATTACTTTTTACGCTCTTCAAGCATTTTGTTTTAATTACAAAAGAAATAACATCAGTAAATATGTTCAAGTCAGGCATCTTTGGACAATACTGAAATAATTGCAGTTTAAAGAAAACATTTTACTTCAACTGCTTCCAATATCATCAGTTCAGTTCAGTTGCTCAGTCGTGTATGACTCTTTGCAACCCCATGGACTGCAGCACTCCATCCTTCCCTGTCCATCACCAACTCCCAGAGCTTACTCAAACTCATGTCCATTGAGTCGATGATGCCATCCAACCATCTCATCCTCTGTCGTCCCCTTCTTCTCCCACCTTTAATCTTTCCCAATATCAGGGTCCTTTCAAATGAGTCAGTTCTTCACATCAGATGGCCGAAGTATTGGAGTTTCAGCTTCAACATCAGTCCTTCCAATGACTATTAAAGACTGATTTCCTTTAGGATGGACTGGTTGGATCTTGTAGTCCAAGGGACTCTCAAGAGTCTTCTCCAACACCACAGTTCAAAAGCATCAATTCTTTGACACTCAGCCTTCTTTGTAGTCCAGCTCTCAGAACCGTACATGACCACTGGAAAAACCATAGCCTTGACTAGACAGACCTTTGTTGGCAAAGTAATGTCTCTGCTTTTGAATATGCTATCTAGGTTGGTCATAACTTTCCTTCCAAGGAGTAAGCATCTTTTAATTTCATGGCTGCAGTCACCATCTACAGTGATTTGGGAGCCCAAGAAAATAAAGCCTCTCACTGTTTCCATTGTTTCCCCATCTATTTGCCATGAAGTGATGGGACTGGATGCCATGATCTTAGTTTTCTGAAAGTTGAGTTTTAAGCCATCTCTTTCACTCTCATCAAGAAGTTCTTTAGTTCTTCTTTGCTTTCTGCCAGAAGGGTGGTGTCATCTGCATATCTGAAGTGATTGATATTTCTCCCAGCAATCTTGATTTCAGCTTGTGCGTCATCTAGCCTGGCATTTCCCATGATGTACTCTGCATATAAGTTAAATTAGCAGGGTGACAACATACAGCCTTGATGTATTCCTTTCCTAATTTGGAACCAGTCTGTTGTTCTATGTCCAGTTCTATTGCTTCTTGACCTGCATACAGATTTCTCAGGAGGCAGGTCAGGTGGTCTGGTATTTCCATCTTTTTAAGAATTTTCCACAGTTTGTTGCGATCCACACAGTCAAAAGCTTTGACATAGTCAATAAAGCAGAAGTAGATGTTTTCTGGAATTCTCTTGCTTTTTCAAAGATCCAATGGATTTTGGCAATTAGATCTCTGGTTCCTCTGCCTTTTCTAAATCCAGCTTGAACATCTGGAAGTTCACGGTTCACATACTGTTGAAGCCTGGGTTGGAGAATTTTGAGCATTACTTTGGCCACCTGATGCAAAGAACTGACTCATTTGAAAAGACCCTGGTACTGGGAATGACTGAAGGAGAGAGGAGAAGGGGATGACAGAGGATGAGATAGTTGGATGGCATCACTGACTCAATAAACATTAGTTTGAGTAAGCTCCGGGAGTCATGATGGACAGGCAAGCCTGGCATACTGCAGTCCGTGGGTTCACAAAGAGTCGGACATGGCTGAGTGACTTAACTGAACTGAACCGACTTTGCTGGTGTGTGAGATGAGTGCAACTATACCATAGTCTGAACATTCTTTGGCATTGCCTTTCTTTGGGATTTGGAGAAGGAAATGGCAACCCACTCCAGTATTCTTGCCTGGAGAATCCCATGGACAGAGGAGCTTGGTGGGCTACAGTCCACGGGTCGCAAAGAGTCAGACACGACTGAGTGACTTCACTTTCCTTTCACTTTCTTTGGGATTGGAATGAAAACTGACCTTTTTCAGTCCTGTGGCCACTGCTGAGTTTTCCAAATTTGCTGGCATATTGAGTACAGCACTTCCACAGCATCATCTTTTAGGATTTGAAATAGCTCAACTGGAATTCCATCACCTCCACTAGCTTTGTTCTTAGTGATGCTTCCTAAGGCCCACTTGACTTCACACTCCGGGATATCTGGCTCTAGGTGAGTGATCACACTATCATGATTATCTGGGTTGTGAAGATCTTTTTTGTATATTTCTTCAGTGTATTCTCGTCACCTCTTCTTGATATCTTCTGTTTCTGTTAGGTCCATGCCATTTCTTTCATTTATTATGCCCATCTTTGCATGAAATGTTCCCTTGGTATCTCTAATTTTCCAATATCATACACATCACTAAACTGGTGTTACAAGTTTAGCTTGTATTCTTCATGCACTTTTCCAGTTCATTTATACATTTACGAGAGAAAGCTAGAGAAATGTGTTTTGTTCACTTGTTATGTTTTGGTTTTGGTATTGATTCATCATAAATAGATCCTAAGTCTGCTCCTCTCTTTTATCTATATTCTTTACTTAGATGATTGCTCCTTGTGCATTGGTTTTAAATGCTGGTCTATATGGCCAGTGACACCTAACTGTATATGCCCAAGCCATGACCTTTACCCAGAGCTCCAGAGTCTCTCATAGTACTTGCTCATTCAATATTGACACTTGGCTGTGTACCAAGCACTTTGAACTGAATATGTCCATAATAGAATCCTCGATGTCTGTTTTTTCCTGTGCCCACAACCTCAAACTGCTCTTCTTGACCTCAGTAAAGAGTATTTGCTTTCATTCATCCAGACTTGAGCCAAAAACTCAAGAAACTGTCCTCAATTTCTCAACTTCACATTTAACGCATCAGCGGAACCTGTTGGCTCTACTTCTAAAATATATTCCATATCCATTGACTTTTTTTCCATCTCCATCACCATCACCCTTGTCTAAACTATCATATTCACTGTCTGGATGACATCATAGTCTTATTCTCTTCCAGTCATGTCTTAGAAAGAAAATGATTTTCATGCAAAGAAATGATTTGTAAAAATGTGCATCTGATCATCTTACTCCTTAATTTAAAACATCCAGTGGTTTATCATTTCTTTTCAAATAAAACTCAGACTCCTTACCATGACCTCTATATCCCTCCATGGCACATGCCTTGGTCTCCATCATTCTGGCCACATTGGCTTTCCCTTCATTCCTAAAACAATAGCGATTGTTCTGGGCACAGAATCTCTGCATTTCTGTTCTTTCCCTCTGAAAACTCTTCTTTCACATATAAGTGAGCCTGATTCCTTCTCAACTTCAAGTCTAAACCATAGTGTCACTTTCTCAGGGAGTTCTTTTCTTGCCCTGTGCTCCCTTATTATATATAATTTTATACATGTAAAATATAAATTTTAAGTTAAGGAATACATATAATTAAGTAAGAAGAATGCTGGGACTATCATTATACAATCATTACACATGACTTTACCCACTTGGGGTTTTGTCAACAAATCATTACCACTAGAGAATGCTCATTTATTTACTTAGGGGTCAGGACCAGATATCTACCCACACTGCAATCTATGAAGGAAAAAAAAGAGAATCTTTTCTTAGCCTATTAGCTAATCTGATCTTGCTCATGAGCCTGCCCCCAATTTTGTCAGCTAGTAGGAGAAGGCAATGGCACCCCACTCCAGTACTCTTGCCTGGCAAATCCCATGGACAGAAGAGCCTGGTAGGCTGCAGTCCATGGGGTCACTAGAAGTTGGACACGACTGAGCGACTTCAGTTTCACTTTTCACTTTCGTGCATTGGGGAAGGAAATGGAAACCCATTCCAGTGTTCTTGCCTGGAGAATCCCGAGGACGGGGGAGCTTGGTGGGCTGCCGTCTATGGGGTCGCACAGAGTCAGACACGACTGAAGTGACGTAGCAGCAGCAGCAGCAGCAAGAAAAAATGAAAAAGAAATTATATGAATTATATTTCCACTTTGAAACTTCATTCAATCCAACTGCTTAAATAGTCTCTTTAGATGTGGCTTGTTATAATTATCCTCTCTTTTACATGTATCTCCTCAGCTCTCTTTAATTTCTTCAAGTAGGAGAAAGATTTATATCTCTTCTAAACGGTGTGGAAAAGGGACTCTGGCCTCATGCTAGTTCTTGGGTAACTCAACCATGTTTAATGAATGACTATTATAATCTCAGCATTGCTCTTAATTGATTACATGCATTGCTTAATATAATCCTTGCAATAACACTATAAATGTTATAAGGTAAATACTTTCATTATCTTGGTTTTATAGTTGGGAAACTGAGGCAGAGAGAGACAATGTTGTTTGTGTAATTTTACTGCACAGTAGGGCTTCCCAGATGGCACTAGCAGTAAAGAACCCTCTGCCAATGCAGGAAACATAATGAGACCTAGGTTTAATCCCTGGGTCGGGAAGATGCCCTGGAAGAGGGCATGGCAACCCACTCCAGTATTCTTGCCTGGAGAATCCCATGGCCAGAGGGGCCTGGCAGGCTGCAGTCCATAGGGAATTAAAGAGTTGGACGTGATTGAAGACTTAGCACACACTACACTGTAAATGGCAGAGCCAGGAATGGTAGCCAGCCAGTCTATAACCCATGCCTTCTGCCACCATCCTATGCTGCTTTGTTAATGTACTGGCTGGATCCCAGTGAGCTATGGTTGGCTCTGTCCCATCCTTGTGTTTTTTGCTGGTATCTGTTACTGACATGTATACCTAATGAACCTGTGGTTGAGTCTGCTTGGCTTGGCCAGGCACTGGGCTGCCAACTCAGCATTCACATCACATAGGACCTGAGGGAGGTTTCAGAGGAAAAACAAAACCCTGTTTCAGCCTGTCTGTGCCTTTCTACCCACTCACCCAGTGTAAGCCAGTCTACACTTCCGTGTGGCCAATTCTAGTCAGTTGGTTCCTCTTCGACTCCTAATGGGGAATGAGGTCAGAGCCCTTATGTTCTCCTCCATTAAAAGCCCATGTCTGACTGTCTAACTCCCCTATTTCAGTCCCATCTTTTCGTTCTCTTTTACTACCCCTTAGCCAAGGGTGATGGGCTAGTTACCTACTTTGTAACATTGACTTTCTCTACCTGTCTTCCATCTTCCTAAAATAGCACTTGTCACCACCTCTTTTCCATAGGCTAGACCAACAGAATCACTGTGATAGAACATGGTTCATGGGGTAGAGGGGTAAAAATGCCTTGCTTTAATACTTGTCCTATATTTTCCACACCTCTCTTGGGTGTCTCCCCCAGTGGAACACAGGCTAACGGCAGCAGAGGCTTCAGCTCCTCGTCTGTGTAGACCAGCTGGCTGATTTCTAAATCTCAGTTGTTTACTTCCTTAAAGCACATGGTCTGTTTGTCATAGATATGACCCTAATAAAGACCTGTGCAATACTTCAAGAATGAAATACATTGTAAAACCTTTCATCCATCAAATGTCTGTCATGCTGCCAGGCCAGGTGGAGTAATAATTGTGCTTGCATGTATCAGCAAATAACAGTGTAATAGATGAAACTACTTCAAGTAATTAACTTACTCATAGCTTTTTTTTTTTGGACAGAAAGAAGCCAGAAAGGCTGAAGTCATGAAGCGTAGGAAAGAATGAGGCAAGTAGAGAAGGTCATCATAGCATCATGCTGTCTGTTTAAACCCTGAAAAGACAAAGTCAGCATGATTACACACACACACACACACACACACACACACACTCACTCACACACACACACACACACACATTCAATCACCAGAAAAGAACAATAGTTCCTGGGTGAATATAGTAATGCATGAATGAATAAGTAATCATGGTATATATACTTATATTCTAAAAAAGACAAACCAATGTATATTAAACAGTTTTAATTTACCCATTGTGTTAATTTCTTGTGACTACTAATAAAAATTATTAAAATTTTGGTGACTTAAAATAACAAATTTACTCTTCACAGTTCTAGAGTCTAAAGGTCCAAAGTCAAGGTGTGGGCAGGACTATTTCTTTCCAGAGGTTTGGGGGAGAATCCAGTGTTTGTGTCTTCTAGCTTCTGGTGGCTGCCAGCATTCGTCAGCCTTTTTTTGGCTTATGGCTGCATCCTTCCAATCTCTGCTTCTCTCTTCACGTCACCTTCTCTGTGTGTTGAACCTCCCTCTCTCCTATAAGGATACATGTGATGGCATTTAGAGATTATCCAGAAAATCTAAAATAATTTCCTAGGCCAGGGAAGGAGAGGACACAGACAAAGAGAAGAGAAACATCTGATTTTCTGGCACTATATCAACCAGGCTCAAATGAAATGGCCTTTAGAAAGTTTTAGGTTTCTATGACCAAGGAAATCCTGGTCTTCAATGTTCTAGCTCTATCCTAAAGGTGCTTACTACTATTCTTGACCTCGATCTCTCAAGTTCACCTTTCATCATTTTTGAAATTAATTTCTTGGAGATTTTGACCATTGTAAATTAATATTTAACCAAATATGCGATGATATAAGTGCCTATCACAGTACAAATGAGGAATAATTAATATATAATCAAGAAGGATGGAGAAGGAAATGGCAACCCACTCCAGCATTCTTGCCTGGAGAATCCCATGAGCAGAGGAGCTTGGCTAGCTACAGTCCATGGGGTCACAAGAGTTGGACATGACTTAGTGACTAAACCACCACCACCACCAATCAAGAAGGAGCATGGAAACTGGTCATTTATTTTCAGGTATCCTTCAGTTGTGTCCCACTGCCACCCCCACAGTCCACCCTAAACCCTAAATAAAATGTAGATGGGTAAAGGAAAAAAAATTGACTATGCCTGTGTGACTTCAGTATTGCAGATTCCAGGAAATGTTTAGAACTCCTTCAGAAAAAATGAAAAACAATAAAGTTTTCCTAACATACACATGGTTTAATAATAAAATTTAATTAGTTGTGTTAACTCCCTGGGTACTTTTTGTACAATTTCTTTTATATAATTAATATTAGTTATCATATCCAAACAAAGGCTCCTTCTGTTTCAGTGTTATAACCTTCAGGACACATGGCTTCCATCTTGTGTTCAATGGATGGCCCACCCCCACCTTCCCATCACTGGAAAAGGGAAAGGGAGTAAGGGGAAGACATCCCTTCAAGGAAAAACCCAGGAAGCACCTTGTCTTTCTGCTCTAAAAGCCAGAATCAAATCACATAACCACAACTAGTCTCAAGGGAAGCTAGAAAAATGTACTCTATTTTGAATGGCCTTGTAATAGTTAAGATTCCATTGCCATGGATGAGGAGAACATGGGGATCAACTAACTCTCTCACAGTCCACCCTTTTGCCTAGCCATACATCTGTGGTACTCTTCTCACACACAGGGCACATTCACTCCCTCTCCAGATCTCATTCAAGCATCTGACAACCTGCTAAAATAAGAGACAAGGTATGTGCCCCTCTATACTAAATTTACAATGGTGGAATAGGACTAGGATAACTGTCTTAAAATCTCTAATTTTAAACAAGGAAAAAATAGGAAGTACTGAACAGTTATCTATCCATAGAGATTACCAAGGACTGTTGGTAAGAATCATGAAAACTATATGCCTTAGATTAAGCTCCTTATAAGACAGTCTACTGCCCTAATTTGTCTCTCTGTGAGGAACCCACGACTTTGCCCACTGGGAAGGTTATTTCTAGTCTAGCGTCCTCTGTGGTCATCTCTGAAGTATATTTGAGGGCTCCCCTCCTTTTTTCAATTTGATTTCTTCTGGTTCAGAATGATCTGATTTTAGTTTGACTCATAATATCTTTGTAAACTTAATTTGTACATTAAAGTTTAGTAGGTTTCCAATGTTTTTGATCCTACTCAGTTTCATCTGGGAGTGACCAAAACCAAAGTTTTGGACATAATTTTAAAATCTGAAATCACTGTTGTTTTTTTGACTTACTGGTCTCTGTATTCTACTATCTTACCTGACTTTCTCAACACAATGGGTACTCCTAGAGGATTTTGGAACATTTACCTTGGCTAAGAAAGCAAAGCACTTAATCTGACCTTTACTACTTGTCTGTTCTCAATATCTAGCTGATACTGTGAGGCCCCAGATCACCAGCAGAAATATTTCCCACCCATGAGGTTGACAGTCTTGAGGAGATATCAAGGAAGGCATTGTATAGAAAGTGATACTTTGAAAGGTAAACAGAATTTAGATGAAGATACAAACAAAAAGTGATTCAGTCAGAGGAAACAACAGGAAAGGCCGTGGAGGTAAGATAAATGTGGTGAAAGATAAGAAACATTGGCAAACAGACTAAGATTGGGACTTTCTGCTACTGAAAATGTAGCAGAAGCCAGATGATGGAAAAGTTATATACTACATTAAGAAGGGCCATTTCATGCTTTGAATAGTGGTGTGGCAGTTTAGTTGCTAAGTCATGTCCGAACTTGCAACCCTAGGGGCTGAACAGCCCTCCAGGCTCTTCCATCCATGGGATGTCCCAGGCAAGAATATTGGTGTGGGTTGCCATTTCCTTCTGCAGGAGATCTTCCCAACCCAGGGATTGAGCCTGTGTCTCCTGCGTTGCAGGAGAGTTCTTTACCCCTAAGCTACCAGGGAAGTCCAGGTTTTGAAAAGGGTGGTAGCTAAATAGATTTCTGATAGTCCCTTCTAATCACAGTGTGCAGGATGGATTAAAAAAACAAAAACTTGAGACAGCACCACCATTTAGAAGGTTATTATATTAATCCAGAGAAGAGGTGCTGAGAGAATGATAAAAGGCCCAGAAAGTTTTAATAAATAAAGTCTATAGGACTTGGTGGTTGTTTGGTTGTAACCGTGTGAGAGAGAGGGAGAAGGCAAAGTCCAGGAGTAGCAAAGGAAGACTGATTCTATTCAGAGGTGTGAAGACGGAAGAGTCATGAATTCCAGGGGTAAATATTCAGAGGAGATAAGCACAAGATGCTTTTTTCTCAGGAGATAATCATGTCAGAGAAATTTCTTGAGGAGCTTTCAGTAAACAGAAAACAATTAAAATTTTGAAGCCAGAAATATATCTCTAGGATAGAGTATATGCTGTAAGAAGGAAATCTGAAGATCATCAAAATCCTAGAGGAAAGCAGAAAAAGAGAAGCCTTTCAATAAACCAGGAAGGAAAGTCAGAGAAGAAATAAGAAGAGAATCAAAGGAGTAGTGTAAAGGAATTGCTCCCCGGGGGTGGGGAAAAAGGCCAGATTGCAGTAGGTTGAAGAGTAAATGGGGAAAAGATGAAAGAGAAGGAAAATGCTGCTTTGACATTTACAGTGGGAGAACAGAGGGGGAAACAGGCTCAAGCTAGAACTTCTTTTAAGGATAGGAGAGGTTTATCTCTAATATAAACCAAAGGCAATGAGGGCAGGGGAGAAGTGGGGGAAATGGATGGATGAGGTCCCATTCCAAGAAGAGAGGAAATCATGAGCATGGTAGAGAGATTAGCCTTGATCCTGAGGGAGGGCTCGTCCTGGATTGAAAGATGTGCATGTACATCAGTGTATCAGAACTGCGGAAGAGAAAGTTGAGGGATGTTACACACTTAGGGGTTCCAACCAGTTCATCCTAAAGGAAATCAGTCCTGAATATTCACTGGAAGGACTGATGCTGAAGCTGAAACTCCAATACTTTGGCCACCTGATGCAAAGCACTGACTCATTTGAAAAGACCCTGAAGCTGGAAAGGATTGAAGGCAGGAGGAGAAGGGGACAGCAGACAATGGGATGGTTGGATGGCATCACCAACTCAATGGACATGAGTATGAGTAAACTCTGGGAGTTGGTAATGGACAGGGAAGCCTGGCATGCTTCAGTCCATGGGGTCGCAAAGAGTCGGACATGACTGAGCAACTGAACTGAACTGAAATGATACTTAGTTAACTTGATTTTACAGGTAAGTGTAAAGGAGTTGTGAGTGAGCACACTTTGAATCTGCTACTCTCTTCACATTCTCTGCACTTAATACAAGATTTAGATCAAGCCCAAAGAAATGGGGATTAGATGTCCTGGGAGAAGGCAGGGATACACAAGAGTAAACAAGACAAAAACTTAGAAGTTGATCTCAGCAGTCCCTGCTGTGGGGGTTCGAGTGTGGTCACATCCTTAGGAGGTTCTGCCTACTCCCGTGGCATCTGCCTTTACCTCCTTCTCTTACAGAGTGGAGGTTTTGGAATTCCCATTCAATCCACTATCAGTCCAGAATATTCAGCTGGAGCTACCTGGACATAGTTATTTTTGAAAATTGGGCTTTAAGGATCAATAGGACTTGACCAAATTTGTGCTAATTTTTTAATGTATAACACTTCTTTGATAGTTGATCAAACATCCTGCACATTTGAACTGCTACTCCTAACCATTCTGTGATGGCTATTTTTTCATACTACATTTATCTGAACTTTGTCAAATATAAGGTACCATTTGAAAACCAAAAAGGAAAAAAAGAGAGAGAGAGAATAAGAAACAAAGAGAAGAGACAGAAAATTACCATATGAGCTGAACTTACAGAATCAAAAATAACGTCATCTGGTAAAGAAACGCTTTCTGAGTAACTCTCCACAATTGCTAGTGTGGGTTAGAGTTTCAGAGTTTATGCCAAGGCTTTTTGGAACCCATACCTAAATAGTCTCTTCCTCATTCTTCTTTTAAAGCTACTTCATAACCTGAGTCTTCTGAGATCTATAATGAGAAGGAGAACAAGTCAAATTTTAGGAGATTCTGCCACACAGGCACTATGTGAAAATAAATGCTGCAGAATTGCATTTCTTGTTAGAATCACCTGCAGCTGTTTCTGTGGCCTGGATTTTGACTAAGGCTACAATACTGTGTGACTGTCATACAGACACCTGAAGAAAGTGCAGCAGTTGCACCTTAAATATAGTGGTTTGCTTGATTATCTATTGCCTGTTTAAATGATATTTGTTCTTGATTTTATTCTTCCCTTTAAGAAAATTACACAAGATACTATCAACAAATGCAGTATTTAGAAAATGTATAGAGTTAAGTATGTTACTGTTCTCTTTTATCAGTGTCTTCATTTTAATCTTTTCTGACTCTGATCAAGAATATAATATCAACTCAAACTTCAGATCAACATCAATCTAGTTTCTTCATTCTCACATTTAATCTTTGTTCTCTTTGCTGAGGGATAATTTCTGCTCTATATAAGGCAGGTTGAGTACATCGCCACATATATAAGTACTCCCTCCTCACACATACACACTCTGCTACACACACAGACACACAGACACACACACACACAGGATTTCTACAGGAGGAAGAGAAAAACTGAAACAAACAAACTTCTGTGACAAATTTCCCAAACTGGACCAAAAATAGCCCTTCTGCACGAAAACCATCAATTCAATGCAAAAAAAAACAAAACCAAAAACTTACCATCTGGTTACTGTCAGGTCAACAAGGGCATAAAAGAAGACTCTGTTTTTATACTTGGATTTATTTTTCTTTTACCAAACACTCTGGGTTTCTTCCACTGTGTGTATTGTGTCTAGAAAGGGCATATTTGGTCTTCCACATTCAGATAGTCTTAGCAGAATTCTGTCGAAGCATTAGCATTATTTTGTACTTGTCACTCTCAAATGCGATAAGCTACACTCACTCTTTTAATGACAGAGTCTCAAATTCTGATGAAATAGCATTTCTTACTGTTTTATGCAGACTTGGACCATCATAACTTCACCTCACTTTAGCACAGGTTCCCGTACAGAACTCTGGTACCAGGAAAACAGCAAAACCAGAAAGGAGCAAGGCCCTGAATAGCACCCAGGAATTGTCCCCAGTGGCCTTGTTTGAAGATGTTCATGATGTGAACCCTGGTCTGCACTGCCAGGTTTCCCAGCTTCCAGAGTGTGAAGGCTGCACTGAGAGCTTTCCTCGCACACAGCACAGCTGCTTTTATTTCTCTAATAATGAAAAGAGCAGAAACACATCTGTTTTCATGCTCTGCTGTTGACAGTTCACCAAAAAATGTGCATTCAACAGTTTTTATCCAAATAGACAGAGACATGTTGGGTCCAAAACACAGAGAGGTTATACGACATTTTGGTTTTAAGTTTATGCAAGAAATTCAATTTTTACATTTTTATGTCATGCCTAGAACAAATTTCTCTTCTAATTCTGACAATATTCTTAGTGAGATTCCAGGCTGTTTGCTGGAGTGTCACTGCAGTGTGTTGAAGCTCATTTCTACTTTTTATAAAGTCTATTTTGAGATAGTTATTTGACTAAAATTGAATTGTGCAAAACATTTTAGTCTTCAAAGCAAGGGATGGTAAAGAGTACAAATGCATATATAATGGGCTTATGATGTAACAGAAATATGTGAGCATAAACCATTGCTTCTTTTTGTGATCTGATCATTCTTTAGATTCTCTTCCCCTAAAAAACCCAGCCTAAAAATAAAAAAAAAAACACGTCATTTCTCTTTAATAAAAACTTGTGTATAAAAAATGTTCAGTTTAACAGATTAATATTTTTCACAGTTTGGGATGACAAAACATATAGTGTGATTTTACCACTCATGAAGCAGAGAAGGGGAGAGGGGAGATAAGATATATAGCATGTGAAATTGCATACCCCTCAAAGGGAAGACGTTTTCCAACATGTCTTTTCAGGATGCCCTGTGTAAATGAGTGGTGAGTGAGTGGCTGTGATCAATGGAGAAGGATTTGGGAGGAGAACAAAGAAAGGGAAGATTGTTGGCTTTCATCTTAGAGTTCATTTCAACCACATCAAATAGATATTTAAAATATATTACTATATGCTATTAAATAATAATAATAATTATGTCATTATTTTAAATATTTTAGATTATTAGAACCAAAATATTTTAAACACATACCTAGGTTTTCTACCTATGCTATTAAAATTCAGTTTCAGAACCAAGTCTTCTGAGTAACCTTTTTTTGTTACTAATTTGAGATTGTTCCATCTAATAGTAACAGTTAAATGACTATCAGGATGAAGAAGAAATACAGCCTTTTGTTTCAGAAGGAAAAACTAAAGAATTTAAAAGGAATCTCACAATTATCCATACTTGTCTCAAAAGTTTATACTGAGGAAGAACTTGTGTGTACCTAAATGAACAATTGAAAAGAGTCAAGTTGCTTTTCTAACACATGAACAAATGACATATTTTCAAGGCATTGAATTACTTTGAAGTAAAGATCTCAAACCTTAGCTGCCAGAAGGGCCAATTAGTACAGAAACACCTAGTGCTCTTATAGCTGAAGCATGCAGAATTATTCAACCAAGTTTCAGGTTAGTAATTTTTAGAAGATTTGTTTCAAAAGAAGTAGTAAAAGTTTCACCTGTTGGCAGAGGCTTTAGTCTATGTCTACACTCCTTTTATCAACTCAGCCACAACCTATGATCATCATGAATTTCCAAACCCACATGTACTGTCTTGAACACGTTGAGACTCAGCTTCAGATCTGGTGCCTATTCTTTGGATGGGCATTTATTAGCTAACGAACCAACAGAGTAGTCATGGTCCCTTTATAATTGCTTGTTTGAAAAAAAATTTTAAAAAGCGAAATCATTGTGAAAATGCTTGCTGCATATTTACATAATGTGCTCTACACTGTATAGAATGCGCCCTGTTCTCCAAGTGGTTGCAATCTAAAAAGAAGGAAGTCAATCCACAAAGTTAAAATGGAAAAAGTATAGAAAGAAGTAATGTAAGGAGAAATTCTCCAGCTCTAAAGTAGGTGTGAATGAGAGACCAACAGTTAAAGTGTTTTTTGTTCTTGATCTTAGAAAAATAGGCATTTTCCAGGAAAGGGAAAAACTAGAAATGGGGGAAGAAAATGGCAAGCAATAGTCCCTTTCGGTTTTCTAATTTCCTGGCTTGCTTCTTCCTTACCTATTTATTTTTAAGTATTCTTTACTGGGCAGAATGCTGTTCTCTGTTGCTTCTTTCTGTAGTTTTGCTCAGACCAAGGCTCCAAAACTGTGTTCTGCTAAACATTATTATCTGTGATGATTCATCATTTTCAGAGAGAAAAGGGTCTGTTAGAAAGGATTCTGCACTAAGAAACAAGGGACCTGATTGCTAATCCTAACTCCTGCTTCAGTGGGGGAATTCACTTTAGCCAAGTTCACTAAACTGCTCCATGACTCAATTCAACTCATTGATAAAATGAGCAAAATAATATTTGTATCGTCTTACAGAAATGCTGAAAATTGAGAGCATTTTGCACATTACATGTGTTCTATATTATTATTGTGAGTAAACCTGCCAAAAAGTTAATTCTAAATTTAAAACTAAAAACCACAAATGAATTTTTCATTTACTCAGTCATAGGGAATCTTGAAGCACAATTAAAAAATCTCAAAGTGGCCCTAGGGACCAAGTGGTAAAACAAACCAGCTTTGCCAAATACTGGGAGTTACAAAACTTTACCCTGCCCTCAGGCGTACTGGTCTTCTTCCAGTTCTCATGCAGAGCTTTTTATCTAATCAATGAATTGGCTGACTTATGTACAGGTCTAGGGGAAAAAGAAGGCAATGGCAACCCATTCCAGTACTCTTGCCTGGCAAATCCCATGGACAGAAGAGCCTGGTAGGTTGCAGTCCATGGGGTCGCTAAGAGTCGGACACGACTGAGCGACTTCACTTTCACTTTTCACTTTCCTGCATTGGAGAAGGAAATGGCAACCCACTCCAGTGCTCTTGCCTGGAGAATCCCAGGGATGGGGGAGCCTGGTGGGCTGCCGTCTCTGGGGTCACACAGATTCGGACATGACTGAAGCGACTTAGCAGCAGGAGAAAAAGCTGTGAATAGCCATTTTATGGTTCTTACTTCTGTCTCCAGCCATATCTCATGGCATTTCCCCTCCCTCACTGTGTTCCAGCCATCATAGGTTCCTGTTGATATCAAGCCTTTGCTGTGGTGTCAGTAACCCTTTGGACTATTCACTCTGGCCCTGTATCTTCAACTGGCCGATCACTCTTATGCCTCAGATCTCTGCTCAAACATTACCTTCACAAGACGCCTTCAACAACCATGCTATCTACATATAAATATGCTCACCCTTTATTCCCTATCACATCACTTTCATGGCCTGACCACCTTTATCTCATGATTTGTCTAGTACATAATCAAAGGAAAAAAGAATGATCTTTTGGTCCTCTTTCCCTCACTCCTGTGCCTAATCATCAACTAGTCACTAGTCAACTAGTCTCCAAAATCCACTCAGTAAATATTTATTCATCTCCATCTCTAAGGTTTTTACTCTTTATTTACCAACATCACGGCTTTAGACTACAGCAATACCCTCTATTTGGAGGACCCGCTTCCATATCAGTCCCCACATATTCAATTTTTTATAGTAGTCAGAATAATCTTTAAAAAAAAAAAAAAAAAAACTTAAATCAGGAACCTCCCTGGTGGTCCAGTGGCTAAGACTCGGTGCTCCCACTGCAGGGGCCCTGAGTTTGACCCCTGGTCAGGGAACCCGGTATCACATGCCAAGATTAAGAGTGCACATGTGCAGCTAAAGATCTCTTGTGCCAAATGGAAATCAGAAATCCCGTCTTCTGCAACTAAGACCAGGCACAGTCAAATAAATAAATATTAATAAATATTAAAAAGCAAAAAACTGAAGTCAGACTCTTAATGAGTCTATTTGAAAGCCTCTGATACTTTCTCTATCACTTGGGGATCTAGACTCCTTACCAGGGCCTGCAAGGCCTGCCCACTTCTCTAACCTCACCATCTACCTTCCCTCCTCAGCCATACTTCTGCTGGCCTCCTTCCTGTTTCATCAGGGCATTCACTTGTCGCCTGTGCTTTAGCACATGTCTCTCTGACCTTCCTATGACTGGTTTGTTCTCACTATTCAAGGTTTATCTCAAACACCACCTTCTAGACAGACCCTTCTTGACCGTCCTCCACTCTGTCACTGTTCATCACATTACTGTGTGTTATTTTCTCCATAGCGTCTGTCACTATCTGAAATAATACCACTCTTTTTTTTGCTCATTTACAAGTTTTCCATCTCTCCTATTCATATATTAGATCTTTGATAGCAGGGACTTTTTTTTGTTTGTTTTACTGTGATTTCTTTAGTATTTAAAATAAGATACATCAGAATAGTAGATGCCTAATTCAAATATTAATTCAATATATTAATAAGTGGTTTACTGTTTGTCTTACTCACAAATAAATCAACTTCCTTGACAGAAGAAACTTGCCTATCACATATATTGCTATAGTCTTATTATCTAACCCAGCGCTTGATGAGTACTCATTAGTATTTTAGAGGGCTATTTGTTGAATGCAAGATAAATAAATGACTGAATCTGAAGAAGATAATAAATGTAAGCACTTCTAGTCTATAGTTCACAATTTATTTGTAATGGATATGTGGCAGCAGAACTTAGAAATGTTAACATCTTTTAGTAGCCTATACAAAGGGCAGGTAGCCAAGAATTTCCTTTGAAAGATGTGATTGGGTCAATAAGTATAGATTCTCATTTAAGACCAAAGCACCCAATCGCTTAGCTGCTATGATCATTGCCTAATGATGACTCACAAATAAGTCCCTCCCTAGGAATTGCCTCCCCCAACCTCAAAGAGCTATCTCACCCAAAGTGATGGTGTTCATATCCAGTGATGCCAGATACTAGAGTGAGTGCATGCGTGTGCTCAGTCATGTCCAACCCTTTGAGATCCACGGACTGTAGCCCACCAGGATCCTCAGTCCATGGAATTTTCCATGCAAGAATACTGGAATGGGTTGCCATTTCCTACTCCAGGGGATCTTTTGGACTCAGGGATCGAACCTGTGTCTCTTGCGTCTCCTGTGTATAAGGGCACAAATCCCTTTGTCTGAGAACCTCTGTAGAAACTGCCTCACATATTAAGTATCCCACTTCCCAGTCTTTCTCCCCTCTTTCCTTTAGAGGTATTGGTTCTGCACTTAAACAGAAACAGAGCCTATTCCCTAGGATACTCACCTAAGAGAGCTGGCTTTAGGAATTCGTTCTAAAATAGGATTTTGGAGTTGAATCAACCTTTACCCTGCAGCCATGAGGACTTATTACTGATACTAGGTGGAGTTCAGAGAGCCTCTGGCATACTGCCACTGTGCAGTTGAAATGGGATACAAGTGGAAGGAAATATGCTGATAATAGAAGTACCCCAGGTGTTTGAGAGGGTCAGGAGGAGTCGCAATTATAAGAATATAGAATCAGAGAGTTGTAGCCAGAAGCTACTGAGACATTAGAGAAAGAAAATAAAATGTCTTGGGCAATTAATTACCAAGTCAAATGAAATGTGAAAGCTGGAGACCTTGGCAGCATACACAGAGACTCATTTCTGTAGCCAAAAGCACGAAAAGCTGAGGACCAGACCCAGCTTTGCCCTACACTAGGGTGCTGCAGTGAAGGATGAGTTTTCAATCCTCTCCTGCAGACAGGGACCTGGCTGGGAAGGAGTAGGACCCTGAAAGCTTACAATGGAAATATCAGGCTCAATGTACCTGAAGATACCCCTCATTCCCAGTTAAAGGTGAGCACTTAATAGTGATGTGGAGATCCCTGCCTTGCAACACAGCAAGAAAGAGCTGTCCCAAGACGGAGCAAGCTTCTTTTGAAAGCAAAACGGGTCTAAGTGCTGCAGAGAACACTGCAGTGAATGCCTTGGTGCACTGCCCATGCCCCATTAAGGGCCCATGCTCTCACTACCACAGCTGCTGGTGGTGTAGCCCACTGCTAGCTCTCAACAGCATCCTCTCAGAGACCTCTCCTTGCTGGAAGAAGCTGCCTCTGCAAGGTTATGGTTGTTTCCAAGAAAAACTTGCATCCAGTGACTAGTTGACATAGGGTTACAAAGACCTAGCCCTCTTGTCTCAATTTGGAACATCTCTGAAATGCGATGCCACCTCCAAGACTCTTTGAGGATTGGCTGAGGCCACTGCTGTGATTGCACTGCTGTTCTTCAGCTTTTCTCTGCACAGTCCTGCCTCTCTTACCTTTCAAAGCGCTGTTACAAAGAGGACTCATCAATTAGACTCCCCTAGTGGCCCAGTGGCTAAGATTTTGCACTCCCAATGGAAGGGGACTCAATTCAATCCCTGGTCAAGGAATTACATCCCACATGCCACAACTAAAAATCCCACATGCCACAATGAAGACTGAAGATCTTGAGTGCCACAGCTAAGACCTAGCACAGCCAAATACATAATAAATAAAAATAAATATTAAAAAAAGAAGACTCACCAATAGACCCTCTCAGACCAATTTTCATCTTAGATTCTGTTTTGTTTTTTTTTTAAAGAAATTAAGTCTTTATTGAATTTGTTACAATATTGCTTATGTTGTTTATGTCCTGGTTTCTTGTCCATAAGGCATATGAGATCTTAGCTCCCCGACCAGGGATTGAACCTACACCCTCTGCATTGGAAGGTGAGGTGTTAACCACTGGGCCAGCAAGGAAGTCCCAGATTCTGTTTTTAAAATAACTTGCCCTCGGCAGTTCTAGGATTAATTTATGACAGAAGGCTTCCTTGGTGGCTCAGTGGTAAAGAATCCACCTGCTAATGCTCTGAGAGTTGGTGATGGACAAGGAAGCCTGGTGTGTTTCAGTCCATGGGGTCACAAAGAGTCTAACATGACTGAGTGACTGAACTGAACTGCTAATGCAAGAGATACGTTTGACCCCTGGCTTGGGAACATCTCCTGGAGAAGGAAATGGCAGCTTACTCCAGTATTCTTGCCTGGAAAACCCCATGGACAGAGAAGCCTTGTGGGCTACAGTCCTTGAGATCATAAAGAGTTGGGCATGACTTAGTGACTAACAACAACAAAAATATGCATGGTCACAGTTTGTTAGAGTAATAGAAGAATGGATGAGACAAGATTATTTTGAGAAAAGACAGAACCATAAAAGTTTTGGGTAAATCAGTGTTCAGTAAGATGGACTCTGAATAGGAAAATATGGGTTCAAACTGTGGCTCTTCTACCTTTGTGTGTGTGTGTGTGCAAATCATGTCACTTGGTCTCCTTTTATTTAAAAAAAAATCTCAATAATTGTGTTGGCAGAATAATTCTAAACAGATAGGTGAGGAGTTCTCTACAGAAAGAGAACCAGGAATGACTTTCTTGACTCAAGTTATTTTGGCCTAAGCCATTTTGTAATCTAAGCATGGTCACAATGGTTGCATTTGAACAGGTCTCAGTAATAATGATCTTGTGGGGAACAAAAGAGCAAACTGTTATCAGCAAGTAAAGTAACAACAGTAGAGATAATAAATCAGCTGTAAAGACTCCCAGTTCTGTTTCAATGGTAAGTGAAAGTCTCTCAGTCACGCTGGACTCTTTGAGACTCCATGGACTGGAGTGGGTAGCCTTTCCCTCCTCCAGGGGATCTTTCCAACCCAGGGATCAAACCCAGGACTCCCACATTGTGGGCAGATTCTTTACCAGCTAAGCCACAAGGAAAGCCCAAGAACACTGGAGTGGGTAGCCGATCCCGTCTCCAGCAGATCTTCCCAACCCAGGAATTGAACTGGGGTCTCCTGCATCGCAGGTGGATTCTTCACCAACTGAGCTATCAGGGAAGCCCTAGGTTCAGTGGTAAAGATAAGCCCAAATCATTTTCTTGAGCTGTTTTGCAGAATGAAATCCCTCTTGGGCACTCAACCACTCAATCAACTGGAACCTAAGGAATGATGATGTTGCCCTTTTCTAACTATCAGTGATTTCAATCAACTAAAGCTTAGACTCTGTCTACCTTTGCCCCAATCCCATGCTGAATTCTCTCCTCAAGCCCCTTCATGAATTGCATGTACCCTTAACTTAAAACTTTCCCAGTTTTGCAGTTCCAGGAGATATTTACTTTGGAAAAGACCCTCAGTGTTCCCTTTACTTGAAACAAATAATAAATCCTTCTTTTTCCCAATCTTTGACTTGACTGCGTCTTTTGACTCAACATCTACAAAGAGGTGAACCAGTTTTCAGGTAACATTTTCACTAGTGATTCCAAAACTACTGGAGGGCATATGCTGAGCTTTTATGGTTCTCTTTTTTTTTTTTTTTTTTAAACAGATCTATGGATAAATGAGTAAATGAATACAGTATAGTCATTTTTTTCCTTTAAGTTTATTCCATTAAAAAAAGGTGGATACTATTCTAAGATGATGTTGTTTCTATTTCTTAGTATTCTGATACTTCTGAATAAAATGATGAAGATGGTAGATTGTAGAAGTTTGTATTTTTTAAATGCTCTTATTTAGCAAAAAGAAAAAAAAAGTCAGCAGTCCAACATCAAATTCTTAGAACATTAAAAAAAAATAGAGTATTAAATAAGTTCCAATGTTTTTTTTTTGGCTTATCAAAACTGAATAATGCATATCTAAATTTATTCACATTTGAGCAGAGAATCTAATAGAAAAATATTGCCTTTCCGTTTGTGTTTACTTTAGAATTGACTCACCCTTTTGGAAATTCCTAGCCCATCAGGCAATTTTGTCCTAATAAATGATAGAAGCAGGTGACAACACATCAGCCCAGCAGGGGACAAACATTCATATCCCAGGAGAGTAAATACTTCAAATTCTCAGCTGAATTTAAGTGGCTTTGGAAATGTTTGCAAAAGTTAGAGACTCTTTCTAGTATCTTTTGGCAGCCTATTGGAAGGGCAGGTAGCCAAGAATTTTACTTTGAAAGGTGTCATTGGGTCAGTAATTATGAGTGATTTTTGTTGTTAATGTTGCTTACAGTAAATATAAGCAACGTTTGTTTGGAAGCAGTGATAAACACCTCTGCCCTGTGATAAGCAATTTGCATATCTGGAGATATGACAAAAGGAAGCCTCTCCAGGGACCTGACACTGGCTTTTCTAGGTTTTGAGAAGTGACAGAACTGTTTTCCTAGCTGCTAGGAAGCATTATACTAGGTAGATTCTTAAATAAAACACAAGGATGTAATTTGAATCTCTAGGCGTGCTACACTTAGATTGGTTTACTGTTGTCTGAAAATGAAAGTTTTTATAATTGTGTACATAATGTCTTTGAACTCTGTGCATCTGCTTGAAACAGCTGTTTCTGATTAAAATTAAACTGAAAAATTTCACCAGTGGAGAATCTACTGCAGATAAAAAGGAAAAATTGTGGGTGTAATGGGAGCCACGCAAGCTCCAACTGCTTCTCACTCACTCCACATAAAGTGCCAGAAGTCCTTGCTCATTTTATTTGGAGAAAGAGAAGGAGTTTAATGTTAAAAGTTGGAAATCTTTGAAGATTAAGGACCTGTAAGCAGGTACAGTACTAAGACTTCAACCAGTTCAATAACAGAAAAAAAAAATTTTTAATCTTTCCCAACAACAAAGATCAATATGTAGTTGACTTTAAATGTTCTTAGAAGCATTTTTTAATTGTGACAATTATGTTTAGGGAATTTATATTTCCTACTATAAATGGGAACTGTATGGTTAATTCCAAATTCATATTTTCTAGGATGGCTGGTTTTATCAATTATGTGTCAACTATGTTAGGCAATAATACCCAGCTATTCAATCAAGGACTAATCAAGGTATTACTGTGAAGGTATTTTGTAGATGTGGTTAGCATTGTACAGTCAACTGCCTTCAAGTGATGGAGATTGTTCTCCGTAATTTAGGTGAGCCTGTTCAATTAGACAAAAGACTTTAAAAGCAAATACTGAGGTTTCTGTGAAGAAGAAGAAATTGAACCTAAATACTCCAGAATCACCTCCTGGTGTTTCCAGTCTGCAGGCCTATCTTACAAATTTGAATTTGCTAGCCTCTACAACGGGATTCCCAGGTGACTCAGCGATAAAGGATCTGCCCACAATGCCTGAGACCTGGGGTTCAATTCCTGGGTCAGGAAGATTCTCTAGAGAAGGAAATGACCACCCACTCTAATATTCTTGCCTAGGAAATCCCACAGACAGTGGAGCCTGGCAGGCTTCAGAGTCCATGGAGTTGCCAAGAGTCAGACATGACTTAGAGACTAAAAAAGAAGCCTCCATAATAACAAAAGACAATACCTTGGAGCTTCTCTTGGTGACTTGGCAAAGAATCTGCCCGGCAATGCAAGAGACACAGGTTTGATCCTGATTCAAGAAGATCCCACATGCCACTAAGCAACTAAATCTGTGTACCACAACTACTGAGCCAGCACTCTAGAGTCTGTGAGCTGCAACTACTGAGCCCAGGTCCACAACTACTGAAGCCCGTGCACCTTAGAACCCATGCTCTGCAGCAAGAGAAGCCACCACAGTGAGAAGCCCACACACTGCAAGTAGAGACTAGCCTCTGCTCGCCACAACCAGAGAAAAGCCTGAGCAGCAGTGAAGAACCAGCACAGTCAAAAATAAATAAATAAAGTTACATTTTAAAAAAGGCAATACCTGAAACAAATATCTTTATATGCATTCATGCATATGTTGTCTACTTTTTCTGATTTTTTGGAGAACACTGATTGTTACGTCTTCTGAATAGTAACAACTTTTTTATATGGATGAAAACACTCCTAATATCTGCAAAGTGATTTGCACTGTTCATCATAAACCAACAGTTACTATAAATCAAAACCCTCTCACCTATTTTCCCATCAACATGATTTTTATTTCTACATCTCGATTCCTCATTGGTAATCCCACCTTCAGAAATATTATTGCATGATTAGTTATAATGAGATGTCAAATATCAAAAACAGAGGCAATTCTCTTAAATTTTCTCTCAAAAAAAATGATTATGCCTACTTGAAGTAGGGGAAAAGGAGGTTATCTATTACCTCTTAAAACTATTAATTATCAGTAATAAAGATATTTTAAAAACCTTCCTTCACTATCATCCTCAGCCAGTTATTTGATAAAAGAAAAAAGAGGATAGAAAGGAAAGATGGAGAGAGAGCTAGAGAGATTGAAAAAACCATTTTACACTGTTTACTAGAACAGCAATAGACTATCGTCTAATTTGGGGACTTCAAACAAAGAGAAAAATGGACATTTTACTAGCTGCCAGGGAGTAATTCTACCATCAAGAACTTACAGAAAAAAAGTAAAAGATTACATTATGGTACCTGCTCATCTAGTTCATATCCCTGAAGTTAACGATGAGTAAACTGTGATTCCTATCATCAACTTTTTTTTTTTCTTTTGGCTTCATGGTGCGGCTTGAGGGATCTTAGTTCCCTGACCAGGGATTGAACTCATGCCATCAGCAGTGAAAACACAGAGTCCTAACCACAGAACCACCAGGGAATGCCCTATCGTCATTTTATTTACAGAGCAAAACACTATGGCACCAAACCACAGTGACAAGATCACCGTTTCTCTACCACATTTATCTTTAACCTTCTGCTCCTTCTCTTATACCTAAAGGAGGAGAAAGGGGCGACAGAGGATGAGATGGCGGATGGCATTGTTGACTGAACGGGCATGAGTTTAAGCAAACTCTGGGAGATGGTGAAGGATGAGGAAGCTTGGCGTGCTGCAGTCCATGGGGTTACAAAGAGTCAGACATGACTGAGGGACTGAAAAACAAAAGGATTGCGCAAAAAAAAAAAAAAAAAAAAAGAAAAGAAAAGAAAGAAAGAAATGGAAAGAAAAATGTTATGACTAAATAGCTTAAATGTTAGAACACAAGTGATCATTATGGTAGGGTTATTATTATGCATGGCTCAATACTGGAAAACTTAGTAGCTTAAAATAATATAAATTGTATTATCTTAACAGTTGCTGCAGGAAAATGAGACCAGCTTAACTGGGTTGGTTACAGCTCAAGGTCTGTCATGGGTTGTGGTCAAGGTATTATCCTGGGCTACAGTTAACTGAAAGTTTGACTGGACTGGGAGATCCTTTTCCAGAATGGTTTTCTCACACGGATATTGGCAGAAAGCCTTAGTTCCTCATCGCAGGAACCTCTCTATAGGGCTTCTTGAGTGTCTTTACAATGTCTGAGCTGTTTTCTCCCACAGTGCATGATTCAGAAGAGCAAGGAGAAAGTTTCTCTCTCTCTCTTTTTTCCTTTTTCGGCCAGCCAGGAGAGGGGCATGCAGGATCTTGGTTCCCAAATTAGTGATGGAACCTGTGCCCCCTATAGTGGAAGCTCAGTGTATTAACCACTAGACCATGGGGAAGTCTCAAGGGGAAAATTTCAATGTCTTTTGTGACTTTGCCTCAGAAATCGAGGTCTGCCACTTCCACAATATCCAGTTAGTTATCAGATCTGATTGGGCCCTATTCACTACGGAAGGGTACAACTAAGATCATGAATATCAGAACAGGAAAATATGCGGGTCTATCTTTGACACTGGCTACCACAGTCCTTAAATAAGAGGTACAGAAAGCACATTCTAGATCAATAAATGCATATTCATAGAGTTAAAATCAACTTATCAATTCTGAAATGATAGCAGTGTCATCAGGATCAGGGAGAATTTGTCATGGAGGGTTTTCTGAAAGTGGCAAGGAGTTTTTAGGTGGACTTTGAACTGATTTTTGATGGGCAGAGAACACGAAATGAGGGCATAATCCAGTTAAATGTACATGACTATTTTAGTAGACTACTAAAGGGTAAGAATTACTCCCTAAGAGTTTACAGCAACTTTCTAACTGTGGGTAAAAAACATTTCAGGAATTACTGACTCACATCTGAGGTATTATTACCACAAATATCTAAATATTTCTTTAAAATAGATGTTTTCTTTACATAGATATAAAAAATAAAAAGCCACTGTAATGAGTACCAAATTTAAAGAAATGTCCTTAGCTAAATGCATGTCTTCTTTTTGTACATGTAAAAGTATATTAACTACTAATATCACAAACATGCAAAATACATTTTTAAATGTTCCACTGTTCTTTTGTTTCATGTAAACTAAAATTGGTGAATAAGCTTGAGTTTAAAATCAGATTATCAATAGACCGCTGATGCTATCAATCTAAATCATCTCCTTTGCCAGATGCTCATTAAATTGTTCTGAGAAAATCATCCTGGATTATAATTTGGCATCTCTTCTATTTGTTGTTTGTTATTGTTATTGTTCAGTCACTTAGTCATGTCCTACTCTTCATAACCCCATAAACTGCAGCACGCCAAGCTCCCCACCCTTTGTTATCTCCTGGAGTTTGCTCAAATTCATTGCCATTGAGTTGGTGATGAACCCCTTGGATTCAGAGCACTAATATGAGCTCAGACATTTAGCAACTGTATGATCTTGGTCAAGCAACTTTTCAAAGCCTCAGTTTCTTCATTTGTTAAAAAAAAAAAAAAGAAAGAAAGAAAGAAAGAAGTTCCTTTTCCTGTGTAATAGTACCTATCCTATATGGTTTAGTTACAAGCAAGTGAACTGTTGTGTGTGAATCTTTAAGAATGGTCTTTGGCATTCAATAAATGGCAGACTCAATGCACATTAAGTTATTTGGACAGGCAGCATTTGTCACTTTCTTGCTTTGCAGTATGTGGGGGAAATAAGACGCGTACAGTGCCTCCCCTCTGGCCTGCTCAAAAACTACCCCAGGCTATTGCGACACAAAGGTGCCTGCTTTGTGACATTACAGAAACATCTCACGGTTACTGTTAACAATCCCATTGGAGGTTTCAAGCTGGAAACCTCTGCCTACATCTCTGTCTTGTGAGAGCTGGCCACAGCAGTCTCCTTGATGGTTTGGGTGCATTGCTTCCCCAGATAATGTCCTCTCATGATCTGAAATTTCAGGGTGTGCAAGCCGTAAAATCCGACCAGAAGATCCTTTAGTCAGACAACTTTGTAACCTGTTATTCCCTTTGAGCCAGCAGGTGGAATGAAAATTATTCCTAAGTAGATGTGGTGCTGTTGTCCAGTCCCTGAGTCGTGTCCAACTCTGCAACATCATGGACTGCAGCAGGCCAGACTTCCATCCATGCTCTTCACTCTCCTCCAGAGCTTGCTCAAACTCATGCCCATCGATTCGGTGATGCTGTCCAATCATCTCATCCTCTGTTGCCCTCTTCTCTCCTGCCCTCAACCTTTCTCAGCATCAAGGTCTTTTCCAGTGAATCGTTTCTTTGCATCAAGTGGCCAACGTATTGGAGTTTCAGCTTCAGCATCAGTCCTTCCAATGAATATTTAGGACTGATTTCCTTTAGGATTGACAGGTTGGATCTCCTTGCAGTCCAAGAGACTGACAAGAGTCTCCTTCAGCACCACAGTTCGAAAGCATTAATTCTTCAGCTCTCAGCCTTCTTTATGGTCAAACTCTCACATCCACACATGACTACTCAAAAAACCATAGCTTTGACTACCCAGACCTTTGTTGGCAAAGTGATGTCTTTGGTTTTCAATATACTGTCTAGGTTTGTCATAGCTTTCTTCCAAGGAGAAAGTGTTCAGTAAACTATTTGCAAGTCAGCAAACATAAATATTCTGTTTGTTAGTTTTAGCTTTCATTACAAATTAGTCACTGGAGTTTCTTTATAAATCAGTTTCCAGTAAGTTTATTATATGTCAATTGACAAGACTTAATTCATCTCCTCCAAGTATACTGGCAAAAATTTCCTAGGATTTGGAAAGTTGAACAACCAATCTCTGGAATGTAATCCTCACTTTGAAGCTTCTTTGGCTAAAGTTCTGTCTGAGAGACCAGTGGGCCTCTCAAGATAAATGATAACAAACTGGGACAAAATTTTCCCAACTAATTTTTCCTTATACTTTGAATAAATCAAAACAGTATCTAGTAAAAATCAAAAGTTTAGGAGGAAGAAAACAGAAACTTCTATTTGAGAGTTGAAAGAATATAAAATCCTTTACTCTTCCCACAGAAAAGGCATGTTGTCATATTTTCTCTTAAAGATAATTAACATATCTGAATGTTTCTATTTTGCACGGCACATCAGGAAGAATACCATGAAAGATGATCACACAAGGGTTCAATTCTTTGTTCTCTCTCTACTTATCATGTGGCAGGAGGCCATCACCTCCATTTTTTATATTTATTTCAGTTTCTTCAACTTAAAGAACTGGTGCTTTTGTTAGATTATCTCTAAAATTCCTTTTGGTGGAAAATTTGTTTTCCTACTGACTCCAATTGCAAATCCTTCAGAAAAATAAGATAATGTAAATAGTTCCAGTAAAAGAGAAAGGGCCAAAACAACAATAAGGTATTATTTCCAAAAGAAAAAAAACACCAGAAAACCCAAACTTCCTCCATTATTACAGAATTTAATTAGTGTGCTTAAAAACATTCCATAATTATCATTAACTCCCCTAATTTATTCCATCCACATAGAGATTACAGAAGAACAGAACAGAACTGAGTCCAGAATTCCAGTAGCTGAGATACTATAGATCAAGAGAGTAAAATGTTGCTAGATTGTGAGAGAAACATAGAGAGAAATCATCCAGATAGCCTTAGTTTTTGAGGTACATTTTGCTTATCTCTATTAACAGATTTGAAACTCCAGAGTGGGTCCTAGATATTTATACAGGAAAAAAAAAAAAAAAGTCTTCTACAAAATCAGGGTCATCCTAACCCTCCAAAAAAAAAAAAAAGGCATTATGTGCTTCTTCCTTATCTGAAAAATCTTAACTATGCTTTTAAAGTCACTTTCTGATAGGTTTTATGAGAAAATGCCTCCCTTATCCCACTGCTTACTGCATGAGCCCATGTACGTGATAAACATCAAGCATCTTGAAGTGCCCTGGCATCTTTATAAATAAACTTGCCCTGACCTCTGCCGCAGATAACAGCATGTATTTTTCATTTGGGAACCATCACGAAATGACTGTTAGAAATTCAGAGATTAGCAGAGAGATCTACAGGAATAATTCCTTCGGTTTTTAAATATTCCTCTTTTAGGAAAAATCATCCTTCTGCTGTGTAATTCGTTTGATTCTTGTAATTACATTTTTCTTTCACAAATATTTCTACCCTCTTGGAATAGAGCTTAAACTGCTGTGTTTTATGGAAAACACATGATGCCTGATTTTTTTCCCTTGAATAAGGAGTATTTTTCAAGTTATCCTAAGATATATTTTATTTCTTTAAAAGGCAGTTTGGGGGACAAATGGGAAGGATAATGCTCTTCATAATCACTTAAAGTATTGAATTCTTATAATACACATTTTTCCTGTTGTGTTCCTATCAGAAATTTTTATCAAAGACCTGAGCTTCTAGGCTCTGAAGGAGCCCTTCCCAAATACATTGTTTTGCATGGTATGGTAACAGAAGTAGGTAAAATAATGTGTAGAGTAAAAGCCAAAATGAGAAATTTTCTACAAGAGGCAATATAATGACATAATGTAAAGTTACTATTTTAATTATTGCCAGTGGAGAGAAAATAGAAAAACAAAATATATTGTAAATTTTAATAGAAAGAGCACTGGGCTCAGATTTGGGCTGCCATGGTTTCACTTCCTGGCTTACCTTGGAAAGATCTTTGTTTCCTCAGCTATAAAATGAAAAAGTGGACTCTGATTTCCCTTCAGGCTTAAAAAGCTAAGACTATATTTTTAATTCATCCTGTATGTTATGAACTTAATTATATACCCCTGCAAATTCAAATATTGAAGCCCCAACCTTCAGTGCCTCAGAATGTAAGTGTATTTTGAGATGGGGCCTTTAAACAGGTGATGTTAAAATGAGATCATTAGGATGGGCCTATCCAATCTGACTCAGGTCCTTATAGGAAGAAGAGATTTGAACATGCAGGGGGTCACCAGGGTTTCATGAGCACGAAAGGAATAATACAATAAAATTAAAGTAAAACCAGCTTTTATTTCTTCTTCTTTAAATCTCTGTGATCACTGTTTATTTTAAATATACATCTAGATGAAAAAATATGTGGTACCATAGGGGTTTGAAATGAGCTAGGAAGAAGCAAGCTCAAATGATTCCTTACTGTTAAGAATTTACTCTAGAAATAAGTGATGTGGCTGAGTCTTTATGTGTCAGCCCCTCTGTATAACTGGAAGTTCTCTGAATTAACTTACATATAGAATCCAATGTTTACCAAAAGATAAGTAATAAAAATGTGCTTCTTTAAAGCTTACATGTATTATTAAAAATCATCAGTAAGAGCAACAATTATTTAGAATTTAGACCACAAACTATAGCCCTAGCCGAATCTTGCCTGCTGCCTATTTTTATAAATAAAGTTTTATTGGAACACAGACACTTCCAGCCCTTTGTGGTTTGTCTATGGCTTCTTTCTTTCTACAGCATCAAGACTGAGTAATTGAAACAGGTTTCTTTTATCCCCCAGAGTCCCAAAGGGTTACTGTTTGGCTCTTTACAGAAAAAGTTGCTTACTGATGCTCAATTTAGACCAACAAAAGATTTTTTTCTGGGGAAGAGTGTTTTAACACTGATACTGTTTTAGAATTGCTGGTGTTTGGTGACGATAAAGGACAAAACACACTAGACAATGTGCATACTGTCTGCCTGAACCCAGGTAGACCATTCCCACTGCTCTGATCTTGGTGCCACTGGTATACAGTAAGCTTTTGACTAAGTAGCCTCCTAGGGCTCAGATTCAGTAAATATTTGGGGTCCTGCAAATTCTCACACAGCATGTTGATTAGGCCTTAGATTCCACCTGGCTGATCCCAGAGAACTGTTTGAAAACATAAATATAGATGAGGTAGATAAACCTAGAAGAAAAGAGTTTGAAAGGTACCACACCTTCTCTTTGATGTTTAAATGATTAAAACAAATGGTAGACTATTTCTATTTCTTGAACTGTGCCTTGGATATAGGAAGCACTCATACACACATACAGTGAGACAAGGAAAGAACTAGCCAAGAACAAATGTCAAGAAAGGATGATGTAGATGAAAACGTGAAATGGATAATGTTGGTTCTGGCCAACTTGGAGATGGGTAGTACTTCCCCAACCACATCAGCCTGCCTGAAATCTCCAGTGTTCTCGGGGAGGGGGGTAAACAGGCTGTGTGGGTGAATTTGAAGACTCACACCATTAGATTTGTAAACCTTGGGGACCAAGTTGAGTGTGTGTGTGTGTGTGTGTGTGTGTGCAATCCTGACTGAAGAAAGTAGTGTCATTCATTTTGCCGTTTTTAAGTGATGACTGAGTCATGGCTTTATTTTAGCAGACTAAAAGAGCAAGACTTGATGGCAGTGAGCCTGATGATAGACACGGAGATGACAGGAGCTAAGCCTATGAGGTTGTTAGGACTTGGCTGTTAGGCTGTCACCCCAGGGAGACAATAGTCACGGAAGATCAGGAGCCATTGGTGGCTCCAGAAGACACTGGAGTAAGGACCTCTTGAAGGCAGTGATGAGTAGCTGGCTCTGGGAAGAATTGACAGAGTAGGTTCTATGAATTCCTGCTCAGCAGGAAAAAGAGATAGAGAAGAATTGACCCATGAGCACTGAGAAATTTTAAGATAATTTGGGCAAGGGAGCGCTGAAGAAGATTGTAAATTCTATCATGGAGCAGGTAGATGCTCCAAAGCATGGCAGTTGAGATTCTAATATAGCATGACATGAATTTTTAGTCTCTGAATATTAAAATCAAAATATTTAGAACCTAGATTTAGGACATATTCAGCCAAAATACTTAAGTAATTATTAGCTGTTGTTTAATAACATCTAAATCCATCCCTTCTTTCTTCAGATATTTTGAAACTTGATTTAAAAGAAAAGCCATAGGCTGGTACATTTTGTTCTTGGAGGTTAATGTGAATCTTTACTGGTAGCAAATGACAAAGACAAATAATATAAGCTTGACGCTGTAAGTAAAGAGAGTCTTACTAATATGTTACCTGAAATGACTATGTGTGGCTTTCTTTTATATTTTTTGCCATATGACATACAGGATGTTATTTCTCTTATCAGGGGTCAAGCCATACTCCCTACAGTGGAAGCACAGAATCTTAACCACTGGATCACCAAGGAAGCCCATGTTTTTTTGTTTTGATGTTATTAATAAAATACAGATATTATCCATCTACCATAATTTTACTTTTGGTTATATTCTTGCCTAGTAATAGGGTTGCTCTGTAAATTTACCACAATAGGCCTGAAGAGTCAAAGCTTTTATTTTCATTTATTTATTTATTTTTTTTTTGCTTTGCTTACTTTGCAGTTTTTATTCCTAACATTGTTTTGGTGGGACTGAAATGGCAGTAATCACTGAGCTCTGTTAACATCCTTTGGCAGAGATGGTTATTTTTTATTTTAGATTTAGTGTATTCATTTCATAAATTTTCTTTCTGGATAGGATTTTCCAATCATCACTAAATCCTGCCAGGGAGGGAAGGCCAAAGAAGAGAGAGGGAGAGGGAGACAGGAAAGGAGGGAGGAACAAAGAAAAGAAAGGAGGAAAAACAGGCCAATTGAGGTACAAATTATGTTGCCCACATTTCCAAAGCTCTCCTGGGCTTTGATTTCCACACTTACAAGAAGATGATGCAGTATGGTGGTTGAAGTATCAGATTAAAATGCTCAGTATCTGGTGAGAGCCCACTTTTTGATTCTGATACAGCTGTCTCATTTCTGGAACCTCACAAAGTGAACGGGGTGAGGGAATCTCCTTTCTGAGCTCTCTTTTATAAGGACACTATTCTTATTCCTGGAGAATCTGCCTTCATGAATTAATAGTCTCCTGAAGTCCCCATCTCCAAATACACTCACTTTGGGGGGATTAGGTTTCAACATATGAATTTGGGGGACATAAATATTCAATCTGTAGCCATTTGTTTGTTAGAAATGAATTTTCTGAAATCTGAAAAATAAAAAAAAAGACAGAAGAAAGAAGAGAAGAGGTATTGGAAAAATTTAAGGAATCTTTTAGAACCAAAAGGAAATACAAGCCACCTCAAAAGTCACCGGAATTAGAAAAAGTTAGCCACCTAGACACAGAGCAACCTGACATTTTGACTTTTCTCTCTGGGGTTCTTGACTTTCACTTGCCTAGATGAGTGCAGCTAATTTCCCCCTTGGTCTGCAGCCTGGTTGTTTTTCCAGCTTCCCGTTGCACACTGCCCACCCTCACGTGCCCCTCAGGGTCTACCATTTAAATTGCCCATGGGGACCTTCAGGGCAGTGTTATAACATCAAATGTCTGCCGAAGAAAACAGAGGTAAGAGGAAGAGGAAGGCCAGGGGAAGAGATAAGAGAAGGAAGGGCAGATTTGAGCTATTAGCAAAATAAAAAAAAAAGATTTGAGCAATTAGCAAAAAGCAGATTGGGAAATAAAACAGAAAACAAAGATTTTCAACAGTGAAGATGTTACAAGAGCATCTCTCATTAAATATCAGAGAAAAAAGTTACTGAATTTTATTTTTTTCCTTTATTATTATTATTATTATTATTTTTACATTACTGTGTTGGTTTTGCCATACATTGACATGAAACCACCACGGGTGTACATGAGTTCCCAATCCTGAACCCCCCCTCCCACCTCCCACCCCATATCATCTCTCTGGATCATCCCGGTGCACCAGCCCCAAGCATCCTGTATCCTGTATCGAACACAGACTGGCGATTCGTTTCTTACATGATAGTATACATGTTTCAATGCCATTCTCCCAAATCATTCCACCCTCTCCCTCTCCTTCAGAGTCCAAAAGTCCGTTCTATACATCTGTGTCTCTTTTGCTGTCTCACATACAGGGTTATCATTACCATCTTTCTAAATTCCATATATATGTGTTGCTGCTGCTGCTGCTGCTGCTAAGTCGCTTCAGTCGTGTCCGACTCTGTGCGACCCCATAGACGGCAGCCCATCAGGCTCCCCCGTCCCTGGGATTCTCCAGGCAAGAACACTGGAGTGGGTTGCCATTTCCTTCTCCAGTGCATGAAAGTGAAAAGTGAAAGTGAAGTTGCTCAGTCGTGTCTCACTCTTAGCGACCCCACGGACTGCAGCCCACCAGGCTCCTCCGTCCATGGGATTCTCCAGGCAAGAGTACTAGTATACGGTATTGGTGTTTTTCTTTCTGGCTTACTTCACTCTGTATAATCGGCTCCAGCTTCATCCACCTCATTAGAACTGAATTTTAAAATTAAAGCATAATTGAACTTAGAGCTGTATGCTATTTGCTTTTCATTTCTATAAAAATAGCTCAAATTCTGCTTACATATATTGATACAGGATGTATTTTCACAATCTCTCTCCTCCTTTTCTTCCTTCTTCTTTTTGACTTCTCTTGCCTGACTGAGTTGGAAAATTCTAGACAGGTACTTCTTGTAACAAGAATAAACATTTCCAAACTAACTTGTAAACTACAATGTAAAATTATGTAGAGTTTTATGCACCATCATTTTTATTGGCATTACCTTTTCATTTCTGAGGTAAAAATAACAAGCAAGACAACTCCTAATTTTTGTAATAAAAATGTGATACATCCATGTCCATATAATTATTCAACTTCACAGTAAACTAGGAAAGATTTTCTACCATGTAGGAGCTTGAAATGTGCTGCTGTATTTTAGTTTTCTGTCTCAGAAACTATTCAGTTTGTTCTTGCTATTGTTTTGATGTTACTTGCTTTGTTTTTCAGAACAAACCTATGTTAAGTAAAAACAGAACTGTGTGTTTGTGATATTCATCTTCTTTTTGCACCTAATGTTTCAATGACTTAAGAAAATCAGTGTTCCATGAACACGAATGAAGTGGGTGGTACAGAGAAAATAAGCCTTGGGTTATGCTGTAAGAAACTGATTTTTAAAAAACAAGGATGAACTCAAGCCCTCAATAGCTTGGTTTAATTTCCTGTAGAATAAAGCCATTCTCAGGCACCCGTGGAGAAGTTTGTTATTTAGCACTTCACTGAGTCTCTTTTTGAACTTTACAAAGAAACAGACTTAGGGTCACGGGGTCCAAGAGCTTTGCCTTGTTCTCAGTGGGAGTGTGGACCATCCCCTGACACATAGCTCTGACCCTTTAATACATGGTCATTGCTTTTCACCCTTGATCACTGGCTAGGAATTATCCATGCACGGAGAACTGCTTTTGCTAACTTTGGTCATGCCGTGCATTCCTGGTAAAAACTAAAAAAGGGTTACTGGAGAGAGAAGATGGAAGAGAAGCTGAATTAGCAGTTTCTTTTTTTTTTTTAATGCATTTTCTATGTGGGGCATAAATTTTGTTTCAGGAATCACACAAAATCTTTTTTTTTTTTTTTTTTTGGTTTTGAATTTTTCAACCTTTAATGGTTAGTTTTTATTTGCTTTTATATACAAAATAGAAAAAAAAAAAGACCTTTTCTTTTCTTAAATAATTACAACTGGAATGTAATAAGTTTAATTGGAGAAATTTCCTGAGTCATCTGATCCAGTCTCTTTATCTCCTGGATGATGAGTGGGAGGAAACCCAGGGAAGCTGGAGCCTCCCCCAGAGTCGTGCAGTGAGATAGCAGCATCGCTGGGACTTAAAGTCCTTGGACTCAAGGCAAACCTTCTCACAGGATAACCTGTTGTCTCTAGGTAGAATGCATGATTGGTCCTTTTCTGTAGGGATTTTTCTGATGTTTTACATAATATATCTCAAGCTTTTACAGTTAAGGATGATTTCATAGTCAGCGCATCCTTTCTGGTATGTTTTGAACTGCTGAGGACTGATTCACAACAGAACTCTGGAAAGCTCCTTTCAGGTTGTCACGGCAAGTTTGCTGAGTGGCCTCCAAGAGCTGCATGACAGAGGACTATCAAACTGGCTAAATATATGTTCCTAAATTCAGAATCTTTTGAATTTTTTTCTTATGAAGTGAATCCTCACTTCAGAACTAGTCTTTTTGCAGAAAAAGTTGCTACAGAATAGTAGTAAGGATGGGCTTCCCAAGTGGTTGTCATTGTTGTCATCTCCAACTCTTTGGGACCACATGGACTGCAGCACGCAGGCCTCCCTGTCCCTCACACCTCCCGAAGTGTGCCCAAGTTCACGTCCATTGCTTTGGTGATGCCATCTAGCCATCTCATCCTCTGACACCATCTTCTCCTTCTGCCCTCAATATTTCCCAGCATCAGGGACTTTTCCAATGAGTCAGCTCTTCACATAAGGTGGCCAAAATACTGGAGCTTCAGCTTCAGCATCAGTCCTTCCAATGAGTGTTCAGGGTTGATTTTTGTTAAGATTGACTGGTTTGAACTCCTTGATGCCCAAGGGACTCTCAGGAGTCTTCTCCAGCACCACAATTTGAAGGCAACAATTCAAGTAGGAAATTGCAACCCACTGCTGTATCCTTGCCTGGATTTTTCCATGAAATTTCCATGTAGTCCCTCATGGCTTACAATCCATGGGGTTGCAAAGACTCCTACATAACTGAGCATGCAGCCACACAAGTGAGATTTCACTCTTTAGAGAATCTTTCATTTTTATATGGTATCGGTTCAGTTCAGTTCAGTCGATCAGTCGTGTCCGACTCTTTGTGACCCCATGAACACCAGCCCAAGGGACTCTCAAGAGTCTTCTCCAACACCACAGTTCAAAAGCATCAATTCTTTAGCACTCAGCTTTCTTTATAGTCCAACTCTCACATCCATACATGACTACTGGAAAAACCATAGCCTGACTAGACGGACCTTTGTTGACAAAGTAATGTCTCTGCTTTTGAATATGCTATCTAGCTTGGTCATAACTTTCCTTCGAAGGAGTAAGAGTCTTTTAATTTCATGGCTGCAATCACCATCTGCAGTGATTTTGGAGCCCCCCAAAATAAAGTCTGACACTGTTTCCACTGTTTCCCGATCTATTTGCCATGAAGTGATGGGACCGGATGCCATGATCTTACTTTTCTGAATGTTGAGCTTTAAGCCAACTTTTTCACTCTCCTCTTTCACTTTAAGCAAGAGGCTCTTTAGTTCTTCTCTTTCTGCCATAAGGGTGGTGTCATCTGCATATCTGAGGTTATTGATATTTCTCCTGGCAATCTTGATTCCAGCTTGTGCTTCCTCCAACCCAGCGTTTCTCATGATGTACTCTGCACATAAGTTAAATAAGCAGAGTGACAATATACAGACTTGATGTACTCCTTTTCCTATTTGGAACCAGTCCAGTTCTAACTCTTGCTTCCTGACCTGCATACAGGTTTCTCAAGAGACAGTTCAGATGGTCTGGTATTCCCATCTCTTTCAGAATATTCCACAGTTGATTGTGATCCACAGTCAAAGGCTTTGGCATAGTCAATAAAGCAGAAATAGACATTTTTCTGGAACTCTCTTGCTTTTTCGATGATCCAGCAGATGTTGGCAATTTGATCTCTGGTTCCTCTGCCTGAGAGTGTCTAAAACAATTAAATATTTTCTTTCTGACTTACTAAAAATAAAAGCACATAATAGATATAACCTCTAATAATAGACTACTTTAATAATCCAGAATTGTGTTTAAAAACTGGAAAATTTAGTAGATCTTAAAATTTGCAGAATATTGATTTTTTTTCCTAAATGTTCTGTATCTGAAATTATGGAGAAAATGTTTAATCTAAAATTTTATTTTTTGTATTCAGTTATATTCAGATAAGAGACTTTCTATAAATTTAGATACAATATGATTTTATTTCACTTTAGTTCTCAAATTAAGTTTAGCAATATCTAAGAGAAGGAACCAAACAATCTAAAATGTCTGATTGTGTTTAATTGCCTCTTGGGAAAGTTATGAGAATAATTAAATTCCCAAAAGATAAAACTGTTTAAAATTGTATAATTCCAAGAGTATTATTATCAAAATATCTTTTATTTCTATCAATATTACAAAAGAGCAACATTTCAAAATAAGAAAACTTAAATGAAGATATACTTTGATTTTATATATCAGTCAATTTATAGCCAATTTACAGTGAGTTATTGCAAATTGGTTGCATTATATAAACCAATCAAAAATATTTCAAGCTTAGTAGTTAAAGCTAAATACTTTGATCTTTTAAATATTCAAAATCGTGCTTTTTCCCTCAACCTTGAGTTCTCTGTAACAATACAATTAAATATTTTCATTCTGACTTACTAAAAATAAAAGCACATAATAGATAGTAAAATTCTCCTTAGTAGTCTTTAGACTACATTACACTGCCAAAGTGTAACAAATACACCTGCTCCAAAAGACTATATTTGTAGTGTTTTTCATTTGATAGTAATAATAATTTTATTATTAAAAAATAAAAAATAAGCAGGGTAAATATAATTTCTCCACAGGAAATTAGGATTGTATTAGGAAAAGGAGACTCATGAAAAAACTTTTTTCCACCGAACTTTCCATTTATTCTTTTACTTATTACTATTAAAAATGCATTGTTCCAGTAACAGGTATTATAGATTCAAGTAATAGGAGAGATTGTGTCATTCCTTAGTAAGTTTCAGCACTGCCATTGGCTATGTCTTAGCCAGAACACCTATACCGGCACAAACACATTCTAAAAGAGCCTGTTTCCACCAGCAGGGCAGGGACTAATAGGCCATAAAACACACTGACTCCTGACCTCTATGGAGCTTTCTGATTTCCTGAGTCAGTGAGGGAAGAGAAAGACCAAAATGTTAAAACCAAGGATAGGCCAATAGACCATAGGGAGAGCTGCATAGGAAGAACAATTGGACTCTTTCAATGTCACAGTCAGCTTCCACGTACTTCCTTCCCTGCTTCCTGCACAACACCCTCTTTGTGATAACCATCCTGTTATCTTCCTCTTTACAGCTAACTAATTCCTCTAAGAATGAGCTGATGTCAATGTACAGTGTTAAACCAATGCCTCATGTTATTTGTTTCTTGATGCACAGTTCAATTAAATATCACTTTCTGGATTCCCTCCATCCAATACAAACACACACACACACACATATACAGGTGCCCAAACATACAAGAGAAATATTTTAAGATTGGAGGACTACAGATTGGAGGTCTGCTCTGCAAACTGAACTATATGTGTGGCTTTTATCCAATTGTGTGGCCTGCATAGGAAGCCCTTTCTCTTCTATTGCCAGAAAATTTATCCCTGATTCATCTGGTTCCTTCCTTCTCCTGAATGAAATCATAGAAAAATTGTATGCACAAATGAAAATACAACTTCATTTTCCTAAGGTTGAAGTTTTAATAGATGAATTTTGCATTATAAACCATGTTTTATGATTTTAAAAATAAAGGTCAAGCCAGTGTTTCTTATTTTTTAGGCACCAATGTATTTTGGAAGCTGGAAGATTTAACAAAAAATATGAAATTATTTTTAATATCAAAGGCAAACAACAACAAAAATCTATGAACAAGTAAGGAAAAATTTGGCTTTATTTAGCCATTATTACAATAGGGAAAATACTGTAGGTCCGAAGATCAGAGTATCTTCGCAGGTGGTTTTGTCTAAGCTTTTATGGAAAGGAATAGACTTTTATAGACAAGTTATGGTGGTTGGTGGTTTAACTATTTAAGTCGTGTCCGATTCTTTGTTTTACCATAAACTGTAGCCCACCGGGCCTTTGTCCATGGAGTTTCCCAAGCAAGAATACTGGAGTGGGTTGCCATTTCCTCTTCCAGGGAATCTTCCTGACCCAGGGATCGAACCCTGGTCTCCTGCATGCCAGGCCATCTCTTGTATTGCAGGCAGAGTCTTTATTGACTGAACCACCTGGAAAGCCCAGAGACAAGTTATATACAGGAGGGGTAATTTTACAGTGGGATTGGTTTTGTCATCCGATGGATCTCAGTCAGTCAATCAGAAATGTTTACCTACCTACCTAACTAGTTTTGTCTCTTTTTTTCAATCATGAAAAGGAACCTCAGTTAATTAGGTAGAAGACAAAAAATGGAAATTTAAAGTGTCTGTGTCTGGCATGGTAACAGGGAAACAAGGAGGTTATCTCAAGTGTTAGGGAAATTGGGAGAAAATGTTGCAGTGAGTCTTACCCAGGTCATATAAGAAAGATGAGTCATTTTAGTGAAAACTGAGATGTTTTGAAAGTATTTTCTCATTGGACTTCCCTGGTAGTCCAGTGGTTAAGAATCTGCCTGGCAATTCAGGAGACGTTTGATCTCTGGTCTGGGAAAATCCCACATGCCACCAGCCAACTAAGCCTGAGAGCCACAAACACTAAAGGCCTCAAGCCCTAGGGCCCATGCTCCTCAACAGGAGAAGCCACTGAAATGAGAAGCCTGTGCACCACAATGAAGAGTAGCTCTGCTCCCACCGCAACTAGAGAAAGCCCATATGCAGCAATGAAGACCCGCACAGCCAATAAATGAATAAATAAATAAAAATGTTAAAGTGTTTGCTCCTTAATACATTGAAAATAACAATAAATCTATTACCTGGGTGATTCTACACCTAATATATAATTTGTAGTTAATATAAATAACATGTTAATGAAAAATAACCATTTTCAAAGAAAAATTACTGTAAAGATTGCCTGACTTTTTTTTAAATTTTAAAACATTTTGTAAACTTTGGCTTAATATAAGGGAGCTGGATTATTATATTGGTTTCTGCATTCATTCTATTGCAATATACCATTTTGGTTACAATAAATGCAGAATATCCAGCTTCACACAGATGTAGTTGGAAACCAGGAGAAGAGATAATTGTAAATATTCTTCTTTGACACTATATAAAAACTCAATGAGCTATAATTTCTCAAGATTATTACAATAGGGATTCTGAAACCATATCATGAACTTTCCACACTGTTACTTTGTTTTATACTGATCCAACTTGCATCATTTAAAAACTCTTTATTTTCAAATACAACATATAGTAGTGTCAATTACATTTATCATGTTGTGCATTCAGTTCAGTTCAGTTCAGTCGCTCGGTTGTGTCTGACTCTTTGCAACCCCATGCACTGCAGCACTCCTGGCCTCCTTGTCCATCACCAACTCCCGGAATTTACCCAAACTCATGTCCATTGAGTCAGTGATGTCATCCAACCATCTCATCCTCTGTTGTCCCCTTCTTCTCCTGCCTTCAATCTTTCCTAACATCAGGGTCTTTTCAAATGAGTCAACTCTTCGCATCAGGTGGCCAAAATATTGGAATTTCAGCTTCAACATCAGTCCTTCCAATGAACACCCAGGACTGACTGATCTCCTTTAGGATGGACTGGTTGGATCTCCTTGTTGTCCAAGGGACTCTCAAGAGTCTTCTCCAACACCACAGCTCAAAAGCATCAATTCTTCGGCACTCAGCTTTTTTTATAGTCCAACTCTCACATCCATACATGACTACTGGAAAAACCATAGCCTTGGCTAGACGGACCTTTGTTGACAAAGTAATGTCTCTGTTTTTTAATATGCTGTCTAAGTTGGTCAAAACTTTCCTTCCAAGGAGTAAGAGTCTTTTAATTTCATGGCTGCAGTCACCATCTGCAGTGATTTTGGAGCCCCAAAAAACAGTCAGCCACTGTTTCCACTGTTTCCTGATCTATTTGCCATGAAGTGAAGGGACTGGATGCCATGATCTTACTTTTCTGAATGTTGAGTTTTAAGCCAACTTTTTCACTCTCCTCTTTCACTTTCAGCAAGAGGCTCTTTAGTTCTTCTTCACTTTCTGCCAGAAGGGTGGTGTCACCTGCATATCTGAGGTTATTGATATTTCTCCCGGCAATCTTGATTCCAGCTTGTGCTTCTTACCAGCCAAGCATTTCTCATGATGTACTCTGTATATAAGTTCATATTTAATATATCCCACAACTGGAGTTTGTACCTTTTAACCACATCCATCCAATTCTCTTTTCCCCCATCCTCTACCTCTGGTAACAAAAAATCTGATCTATGAATTTGTTTTTGTGTTTGAAGTATAATTAGCCTATAACACTGTTAATTTCTATTACATGACTTAATAATTTGGTATTTTTATACTTTTCAATATAATCATGATGATAAATCTAGTTTCAATACATCACCAAAGATATTACATAATTGTACACTATATTTCCCATGTTGTACAAAGCAATCTATATGTATGTGTGATTAAGTTTCTTTTAAATTCAAATGTATTTTAATAATCCTGCATTTTTACTCCCCCTGAAAAGACCCTGATGCTGGGAAAGATTGAAGGTGGGAGGAGAAGGGGACGATAGAGGATGAGATGATTGGATGGCATCACTGACTCAATGGGCATGAGTTTGAGTAAACTCTGGGAGTTGGTGATGGACAGGGAGGCCTGGCATGCTGCAGTCCATGTGGGGCAGCAAAGAGTCAGATGACTGAGCGACTGAACTGAACTGAACTGAACCAGGTTCAGTTTTTGATGACGTATTTTACATCTTTTTGTTTTGTGTATCCCTTAACTACTTATTACAGTTGTAGATGATTTTACTGCTTTTGTCTTTTAACTTTCCTACTAGCTTTAGACATGGCTGACTTACTATCTTTACTATATAGTTGCCTTTATCAATGATATTTTTTCTTTTGCCATTAAAAAAAAATTTTACTGAATTATAGTTGATTTACAATATTACATTATTTTCAAGTATATAACAAAACAATTCAATATTTTTATAGATTATATTCCATTTAAAATTATGATAAAAAATTGACTATGTTCCCTGGGTGGTACAATGTATCTTTACAGCTTATTTATTTTATATACAGTAATTTGTGCCTCCTAATTCTCTACCCCTTTCCTACCCCTCCCATCTTTCCTCTTCAAGTAAAGTGATATTCCATGAAAAAATGAGCCAGTTCATTCAGCTCAGAAATCAATTTGCATAAGTGCTTCTCCTCAAAACAACCATTGTTCTTCTTTAGTAGGTAACAGAAATGCTCCGTACCTGTTTCTGTTCCTCACACAATATACTAAGAGGTGTACTCAAGAGTTTAGATCTAATAAAGTCTATTTATTCACTTATTTTTGGCTGTTTTGGGTCCTCCTTGCTGCACAGGTATTTTTCTGGTTGCAGTGAGCAGGGGCTACTCTCTAGTTCACGGCACTGGCTTCTCATTGAGTGGCTTCTCTTTCTGCGGAGCACATGGGCTCTAGGGCTTGAAGGCTCGGTAGTGCAGCTCCTAGGCTCTAGAACAGAGGTTCAATAGCTGTAGCACACGAGCTTAGCTGCTCTGAGGCACGTAGGATCCTCCCGAATCGGGGATCAAACCAATGTCTCCTGCATTGGCAGTCAGATTCTCCACTACTGAGCCACCAGGAAAGCCCTTAATAAAAGTCTAGAAATCATCAAGAATATTTTTAAGAAGGTTCGTAAGAAAAACTGGCTCCCCCCCTCCCCACTGTGAGCACATAGCAATGAAAAATGCAATGACTCCTAGGACAGTTTCAAGCCACTGCCTTGATTTGTACCAAGGAGCCAACAGTTTTCCTCACCAGTGCTTTTGCACTATCAATGTAAATGTCAGTGCAGCAAAACAATAAATAGTGTCTCAGTATTATTATAAATGTACTTTGACCTTGAAAGCGGTTTGAAAATATCCAGGAGCCACCAGAACACCCTCTGAGAACTGCTAATACAGTGTGATCACCAGGTAAATAAGGAGCAAAAAAAATGGCATTCTTGGCTCAAACATATTGGTTCCTTCAGTATATTCTTAATGCCTTTAAACAAGGAATGCATTCCCCAGTTTGCTGCACTTCTGATATTTTAAAATAAAACTTGACAAGAAAATTCTAAACTTTACATGGAAAAGAAAAATCTCTAATAGCAAAAAACATTTTTAATGAATTGAAGAGACTGTGCCTTACTATACTCAAAAAGAATCTATAACATTAATTGCCATTTTTTTGGTGCAAATCTAGAGAAAGAGATGAATAGAATGGAATAGAGTACAGAAATTTGCTTATATATGCACATGTTTATAATAATGGTTGTATTTCAAATTAGTAGGAGAAAGACACGGTCTATTTGATTGCTTATAAAAATGCTTTTTTACCCCTTTAGAAAACCATTAAGTTAGACCTCTCCATATCACAAAATACGCAAAAATAAACTCCAAATGAATAAAAAAACTAAACATAAAAAAGTAGCCAAAAAATAAAAATAAAGGAATATTTTTATAATTTGAGGTATTGAAAGCCTTCCTAACAAGAGTTTAAATACACAAGGAAACATATGGAATAAGCTAACAGATCTGGCCACATTTTTAAAAATATATTTAAATGAAATACTTCCAGAAGACAAAAAACACCATCAGTTCAGTCGAGTTCAGTTCAGTCACTCAGACGTGTCTGACTCTTTGCGACCCCATGAATCGCAGCACACCAGGCCTCCCTGTCCATCATCAACTCCCGGAGTTCACTCAGACTCACGTCCATCGAGTCAGTGATGCCATCCAGCCATCTCATCCTCTGTCGTCCCCTCCTCCTCCTGCCCCCAATCCCTCCCAGCATCAGAGTCTTTTCCAATGAGTCAACTGTTCACATGGGGTGGCCAAAGTACTGGAGTTTCAGCTTTAGAGTAATTCCTTCCAAAGAAATCCCAGGGCTGATCTCCTTCAGAATGGACTGGTTGGATCTCCTTGCAGTCCAAGGGACTCTCAAGAGTCTTCTCCAACACCACCGTTCAAACGCATCAATTCTTTGGCCCTCAGCCTTCTTCACAGTCCAACTTTCACATCCATACATGACTACTGGAAAAACCATAGCCTTGACTAGACGGACCTTTGTTGGCAAAGTAATGTCTCTGCTTTTGAATATGCTATCTAGGTTGGTCATAACTTTCCTTCCAAGGAGTAAGCCTCTTTTAATTTCATGGCTGCAATCACCATCTGCAGTGATATTGGAGCCCCCCAAAATAAAGTCTGACACTGTTTCCGCTGTTTCCCCATCTATTTCCCATGAAGTGATGGGACCAGATGCCATGATCTTCATTTTCTGAATGTTGAGCTTTAAGCCAACTTTTCCACTCTCCTGTTTTACTTTCAGCAAGAGGCTTTTGAGTTCCTCTTCACTTTCTGCCATAAGGGTGGTGTCATCTGCATATCTGAGATTGTTGATATTTCTCCCAGCAATCTTGATTCCAGCTTGTGCTTCCTCCAGCCCAGCATTTCTCATGATGTACTCTGCATATAAGTTAAATAAGCAGGGTGACAATATACAGCCTTGACATACTCCTTTTCCTATTTGGAATCAGTCTGTTGTTCCATGTCCAGTTCTAACTGTTGCTTCCAGACCTGCATATAGGTTTCTCAAGAGGCAGGTCAGGTGGTCTGGTATTCCCATCTCTTTCAGAATTTTCCACAGTTGATTGTGATCCACACAGTCAAAGGCTTTGGCATAGTCAATAAAGCAGAAATAGATGTTTTTCTGGAACTCTCTTGCTTTTTACACGATTCAGCAGTTGTTGGCAATTTGATCTCTGGTTCCTCTGCCTTTTTTAAAACCAGCTTGAACATCTGGAAGTTCACAGTTCATGTATTGCTAAAGCCTGGCTTGGAGAATTTTGAGCATTCCTTTACTAGCGTGTGAGATGAGTGCAATTGTGCGGTAGGTTGAGCATTCTTTGGCATTGCCTTTCTTTGGGATTGGAATGAAAACGGACCTTTTCCAGTCCTGTGGCCACTGCTGAGTTTTCCAAAGTTGCTAGCATACTGAGTGCAGCACTTTCACAGCATCATCTTTCAGGATGTGAAATAGCTCAACTGGAATTTCATCACCTCCACTAGCTTTGTTCATAGTGACGGGTTTCTAAGGCCCCCTTGACTTCACATTCCAGGATGTCTGGCTCTAGGTGAGCAATAAACACCATCATGAATATCTTGGTCTTGAAGATCTTTTTTGTATAGTTCTTCTGTGTATTCTTGCCACCTCTTCTTAATATCCTCTGCTTCTGTTAGTCCATACCATTTCTGTCCTTTATCGAGCCCATCTTTGCGTGAAATGTTCCCTTGGTATCTCTGATTTTCTTGAAGAGATCTCGAGTCTTTCCCATTCTGTTGTTTTCCTCTATTTCTTTGCATTGATCGCTGAGGAAGGCTTTCTTATCTCTTCTTGCTCTTCTTTGGAACTCTGCATTCAGGTGCTTATATCTTTCCTTTTCTCCTTGGCTTTTCACTTCTCTTCTTTTCACAGCTATTTGTAAGGCCTCCCCAGACAGCCATTTTGCTTTTTTTGCATTTCTTTTCCACGGGGATGGTCTTGATCCCTGTCTCCTGTACAATGTCATGAGCCTCCGTCCATAGATCATCAGGTACTCTCTATCTGTCAGATCTAGTCACTTAAATCTATTTGTCACTTCCACTGTATAATCATAAGGGATTTGATTTAGGTCATACCTGAATGGTCTAGCGGTTTCCCCTATTTTCTTCAATTTAAATCTGAATTTGGCAATAAGGAGTTCATGATCTGAGTCACAGTCAGCTCCTGGTCTTGTTTTTGTTGACTGTATAGAGCTTCTCCATCTTTGGCTGCAAAGAATATAATCAATCTGATTTTGCTGTTGATCATCTGGTGATGTCCATGTGTAGAGTCTTCTCTTGTGTTGTTGGAAGAGGGTGTTTGCTATGAACAGTGCATTTTCTTGGCAAAACTCTGTTAGTCTTTGCCCTGCTTCATTCCATATTCCAAGGCCAAATTTGCCTGTTACTCCAGGTGTTTCTTGACTTCCTACTTTTGCATTCCAGTCTCCTCCTATAATGAAAAGGATATCTGTTTTGGGTGTTAGTTCTAGAAGGTCTTGTAGGTCTTCCTAGAACCGTTCAACTTCAGCTTCTTCAGCATTACTGGATGGGGCATAGACTTGGATTACTGTGATATTGAATGGTTTGCCTTGGAGACGAACAGAGATCATTCTGTTGTTTGTGAGATTGCATCCAAGTACTGCATTTCGGACTCTTTTGTTGACCATGATGGCTACTCCATTTCTTCTGAGGGATTCCTGCCTGCAGTAGTAAATATAAATGGTCATCTGAGTTAAATTCACCCATTCCAGTCCATTTTAGTTCACTGATTCCTAGAATGCTGACGTTCATTCTTGCCGTCTCCTGTTTGACCACTTCCAATTTGCCTTGATTCATGGACCTAACATTCCAGGTTCCTATGCAATATTTATCTTTATAGCATCGGACCTTGCTTCTACCCAGTCACATCCACAACTGAGTATTGTTTTTGCTTTGGCTCCATCCCTTCATTCTTTCTGGAGTTATTTCTCCACTGATCTCCAGCATATTAGGCACCTACTGACCTGGGGAGTTCCTCTTTCAGTATCCTATCATTTTGCCTTTTCATACTGTTCATAGGGTTCTCAAGGCAAGAATACTGAAGTGGTTTGCCATTTCCTTCTCCAGTGGACCACATTCTGTCAGACCTCTCCACCATGACCTGTCCATCTTGGGTGGTCCCACGGGCATGGCTTAGCTTCATTGATTTAGACGAGGCTGTGGTCCTAGTGTGATTAGATTGACTAGTTTTCTATGAGTATGGTTTCAGTGTGTCTGCCCTCTGATGCCCTCGTGCAACACCTACCGTCTTACTTGGGTTTCTCTTACCTTGGACATGGGGTATCTCTTCACGACTGCTCCAGCAAAGCACAGCTGCTGCTCCTTACCTTGGACAAGGGATATCTCCTCACCGCCACCCCTCCTCTCCTTGAACGTGGAATAGTTCCTTTAGTCCCTCCTGCACCCATGCAGCCACTGCTCCTTGGACGTGGGGTAGTTCCTCCTGGCTGCCACCCCTTACCTTGGACCTGGGGTAGCTCCTCTCAGCTGTTCCTGTGCCATTGCAGCCTGGCACCATTGCGTCCTCTGCCCCTGACCTCGGACGTGGGGCACCCTCAAGGGATAAACTCAAGTAATAGTTTGGAAAAATGCATGTGACTTATTTAAAAGCTAAACATTAATGTCAAACTATTTAAGGAGATTTTATAAATAGATATGAAATCAGCAAGCAATCTAAGTTTTAAAAAGTGAGCCCAAAAGATTAAAGATAATTCCAAAAGTAATACAACTACTCAATAGACTTGAAATTACATTCACTCTCACTAGTTATCAGGAAAATAAGTTTTTAATGACATGATATTTTCTTCAAAAAGCAGGCATATTTTAAGTATTGAAAATATGAATTATTGCTTAGAATTTGTTGAAAACAGTCTAAATTGGGTGAAACTTCTTTTGAAAGCAAATTTGTCAGTATCTACTTGTATTTTAAATGTATGTCTCCTTTACTGAAGAAATTCTGTTTCTGGTAATCTGTTTTTAAAAGAAACAGGTACATGTGTTCAAAGATGTAGATACAAAGATAATCATTGTGTCTTTAGCTGTGATAGCAAAATCAACCAAGCAAATAAATAAAAAAATAGGTAAGAACTTAAACGACTATGAATGAGTGCTTGATTAATTAAATTAGGCAAACTCAAGTTATGGCATGGACTTCCCTGGTGACTTAGATTGTCAAGAATTTGCCTGCAATGTGGGAGACCTGGGTTTGATCCCTGGGTTAGGAGAAGATCCCCTGGAGAAGGAACTGGAAACCCACTCCAGTATTCTTGCCTGGAGAATCCCATAGACAGCGGAGCCTGGTGGGGTATAGTCCACCTGGTCACAAAGAGTCAGAAATGACTGAGTGACTAACACACACACACACACACACACACACACACACACACACACACACACAAGTGATGGAATACTGTGTGTAGCTATTTCCAGTAAACATGAGTTACCGACACGAAAATATCTTCTCATAAACTCTTAAGTGAGAAAAGAACAGTATAGCTTCAATAGGTTTACTGACCAATGACCTCCCACACTATTTGCTCACTATTGTTCTGCATTATTTGAATTTTTCCGGTAAGAATATATTGGTGCTTATGTAACAAATATACATATTTGTTGCATTTGAAATCTACATTCTTTTTCCAGACTTCCACTGAGTGTCTATAGTATGGCAGACATAGAGGAAGGAGCTGAGTTCTCACCTTCCCGGTGTCTCTGATCTGCAATATGATCATGACACACCATTATGTGCTCAGTTGCTCAGATGTGTCCAATTCTTTGAGACCCCACAGACTGTAGCTCACCAGGCTCCTCTGTTGGATTCTCCAGGCAAGAATACTGGAGTGGGTTTCCAGTTCCTCCATTTCTTCCAACAGGGGATCTTCCTGACCCAGGGATCAAACCCACATCTCCTGCACTGGCAGGCAGGTGTTTTAACCGCTGAGTCATTGGGGGAAGCCCATGCAGGACATATCATGCTAAGGATCATAATCAAAGTGTGTGCAGTGTTGTGTTAACAAGAAAGACGGAGGATAAGGTTTGGAGAGTGACCAATCCATTCGGAGACTTATAAAACAGTGTAACAGTGATCTGGCTCTTGAAATGAGAAATTTTCTAGGAAGTAAAGAACAGGAGGACATTCCTGGTATGTAGAAGAAACAGCATGTGTGAATGGAGACCATGATGAGGCAGTTGGAACTGATGGGGAGGAGGACTATCTTTGCCTTCTGTAAATTATAGTTATCGCAAATCTTCTCTGGTGGTCCAATGGTTAAGACTCTACTTCCACTGCAGGGGGTTGGGGGTTGATCTCTGTTCAGACCTCATGGCCCCCAAAAACAGTAACAATAAAATAAATTATAGTTATAGCCAGAGTACATATTATTAGGCTTGCTAAATATTAGACAAGAAATTAGTAATTAAGAGTTTCTACAATATCTTCAACGTCTTCTTTAATAACCTATTGTGTGTGTGTTTTCCTGCAGCTACTCTAGAGAATTTTCCACTGGCTGCTGCCTTTCCACATTCAAATAAACAATCTTAGCTTTCACAATTTAAGTTGTTCTGTGCCCCTTCTCCCTGCATATATGGAGTTTGTTTGCTCCATCAGGGGTCATTGTTTTAACATTGTGGCTGCCTGGTTTTGTATTGCATCCTGAAAAAGCTTGTGTCTAGGGACTTTTATTAAAACATCCATTTTTTTTTTTTTTGTAAATATATAATGCTCTGAAAATTTCTAATGTCAGTAGAAGTTAGAGTACATTTTTCTCTTAAAAGCTAATAAACTTTTTCAGCGAAGACTTAATATAAGGTCATAGAGAGAGTTACAGGAGACTCCATGCACTGCCATTTGTTCACCAGTAATAATATTTATCCATTTTTCCTTAGTAAGACATTCTATGCTTGGTTTCACTTGGGTATTTTCGAAACCACTGGCATATGTAAAAATGGAGCACACAAAGGTTCACTTTAACAATATGATCTTCTGGGCAAAAGAAAAGCAAGACGGGGTTCTTGTGTGAAGTTTAAACAGTGAATGCCTGGAACTCTATGCCCTGGATATGACACTGGTGGCAAAGCTGAATCAGCCACAGGGACTGCCTGGAAAGCTGGCACCTCGCCTCCTGTCTAGAGGGATGCCATATAAGCATCTGGTAAGTAGAGAAGTCCCTTGTGCTAGTTTCCTCGGGTTGCTATAACAAATATTACACACTGGATGGCTTGAACAACAGAAATGTATTTTCTCATGGTTCTGGAGGCTAGAAGTCTAAAATCAAAGTTCAGAGGCAATGGTGGCTTCCAACTGGTCACCTCCTCTCTGCGCCCTCACAAGGTCTTTATTCTATGGGCATGCACTCCTCTGGAGCCCCTATTGGTGTGTCCGCACTTCCTCTTATAAGGACACCAGCCGGAGTGAGTTAGGGATCACTCTTGGGCTTTTCCAGTGGCTCAGAGGTAAAGAATCTGCCTGCAACGCAGAAGATGCAGGACACGTGGGTTTGATCCCTGGGTCAGGAAGATCCTCTGGAGGAGCATGGCAACCCAATCTAGTGTTTTTGCCTGGAAAATTCCATGGTCAAGGGAGCCTGGCGGGCTACAGTTCATAGTATCGCAAAAAGTCAGACCCAACTAAAGCGACAGAGCATGTACACATGCACAAACATGTGACCTCATTTAATTTAATTATCATCTTCAAATACAGCCACATTCTGAGTCCACACTGCAGGTTAGGACTCCAATGTATGAATTGGCGGGGGGCATGACACAATTCTGTCCATAACACCCCTGTCTTTTTTATTTTGCAAGAGCGAGTGATTCTCTTCACACGTAAAGAAAACAAAGTCAACATTAAGCTTAATGAGTTCCCTTCAGTGAGGCAGAAATGCTTACATGTGTTCAAGTGTCTTATCAAGGAGGAAGAAAGAATCCCAACATACTGCAGGCACTGAGGAGGGTAGGTCCTATACATTTGTTTTTACGTGATCCTCACAATAATTTAAGAGTAAGGTATGATTATTAGTCCCACTTTACAGGTGAAAAGTTGGGAGTCAGAGACATAAAGTAACTTGCGCAAGAGCTATTCACGTCACTATTCAGACCTTGCTCCCTCCAGCATCCTCAGAGCTCATACTCTTTCCACCACCCCAGACTCCACACAGCATGCCAACCACCTACACAGCTGCTTCTAACCCTAGTCTAACACAGGACAAACATGAAATAAATGTTAGATATCCTCACCACCATCAACAATTGTCATCATTATCACCAGCAGCAGCATCTTCAGTGGCAGCTATCATCATAATTTCCCCTCTAAAGGCTCAGCATTACTATTCCTGCCTTCATGGTGAGTAACTAAAACCTAAAGAGAAAAAACATGTGGGTTTGGGATTTTTAACACTTTTTTATAACCACCAAACTCTTCCCATGTTCCCTCTCACAGAATTGTTTTCTTGAGATTTGAAGACTTCATCCCTCCCAGTTTTCATTCCTGGGTTATTTCCTCACAATAGGAGTCAGGGAAATGTGAAGTAAGGTCATGATTAAAAGCTAGGAACTGTGAGTCAGGGTTTCTGACTTCTGTTTTTCCCATGTATGTGTGTTTCCACATACAATATCTTTATGCAATATTCATTAGTCACAGAAATTTTGCTTGCCATGGAATCCTAAATGGGGCATTTCAGTATATTGTATTTTGTTTGGGAATATTTAGTCTTTTAAAAAAATTCATTAGCCTATTTGAGATTTGCTTTCAAAATCAATTTCAAATATTGAATTGTAATTTTGTCATGAAAATGTACACGTCATACTTTTGTTATGAAAATATACACATATTTTCTCAACCATAGCAGAATTACAATTCCCAAATTGGAAGTTATGAATCCTTTTTAACTGTACTTAAAGTCACTTGTATAGGAGCGTGAGTAAATTGGATTCTGAATATCTCTTGTTCAGTCGCTCATTCATGTCTGACTCTTTGTGACCCCATGGACTACAGCACGCTGGGCTTCCCTGTCCTTTACCATCTACAAGCACTTGCTCAAACTTATGTCCACTGAACCAATGATGCCATCCAACCATCTCATCCTCTGTCACCCCCTTCTCCTCCTGGCCTTAATGTTTCCCAGCATCAGGGCCTTATCCAATGAGTCAGCTCTTTGCATTAAGTGGCCAAAGTATTGGGGCTTCAACATCAGTCCTTCCAATGAATATTCAGGGTTGATCTGGTTCAGGATTGACTGGTTTGATCTCCTTGCTGCTTAGGGGACTCTCAAGAGTTTTCTCCATCTATTACAGCATTTAACAGTATACTAAGGCCATCATGAAAATAATCACCTGAATATTTCAGCCCAGATCAGTTGTGTTATGGTAGGACACACAGTCTGATTTTCAAAACATGCATAATATCCACATCCTTATGAATGTATCATAACTTACCACTTCTGACCAATAACAAACCACATATTTTATTATCCACAATCATAGCTCCTCAGTATATCTAACAAGCAGTTCATATATTTTTAAATAATTTTTTGCTACTTTTGAAATTCAGCACTAATAAATATCTGCACATATTGTGTATTTTATAGAAAAAGTTTTAGTAATATTAGTATTATTTTTCATTAGATGGAAGTGAAAGTGAAAGTCACTCATTCATGCCCAACTCTTTGTGGGCCCATGAAATATCCATACAGTCCATGGAATTCTCCAGACCAGAATACTGGAGTGGTTCCAGGGGATCTTCCCAACCCAGGGATTGAACCCAAGTCTCCCGCATTGCAGGCGATTCTTTACCAGCTGAGCCAACAAGGAAGCCCAAGAATACTGGAGTGAGTAGCCTATCCCTTCTCCAGTGGATCTTCCTCACACAGGGATCGAACTGGAGTCTCCTGCATTGCAGGCAGATTCTTTACCAGCTGAGATCGTTTAATAGAAAAAAAAAAAAGATCTAAACTTTCATACTTATCGCAGGGGCAAGCATGGTAATCTGTTTATGAAAATAGAAGATAAGCTCTGAGAGCAAGGATAGTGTCTGCCATCTAACATGTTGCCTAATACACTAAATAGATGTATATTGAATGACTAACTGGTTGAATGAATAAATACAACTGACTTTGCTATACAAAAACATCAGCCATTTCAATAACTAACTCACTTTATATGTAATTTAAAAGTAGAAAAATGTTGATGTCCCTTGTTAGCAGGGAAGAACTGAGAATTTTGTTCTTGGTAAAATACGGCTCATGCATTTTAAGGGCTTTGAGGTTTTTATACAGTCTGTACAATATAAATGAAAACTTTTAAGATTATTTCTCTTTCCAATGTTTTAGTACACTCCAAGTGGTTTATTTATAATCTTTTCTTCTAAGAAAAATAGAAACACCACAGAACACTTGTCAATATCTATAGAATTCCAGTGTCCATGATTGAAGACCAATGTGCTTTCTTTGAACCAGGGGCTGACCTCAGACTGATTGAGCCAGTGTGGCAGTGGAGGACCGTGGCTGAGCACTCACCACCTGGAATGCTGTGAGTCAGCTGTCTGGGTGTTCATTCCAAGCAAAGTGACTGACTCATGGTGCGACCTTAAACAGTCCTTTTGTGACTCAGTTTCTCCAAGAAAAGTAGTTCTCACACAATATAACAAAGCCTCAGATGTTAACAGGTATTTAAAAAATTTTAAAGGCAAAGCATAATTTATTCAAATTTTTTAAATTTCTCTTTCTCTTCCAGATGAATCATTTAAGGTCATATCATATTTAAATTCATTTTTACTTTTTTCTTAAAGAGTGCTTATCTGTATTATATATATATGAGTATGTGTAAGAATATATATAATATATATATGTGTATGTATATCTATGTATGTGTGTGTATGTGTGTGTGTGTGTATATATATATATATATTTGAACTTCCCTGGTTGATCAGGAGTAAAGAAACCATCTGACAGTGCAGGAGATGCCGGTTCAATCCCAGAGTCAGAAAGATGCCCCTGAAGAAGGAAATGGCAACACACTCCATTATTCTTGTCTGGGAAATCCCATGGTCAGAGGAACCTGGTGGGCTATAGTCGACTGGGTCGCAAAAGGGTTGAACATGACTTAGCAACTAAACAACAAACAACAACAAATATATACATATATATATACATATATATTCTCTTTAGATAAAAATTTAAAAAAAGAGTGGCTTGCATGGGATGTACCAAGAACTCCTGAAAATACTGGATCCACAACCCTTACATAGCTGCAATTATATAATAGAAAGAGTACTGATATTCTGGATATAGTACAGATATTGAACAACAATCCATATATTTTTAATAATTGAATAAATATTGTACCCTATGTAAACTATTTCTAAGCCTTGTGGATGAAATCTGTTTTAAAATATAGCAAGGCAGAAAACAATTTTGCAAAAATTCCCTCATATCTGTTTATCCCTTTTAAAAACATCCTTTAATTTTGATTCTAAGAGAATAGTTTCCTAAAGTCAAGGGCCTTGTGAACTTTTGTGCCGAAAGTTTGTTCATTCCTTCATTCACCCTACAAATGTTGTGCTGGAGGCTGCAGACATAACAATGAAAAAATACAGACACCACTTTCCTTAATGGAGTTCACCTGCTAGCAGGGAATAAATGGTGTGTGAACAAGCAAATGAGACAAGTGCAAATACTTATAAGCGTGAACAAAAGTCAGAGTTGAGGCTGTGATAGAGAATAAGAAAGGAGGACATTTTTGAAAGCATGAACAGGGATCACAAGAGATCACAAGAGGCATGAAAGCATGTTGTGCATCCCAGGCACTAAGGTAGGGTCAATATGGTTAAAATGTAATGAGATAGTGAAATCAGGTCACACAGGGACCATGCAGACCTAGGGAAGCTACTGGGAAATTAATTTTAAGTAAAAGTTTTTGTAAAAGCTTAAAATAATTTTTTTCATTCATTAATAATATTTTCCTTCTTTTGATGGAATTCAAAGGTCATTCTTTTCATTTCACAGCAAATCAGTCTGGGCAGAGCCCCTTTTCATTTTATTTTTTCGTTTAATTTTTCCTTTCCTTTCCTTTTTAACTCCCCACTCCCACTCATCACTTGTTGTTCACCTTGCAAGCAGCTCTTCTCATGTATCTGCTTGACATACTTGAATATATAGCATTAGTTCTTGTGCTCATGTGGTTTCGCATAAATTGAGCTAAAACCTCATTTGTCCTCTTCTCCTCTCATTCAACATCAACTTATTCATGTTGTTCATTTTATTGGTCCACTATTCCTCTGTTCAGTTCAGTCGCTCAGTTGTGTCTGATTCTTTGCAACTCCATGGACTGCAGGACGCCAGGGTTCCCTGTCCATCACCAACTCCCAGAGCTTCCTCAAATGCATGTCCATCCAGTCAGTGATGCCATCCAACCATCTCATCCTCTGTCATCCCCTTCTCCTCCTGCCTTCAATCTTTCCCAGCATCAGGGTCTTTTCCAAGGAGTCAGTTCTTCATATCAGGTGGCCAAAAGATTGGAGTTTCAGATTGAGCATCAATCCTTCCAATGAAGGTTCAGGACTGATTTCATTAGGATTGACTGGTTGTATCTCTTTGCAGTTCAAGGGACTCTCAAGAGTCTTCTCCAACACCACAGTTCAAGAGCATCAATTCTTTGGCACTCAGCTTTCTTTATAGTCCAACTCCCACATCCATACATGACTACTGGAAAAACCATAGCTTTGACTAGACAGACCTTTGTCAGAAAAGTAATGCCTCTGCTTTTTAATATTCTGTCTAGATTTGTCATAGCTTTTCTTCCGAGGAGCAAGCATCTTTTAATTTCATGGCTGCAGTCACATCTGCAGTGATTTTGGAGCCCAGAAAAAGTCAGCCACTGTTTCCACTGTTTCCCCATCTATTTGCCATGAAGTGATAGGACAGGATGCCATGGTCTTCATTTTTTGAATGTTGAGTTTTAAGCCAGCTTTTTCTCTCTCCTCTTTCACTTTCATCAAGAGGCTCCTTCTTCGTTCTCTACCATAAGGGTGTCATCTACATATCTGAGGTTATTGATATTTCTCCCAGAAATCTTGATTTCAGCTTGTTCTTCATCCAGCCCAGCATTTTGCATGATGTACTCTGCATAGAAGTTAAATAAGTAGGGTGACAATATATAGCCTTTACATACTCCTTTCTCAATTTGGAACCAGTCTGATGTTCCATGTCCAGTTCTAACTGTTGCTTCTTGACCTGAATACAGATTTCTCAGAAGGCAGAGTAGGTGGTCTTGGTTAGCCCTGCACAGAATTCCACACCAGGCAGGCATCCACATTTCAAGCATATATTATCTGAGCTAGTGATGGATTTCAATTCCCTAATAACACATAAAACTACTGTGCTGAACCTTCCTCTGAATGGCTGCTGTGTTTCTGAGTTAGAAATGATTTGGAAAGTATACTCAGGGGTGGCACTGCCCTTAGGCACACACATACCTACCTCTCTATGCTTTCATTTTTTTCATGCTTTTTAGATTGGCTGTCTTACTTGGCAGAGAAGGCAATGGCACCCCACTCCAGTGCTCTTGCCTGGAAAATCCCATGGGCGGAGGAACCTAGTGGGCTGCAGTCCATGGGGTCGTGAAGAGTTGGACACGACTGAGCGACTCCACTTTCACTTTCCACTTTCATGCATTGGAGAAGGAAATGGCAACGCACTCCAGTGTTCTCGCCTGGAGAATCCCAGGGACGGGGGAGCCTGGTGGGCTGCCATCTATGGGGTCGCACAGAATCAGACACGACTGAAGTGACTTAGCAGTAGCAGCCTTGCTTGGCACTCTCATCAATAGCACATCAAAAGGTTTTTGTCTCCCTTTTCCTGGTGGCACAGATGGTAAAGAATCTGCCTGAAATGCAGAAGACCAGGGTTCAGTCCCTGGGTCCAGAAGATCCCCTGAAGAAGGGAATGGCATCCCACTCCAGTTTTCCATGGACAAAGGAGACTGGTGGGCTTCGTTCCATGGGGTTGCAAAGAGCCGGACATGACTGAGCAAATAACACACTGTTTAGTCTGAGAAGAGACTATGAGAAGACTCAGAAAAATTTCAATAGTTATCAAACAGAAAAGGAAAATTGTAATTTGCTTAACTACTGATTAGTTACTGGGTATACACGTCTTCACCAGCACTTTGTTTTCTAAAATTTATACCTGTAATATTCTGATAAATAGTTGTGTCTGATATTTTAACTCTTTTTTTTCTTTCTGCTTATTAGTGAGTTTGATCATCTCTTTATATATTTATTTAGGCTTTCCCTTTGGGGGGTTGTTTGTTCATCATCTTGTTCCTATTTTTCCATCAGCTTTTTTTCTTTCCTTCTTATTAAAAAAAAAAAACACTACTGTATTTTCTAGGTAATAATCCCTTATTATTTAATAATCTAGTTATCTTTGTTCTGTTTGTTTATTGGCTTTTTTCTTGTTTGAGGACATAAATCTTTATTTTTAATATAGCAACCTATCAACTTCTTACTTTTGAGTTTGAACTTTTAGAGATGCTGTGAGGAAATCTTTTTACACTCCTAGGTTATAAAAAGATCCTCTTAAATTTCTTCTTAGAGTTTTACCTTTCACATTTAGGCATATAATCCTGGACTCTCTTTATATGTGGTATAGGGTAGGGACAGTTTAGTTTTCTCCAAGGAGTCAAAGTTTTCAGTGTTATCCACCAGAAGTAAGTTTCCCTTTTCATGTTACCTTTTATTGCAGTTATATCACAAGTTATGTCCTATATGTATCCTTCTGAGCTTTATTATAATGCATTAGTTAATTTCTCTCTTGCTACCAAAACCATACCTTGCTTTTTTAAAATTATTATGTCTTTGTACCATCTCCTTACACATCGAAAAGCAAATTTTTCTTCTTGATTCTTCTTTAACAACATTAAGAGAATATTTAAATCCATTAGACCTACTCATCTCTCCTAGGGAGAGAAAAAAAGATAGGAAGACTCAGAAAATCTTCAATAACTGTTAAACAGAAAAGGAAAATTGTAGTTGGCTTAATCATTGATTACTTACTGGGCAATCTTTGTAATAACTCAAATAAGGTACATATGTATAGAATGTGGATACCTATATTTATATATTCATATTCATGTACATATGGATTCACATACATATACATATATAATCAAATCTGCAAGATGTTAAGGAATTTGAATTAAAAACTCAAGAATGTCTTACCACCATTCTTTTCATGATTCTTAAAATTTAGTTTTTAAACATTTATTCTTCTAGGTAAAACTGTTAAGACAAATGCCCTATGGGAGGAGAGATATCAATAACAAAGGTGATAGCTGAATTAATCCATTATTTTCCATTGGTTAGTTGCACACATTTCAACTTGACTACTATTTAACAGTATTTTTAATAGTATAGAGAAGATAATAAGGCCCATCAAAACCTAATACTCAATTTATCTGTACTCTAAATAGGAAAAAGAGTACATCAAGGCTGTATGTTGTCACCCTGCTTATTTAACTTATATGCAGAGTACATCATGAGAAACGCTGGGCTGAAGGAAGCACAAGCTGGAATCAAGATTGATGGGAAAAATATCAATAACCTCAGGTATGCAGATGACACCACCCTTATGGCAGAAAGCGAAGAAGAACTAAAGAGCCTCTTGCTGAAAGTGAAAGAGGAGAGTGAAAAAGTTGGCTTAAAGCTCAACATGCAGAAAATGAAGATCATGGCATCCATTTTTGCTAGTAGTGAGAGCAATAAAAATGAAACCTTGATCTAGAGAATATATTTTCCTCATAGAGTATAAGGTATTTTCCTACTTAATTGTTGTGTTTATTCTCCAAATGCTTCTTCCTTTGGGTCCTTTTCCCACAGTTATGTTATGATGCTCAACCCAGTGTCTGTTGGTGTACATTTTAATAAACTAATTGCAGAGTAATTTAGGACAGAGACACCTGCTGTAAATTACGATTCAACATATTCCTCAAAGAACAGAACAGAGTAGCACCAGGCCCCCAACCCTCAGCCCTGAGACTTAATACTCACGTTGGTTACTTCTCTCTGGTGCCAGTTTCTTAGCTGAAACTTAAAGTATAGGTGCTCACTGCCCATTTTTCCTTCTGTGTAAATGACAAGGGCTAATTTATCCTTCTCCCAACACTTGAGAATGGAAAATAACCTTCTGGACAAGTGAGAGGACTGGCTTCCTAGGCCCACCTGGCACTGGCTCCCCTGAACGCCCAGTTTGTTCTCCTCTCCCACTGACACTGTCCTGTAGCCTTCAATAGTCTGGTGGGTTCAGCACTCAGTTTTTGGTTTAACCACAGTGCAGCTTGGTGATAATGCATTTCAGTTTCATTGATCTGAAAACTGGTTTCCAGAGACCCCATGTAAGTGAAATCTCTGCTTTTGGTTTCTTAATATGAGATATCAGCAAACTAAAGTGTTTATGAATATCTGTTAATAAGTATATTAAATGCACATGCATAACTATGCAAAAACATAATCTGCTGATGGATTTTAAAGAGATTGAATGCCTTTTAAGTATTGTATTTAGATTTTAATTTTACCACCGTATTTACACCAACATTCTTAAGTGACAAAACACCTGAGGTGGGTAAGGGGCTGGCTTTCTTCTGTAGCCATCAGCTTACAGTGATAGAACCAAGCTTATTTAAGTTTGAAGTGTGTTTATGACCTGGGATATGATCTAGCGGTGAACGTCATTGAAAAGCTTGTATCCTGCTGTGAAGTGTACTTTTATCAGTTAAATCCAATTGGTTGACGGTGCCATTCAGTTCTTCTATATTCCTGCTGATTTTTCTACAAACTAATTCTGTTAAAGTTTTAAATTTTAAAGTTTTTTAAAGATTAAAAAAAAGAGTACAGAGAAGAGGAAAGAGTAGAGGATGAAAGAGGGGCTTTCCCCTCCATCCCTCTGACCCCTGCTCTTCCAGACTGTCTCTAGTGACTAATGCAACATTAGTATCCTCAAGCCTGGTGTTATACTCCTTTAGAAGGAAACAGCAACTTTTGCTATTTAGGATGCTGGAAGCATCGTTTTCTTATTTGAGGTCAAAATTGAATTATTGCTATTTGATAGCATCTTTTTTACTACATTGCTTGCCCAATATCTTTGTTAAAACAAAACTAAACTAATTCCCGGTTTTCCTGACATGGCGGTTGCCCAAGAATCTCCCAACTGGGATTCAATCTAGATATTCTATGGACCTTGTGGAAAAGTCTGATGTAATGAAATGTTTAAGATGTCAGCCCTGTGGTATATATGCAACTACCGTCATTCCTTTTGCACCACTGCACTTCTCATCTTGCAGGGTCATAGGGTTCCATGAAGAAATGACTATTTTCTTTATGTAAAAACAACAAGTAGGAAGAGAGAAAAAATGGCATGTAGAGAGGGAGAAGGAAGGAAGTATGCAAAGAATATAGAAGAGAATTGGGACACGTTGCTTCTATTATTCTTTAGAGGTATGTTTCATAAAGCTCTGTGTCCTGCATCTATTTGATATGGTGAAGGAAAGTTGGCTGAAGATAACTTTACCTTTGTTATTCTTGTTTTGTCTCCTAATTTCCTCATTTGAAAAACAGATAGAATCTATTATCCATACCCACATGGAAGGCATTTGAAGAATAAACACAACAATTAACTAGGAGAATACTTTATGAGGAAAATATATTCTCTAGATCAAGGTTTCATTTTTATTGCTCTCACTACTAGGAAAAATTTCCATTTTTTAAAAATAGATCACAGATAAATCAAGTATTAGGTTTTTGGGGGCCTTATTAACCACTTTTTTTTTCCTTTCTAAACTGCAGATTACTGTATCCTGAAGAAACTACTTATTTGAAGTTCCTGTTATATTTTAAGATGATTCAGTTCTAAGCTATTTGGAATACTCATGTGCTAAATTTTCTTCTATTTTCTTTTTGCTTTAGTTTGGTTTTCTTAACTATAACATTTTGCAGACTTAGGAAGACTAGAAAATAAACCACCTTTTCGTTTTTGGAAAAAAATTTTACTATACAGAATGTCCATACCTAGCATGTCCATTCTCTCTAGGGTCATGCTTCAAATAAATTCCATGAATCAGCAATGGCTTTTGATTTAAAGTTGCTGGATTAGTGGACTTCCCTGGTGGTCTAATGGCTAAGATTCCGTGCTCTCAATACAGGGGGCCTGGGTTTGATCCCTGGTCAGGGACCTAGACCCCACATGCCACAGTTAAAATCCTGTATGCTGAAACGTAGATCAAAGATCCTGTGTGCCACAACTAAGACCCTGCACAGCCAAATTAAACATTTTAATAAATAATAAAAGTTGTTGTATTAGTCTCCATACAATCAACCAGGCAATGAGTGTTTTGTTCCTTCCACCACTTTCAAAAGTTTAAAATGTTACAATACATACAGAAGTATCTTTGGGTACTGGAGAAGGAAACAAATGGTGACCCACTCCTGTATTCTTGCCTGGGAAATCCCGTGGACAGAGGAGCCTGGCAGGCTACAGTCCATGGGGTCACAGAGTCGGACACAACTGAGCGACTAACACACACACACATCTTTGGGTATATTCATTAGGTTTAAAGTCTTTAATGCTTCATCTCATCATCTAGATATTAGCTTTGCAGACTGAGAGATTCCCAGTGAAAAACTGGAGAAAACTGCTAGCATTTTGTGAAGATTATAGATTCTTTACAGCCACTATTTTCTTACCTTATTCCTGAGAGGATCTAGGTGACCATATTATTGGATGAGGTTAGTCTTGTTCTTGCTTCACTTGGTATCCCTGAATGGTATATTTGCTGAGGGATGGTGAATGATGTGGTAATCACAAAAACTAATGTCTCTTTGAGGCTTTAGTATTCCCATGTGATACAGTGCTGATGTAAGAGATGCAAGCTCCATAGGATTAAGGACCACAGAATTTTACATTCTGATGAGACTTATGGCTTCCTTGGTATTCCATATATCAAAAATCTTTCCCAAACAATTGTTGACTGAACGATCTATTTAAAATTTCCTAAAGTAGCAATATCAATAAAAATGGTAATATCTGTCCCTGTGACAAGACTTAATTGATTTATTTTCAATAAATGCCTTCTTCAAACTATGTCATAGAAGCAACTACATATTCTGCCCAATTCTAAAGTCAGGCCTAATGTGTTTTGCAATTTCTTTAAAAGAAAGCAGTGCCTTTTACAATATTATCCAAATTATTTAATGATGTAATTAATTATTGGTATATAAACATACCGGTGAAAGCATTGCTTGGTGCCATTCGTTCTTGGTGATCCTATTTTGGATCCATCCATCATTTTTAGTATTTTTAATTTATGGCTCAAATGCATGACTTCCTTTTTCTTTTGGCAAATTGTTATAATATCTGTTCATTCCTTATACCTATCTCTCTATGAATTTTCACAATCTGACTCATTACCAAGAATGTTAAAAAATTCAGCCTCTGATTTATTTCATTATCTTGGAATGAAACTCAGCTAGAGACCCAATTCATATAAAATAATTACAAGTTTTCTTTCTCTGAAGCTCAGAAACATGCTGGTTAATTCATTAGGCACTAAAGCCAGATTACCTGGGATTAAGTATTTGATCTTAAGAGAGCTATTTAACTTGTCTAAGCACCTGATTCTATCTGGAAAATTTAAGGGTAAAGTAAATGTAAAGCGAAAGCATCACTACCTTGTATAATGTGACGATTCTGTAAAACACTGAGCAGCCCATATTCAGTGATTAAGCTAGTCAGGGACTGACCTGGGACATACAGCCTGACAACACCTATCCCAGAGACCCCACAGAGTGGTCAAGATCCTGGCGGGTTTTTATCACACAGTTCGATTTCTTCCTCTCTCAAGTTCTCTTCCTCCTTCCTTTTACAATTGTTGATACCTAATAAACAGTTTGAACCCAAACAACCTCAGCATCAGAATTGGATCAAATGTTTGCAGAGAACCCAGGATACAATATCAGCTCATCAGAAAATTCCCAGAAGTTTCCTGTAGAGGTTTCCCTTCATATTTCTTCAATTCCTTTCATATTTTCCTTCATATTTTGCACCCCCTGTCTCAACTGGCCCACCCAGCACTCCAGTGCTCACATTTATCATGTTTTCATATACTTACATGACATAGAATGAAAGCATTAAAGGAAATAATATTATCTAATCAACAATACCTCAGAATTTTCAACCCCTAAAACCGGATGCTGGGAATTCCCTGGCACAGTGATTAGGACTCTGTACTTTCACTGTTGCAGGCACAGTTTCCATCCCTGGTCGTGGTACTAACAGCCTGCAAGCTCCAGCAGCACAGCCAAATCCGGTTCCCTCAGAAAACAACCCTGATGTTCATGACTGAAATGAGAGTTTAATTTTCATACTCCCCCAACCTAATTTTAAATCAAATGTATACTTTGGGTCTAAATTCATCTCCTACTTCAAATTTGTACTTCTACACATCCTAAATTTCTTAAGAAACAATATCTAATGTCCTATTATAAACTAATATATGTAGGGAACTATGAAAAAAATTTTAAAAGTATAAGAAAAAGTAAATAATCAGTGATCATTGTTACATCATTGGAATCAAGGTATAGATCTTATTTGCAAGTCATTGTCCTTCAGTTTCATATAAAAGGAATACAGTCCTGTGCTGTGCATTCATGTAAGTAGTATATCAATATATTTTTATGACTAATGATAGCTGCAAACATATACCAAAAGCTTATGTGCCAGGTACCATTCTAAGCTTTTTTTGGCTATGTCTCATTTGCACATCGAATAAGTTTATGAGGTAGTAAGTATTATTACTTCATTTTGATAATGAGGAAAGTGATGCCCTCAGAACTTAAACCATATACTTACTAGAAGTCGCAGAGTGAGTAAGTGGCAGAGCTGGGATTGAAACCAAGCCACATAACTCAGTGCATATTCTTCCAAAGGTTGAAAGCTACAGCCTTTTTCCCTGCTCAGAGTACTTGACATTTGACACTGTCAGGTGAGAGAGAAGTCTAAAATCTAGGGCCTCTTGAATATCTTTTCTTTCATATTTTCTGTCATACTCTAAAGCTCTGTGTTTCAGCACCAAGGGTTACAGAGAGTCGTAAAACAGGGCCTCCATCTAACAAGTGATCTGGTGGGAATGGAAGATGAGGAAAACTGATCTGAGTCCACAAGAGTTAAACAAGGGCTGCTGTGTGGTAGAGCAAGTTGTGGTTATTAAAAAACCGGGGTAAAAAATCCAAATGGAGCTTCTGGGAAGAGGATTAAATTTCAGAACTTGTTATACTGTGAAGGAAGAGCTTTCTAGACTGAGGTAATCACAACAAAAATGTGTGAAGTAACAGAGAGAGCGTAAAAGACAGTGAAGAAACCTACTAAGATACTCTAGATGTATTTTATTTTACTGAATTGATTTTTTTCCTGAAAAGGCACATGGAATTTTAATTTTCATAACCTAAACCGCCTTTTAAACTTCTGGGGCACTATCTAAATGAAATCCTCAGCCTTAAGTAAAGCTAAGGAAACCTTTGTAGGGTCTAAAATCACACCTTTTCTTTTAAGAAAATCTACTTAGTGACTATCTTTTCTTGTGTTTGGATTCTAACTCAGTAGAATCTGTCCTTCATCGCTTTGTGGAGTACCCTTTGTGATTCATGGTTCTGCTTTTCTTTGGGCAGTGCTTTTTATTTTCTTTGAAAAAAATACACGACAGTATTTTTCACATTTACTTTTTCTAAGTCTGTAAATACAGCATACCAACAAAATACACACAAAAGGAAACAGTCCCCAAACGATTTCAAAATCAAATTTATTTTTCTATAATTTGATTTATAGGTAATGCTGAAGAAAGAATCAGGGAACATTTTTTAAAAAAAACTCCCTAATTACTAACAGATGAAAATATATTAGCTGAGTTTAGGCATGGAATTCAGGCAGCTGATTATGTTGGAAGTACAATTGCCTGCTTACATAGGTGGAGACACCCCCTTTTTAAACTGGGCCACCCAGCAATTCGGTGCTCACATTTGATATTGGCTGAAAGCATCAAAAGAAATAAAATTATCTAGTCAAAAGTACCTAAGAATTTTCAACACTTAAAACTGGATGCTGGGAATTCCCTGGCAGTCCCGTGGTTAAGATTTTGTACTTTCACTGCTTCAGGCACAATTTTGATCCCTGGTCAGGAGATTAAGATCCTGAAAACTGCATTCACACAGCTAAATCCCCTCCTCTCCCCACAGAAGCCCCTCATGTTTTAAAAGACATAATTGACAGAGTATCTTTGACAAGTATTACTCTGCCTGGATGTATGTTCAGTTGTCTCCAACTCCTATGGCTCCATGGATTGTAGCCTGCCAGGTTCCTCTGCCCATGGAATTTTCCAGGCAAGAATACTGGAGTGGGTTGCCCTTTCCTTCTCCAGGGGATCTTTCTGACCAGGGATCAAACCTGTGTCTCTTACATCTCCTGCATTGACAGGCAGGTTCTTTATCAGTTGAGTTGCTAAATCTTCGAGAAGTATTAATCCACTTTGTAAAAATCTTGTCTTTTCCTTCTTCAAAGGTAAGAAACCTTCATCAGTTTCAAAGGTAAAAGGTGATTCTGATCCTGAAGAGCAGTATCCAAAGAAGATAGGTCTTCTCACTCTCTACAATGTATTAATCTTTAACTTTGAGTTTGCTTCACCTTGATTATCTGTGGATAGGCCTGGGACTATCAGTGGTAGGAAATTAGACATAATCTGATGCTACAAAACTAAAATATTTTGGCATATTGATATCAAGGGTGTAGCTGTGTGTGATCTGGATTTGCTGAAGAAATCTGGGTTTAATACTGGCTGATGCTAAGTAGTAAAAATGTTTAAATTACCCAAGGTTATAAAGAGACAGAAAAAAAAATGCCCCAAAAAATCAAATAAAAAAAATACCAATAAGAATCTCATTCCAGAGAAAGCTTTTCTGAAATGTGAAGAAAAATAGGCAAAACTAGAAGCACGCAAATTAAACATTTTCCATGCACCCAAGATTGGTCATCAGTTAGACGACTGTCCATATGACCATCCAGCCTCTTGGTTCCTCTATGTCTTTACCTCCTCACACCAGTAACCTTTGATTCTTTTCCATGTTTATGATCACAGGTTAAATCTTCTTATCAACTATAGATTTTCTATCTCCGAAGTCCATATCTTAAACATCCAACACTGTAAACACAACCTTATTTATTTACTATGTTAACAGATATTGATTTCACATTTACTACATGCCAGGCAGTGTTTTGCATATTACACACACACACACACACACACACACATATAATATAAATGATGAACAAGAAGCATGCTGTATGAGAAAACAGACAATAGAAAAAAAAAAGAGATAAGATAATTTCTGATAGCTGTAAGTGCTAGAAAGGATATGGGGAAGAGTGAGGTGACAGACAATAAGACATTGGGGGAGGGAGGCTAGTTTACCTAAGGGAGTTTGGGCTTAGCCCCTCTGGGAGGTCTCATCAGCTAAGTCACAAGAGATAGAAAGAACCATATAAAGAGAAATAGAAACTACAAAGAGCAGAGTGAATAACATGTGCAGAGGCTCTGAAATAGAGAAATCTTGACTGTTTCAAGAAAAAAAAAGAATAGAGTAAGAAAAGAAAGTGAGAGAATTGTACAAGATGAGGGTGGAGAATTAAGCAGAGAGTTGTAAAATTTTTGAAAATTGTCTTCTAAATATAATGGAAAGCTTTTGTAGCATGTTAAGCTGGAGAACAATATGATGTGCTTTTTATATTTGCATAATTGCTCTGCTGTGTAAAAGTGCATGGCTTCTCTAGTGGCTCAGTTGGTAAAGAATCTGCCTGCAATTTAGGAGACAGAGGTTCGATCCCTGGGTCAGGGAGATTCCCTGGAGAAGGAAATGGCAACCCACTCCAGTATTCTTGCTTGGAGAATTCCATGGCAAGAATTCTTTCCATGAAAATGTGCATGAAAGAGGTCTGAGAGTAGAAGCAGGAAACAAATGAGAAGGTCTTTGTAAGTATGCAGGCTAATACAAAGGTGTCTGGAATTGTGGTGCAGGTGGTAAAGATGGAGGGTGATAACAGGATGGATGGATTTGAGAGATATTTTGAAGTGTAACTAGAGCCATGCCAGAATTTGTTCTTGGTTTGCATGCTAGATATAAAAGAAAGGATGCAATAGTAAATGGTTTTAAAATTTTTCCTCAACCACTGGATAAATAGAGACTTAAAAAAAATAGAGATAGAAAACATTAGAAGAGAGAAAATTAGGGAGTAAATCAAGGGTACCATTTTTGGATATGCTAAATTTGAGTTGCTCCTCTAAAATGGAAATGAATGTCAAGTAGTCAGTTGGCTGTATGAGACTGAGGCTCAGTTAATAGATGTTGAGTGATCACTGCATGTCCAATACTGAGCAAAAGTGACTGAGGAAACAAGGATTTTTAACACGGGAGAGGAGAGCATACTTGAATGATCACCCATAATAGAAATGGTAGGCTTACTATGTCTCTTTAGAAGACAGACTCTAAAACAGTGATGTTACAGTATAGAAAAACAGATTATGGTTTAATGTAGAGCCAACTTTTTCATCTGTGGAAAGGATTTGGTCTTATAATTTAAAGTTAATCACAGAATAGTATGTTTTCTTTTATTAAAGTTAAGGTAAAGATGTGTGTTCAGTGAGGTCTGACTCTTTGTGACCACATGGACTGTAGCCCACCTGGCTCCTCTGTCCGTGGGATTTTCCAGGCAAGAATACTGGAGTGGGTTGCCTTTTCCCACTCCAGGGGACCTTCCCACCCCAGGGATCGAACCCATGTCTCTAGGCTTGTACAAACTCAGAATTCTGAGACAGGATCATTTGCATTAGTAGAGAGCCTGAAGAAGACTGACACCTCTTTGGAAAGCTCTGTTCTAAAATTCTGAGTGCTTTTTATTTTTTATATTTATCTTTTTTTTTAATTTTTATTTTTACTTTATTTTACTTTACAATACTGTGTTGGTTTTGCCATACATTGACATGAATCCACCACGGGTATACATGATTTCCCAATCCTGAACCCCCCTCCCACCTTCCACCCCATGCCGTTTCTCTGGATCATCCCCGTGCACCAGCCCCAAGCATCCTGTATCCTGTATCGAACATAGACTGGCGATTCGTTTCTTACATGAGAGTATACATGTTTCAGTGCCATTCTCCTAAATCATCCCACCCTCTCCCTCTCCCTCAGAGTCCAAAAGTCTGTTCTATACATCTGTGTCTCTTTTGCTCTCTCACATACAGGGTTATCATTACCATCTTTCTAAATTCCATATATATGTGTTAGTATACTGTGTTGGTGTTTTCTTTCTGGCTTACTTCACTCTGTATAATTGGTTCCAGTTTCATCCATCTCATCAGAACTGATTCAAATGGATTCTTTTTAATGGCTGAGTAATACTCCATTGTGTATATGTACCACAGCTTTCTTATACATTCATCTGCTGATGGACATCTAGGTTGTTTCCATGTCCTGGCTATTATAAACAGTGCTGCGAGGAACATTGGGGTACATGTGTCTCTTTCAATTCTGGTTTCCTCAGTGTGTATGCCCAGCAGTGGGATTGCTGGGTCATATGGCAGTTCTATTTGCAATTTTTTAAGGAATCTCCACACTGTTCTCCATAGTGGCTGTACTGGTTTGCATTCCCACCAACAGTGTAAGAGGGTTCCTTTTCTCCACACCCTCTCCAGCATTTATTGCTTGCAGACGTTTGGATCGCAGACATTCTGACTTGTGTGAAATGGTACCTCATTGTGGTCTTGATTTGCATTTCTCTGATAATGAGTGATGTTGAGCATCTTTTCATGTGTTTGTTAGCCATCCGTATGTCTTCTTTGGAGAAATGTCTATTTAGTTCTTTGGCCCATTTTTTGATTGGGTCGTTTATTTTTCTGGACTTGAGCTGCATAAGTTGCTTGTATATTTTTGAGATTAGTTGTTTGTCAGTTGCTTCATTTGCTACTATTTTCTCCCATTCAGAAGGCTGTCTTTCCACCTTGCTTAGGAAAGCTCTGTTCTAAAATTCTGAGTGCTTTTTAGAGCAGGATGTGGAGGAGAGATGAACTAATTTATACCCTTCACCAAACTTGTGCCAAGCGCTAGAGCCCAGAAGGGATAAAGGATAAAATTCCCTCCTGTGGATGTCTGGCTGGACTCAAGCTTCACCAAACATGTACCAAGCATAGTGAGGCAGAATTAATGTTTAATACCAAGTATTTCTTCAAGGTAAAATTGTTCCTATCTTATACATAGTGAATATACATGAAATAATTGACAAATAAATACAGAAAACAGGTAAAATTCAAAATGTCTAGAAGCTTCTGCGCTGCTAGCTTTGGATCAGAGCATGTAAATTGGTCCTAGGGCGAGAGATGTTTCTCATTATTTCCATCAGGGTCTGGCCTCAGCCTAACCCACACAAAGAAGATTCTAATTCTGCAAGCTTGAGTCCTACGCAGACATCCCTAAGAGGAATTTTATCCTTTGTGCCCCTGGGCTCCGGAGCTGGGAACAAACAGAGGTGAATTCCCCCATCTGCCTCTAGAACTTGTGCTTGCTTCACAGAAGCAGGAACAGAGCTGAACATATCCTGTGCAACAATGTCAGCTCTACCAAATGTTCTGTCTGCTCATGATCAGATAAAACAATTCTCTTCTTATAGGAAAGAGTGAGCAAGGAGGGAGAGAGGCCACAAGTGTTAGTTTTGTGGCAACCCCCTAATGGAAACAAAGGAGTGATTGTCTCAATATCAGGATTTTTAGATTTCTTTACTTCTTCTACAGATATTGCTTGACTATATTAAAATGAACATGTGTTTTCAATAAAACTGCAATGTACATTATCTTCTCTGATTTTGTCTTTCAAAATTTCCCATGTGTTCTTCCAACAGAATGTGTGTTCTGTGCCTATCCCACTCAGCTGCTACAAAACATCCATGTTTATCATTCAAAACTTAACTGACCTATCACATATTCTTACATTATCTCCTGCCCCTATCAAAAAATAACTACATCTATCACATTTTAATTACCTGTTTACTTGTTTTTCTACCAATCAGAGAAACTATTAGCTCCTTGGGGACTTAGCCCCCATCTTGCATCCACAGGACCATAAACACTAACAGTACCTAATAGCTGCACAATACATTTTCACTGAGTTGAATTAACTATTATTCCCCAGCTGGTTGCCAATTGACTAATAACAAAGAAACCAGCCACATCAAGGTCTCCAAACTATCATTCTAATTCCACAGTGTTTTGGCCCCAGTGGCATAATTATTAACACCTATTCAGATGGCTTCCCCTTAACTTGAATTTGCAGCAAGGCAGCATCCCCAACATTTCTGAGAATTAGTATATGGCCATTGGCCCAGAAAGCTTGCCTCTTGATGAAACTTTACCATATTTTTCCTTCCTAGTATTTGTCTTTCAAACAAAGCTGCTTTTAAGATGGAACTCTGTGCTCTTTGAAAGTACACAGGCAATTCGCATTCCCCCATGTGTTGGTATATTTTTAATTAGAGCAGCACAGTTTGCTTTTTTTTTCTACACTAAAAAAAATCATCCATGGGGCTGAGAATTTCACATTCTCTTCTTAGCTGAGAGGTGCACGTTTTAAAATATGTCAATAAAATTTTATTTGGCCACTTAAAAAAAAAACTTGTTGAAAAGCAGTTGCAGTTTGCTTGCCTTTTCTGGTAAGAGAGCATGCTTTCAAGGCAGCAGTTCACTTAGTAATTAAGAGCCCAGTCTCCAAGCCAAATTGCTCAGCAGCCTGGCTCCACCACCTTCTGGTCTGACTCTAAGCAAGTTATTTGTTTCCTCTGAGACTCAGTTTCCTCTTTTGTAGGATAAACCCATCTCACAGGATCATAATGGGATTAAGTGCTGAGTAAGTTTAAAAGTGACTGGAAATAGATCAACACTCCCTAGAAAGCAGGCGCTGAGGGTTACCTATTATTAATATTCTCACCTAGAAAATGTGATTAACTTAATTTAGTACAGTTTTAAAGGATAGGCTTAAAAATTAAAGTATGTCCATAAGACCCAGTTTGAACAGTTTATTTCTTCTCTGCTTTAAACAGAAAAGAAATTTAACAGAAATCAACAACTTTAAAAAGTGCTCACCTGCATTAGGTTCTTGTTTCTGCTCTTCATGGGGAATGTGCCCTGCTGTTAATGATATCCTGCCTGGTTTTCAGTCTATTTGCTGCAAGAGGCTTGCTGTCAATGTCAGTGCCACGTAAGAAGTGTCTCCTGCTATCACTATCAGGATTCAAGCACTACTTTACAAGGAAATCTTAGTCATCAATGTGCAGCCATACCTCTGTGTTAAAACTGAAAAGAATTCGACCATCAAATATTCATTGAGGGGAAAAAGTACAGCAATGTGCCCTGAAGAGTTGTTTTCAGCCACAGCCCACGGTCAACACTCCACTTGAATGGTTTCCCATATGGTCTCTCACAGTGCACCCTCCCACCCTCATCATCTTCTGTTTCCTGATCCCCTAGGGCCTTGTATGGTGCTGAACATGTAAAAGAAGGCTGAAAATGAGCCTTTGCTTTCTGGTTTCCCAATTTTCTCTTTAAATCCTTCTCATGAGGTTGGTGTTGTCCCCATATAGTTGAAAACGCTCTTGTAAAAGTCCTCAAAAAACTCCATTCACTTCCTATCCTCATCTTACTCTACCTATCTGAACCATCAACAGTACTGACAGTCTAAGCCCTTTCATGAGACACTTTTTATCTCTTAGCTCTCAGCACACGATGTTCTCCTGGTTTCTCCCTCCGACCTCAATGGCTTCTCCTTCTCAGTCTCCTTTTCTGGCTCCTCCTCCTCTGAGAGACTCTAAATATTGGTGTCCTCCGGGGCTTAGTCTCTGGCCTTCTTTCTCTTCTAACTTTAATCTCTCCCTAAGCTATGTCATCCCCTCTAATGGGTACAAATGTCATCAATATGCCAATGACTCACAAATTTATTTCTTTAGTTGTGATGGCTTGAAAACATGTCCACAAATATTTTGCTGCACCTCTTACCAAACATGGAATGCAATTCCCCTCCCTTTGAATATGAGCCAACCTTAGTGACTCAGTATTAACAAACAGAGGCAAATGTGAAGCTGTGGGATTTCTGAGACTGGGTTAGGAAAGGTGCTACAGCTTCATATTGGTTCTACCTCTCTTGAGAAGTGCACCCTTGGAATCCAGCCCCCAGGCTGCACAGAAGTCCAGCAACCAGGTGGATAGGCCATGTGTAGTAGTCCAGCCCCCGCAGATGGCTGATGACCGTAATCATCCACCACTATTTAGACCATTCCAGCCTGCAGCCTTCCGGTTGCCCCAGTTAATGCCAAATGAAGCAGAAACAAGTCCACTACTCAAGTTGCAAATTTGAAACAGAATACATGTTGCTGTTATTTTAAGCCATTAAGCTTTGAGGATGTTGCTACTCTGCAAGAGATAACCAGAGAAGGATCTAGACCCTTCCTCTTTTCCAGCACCTGTCCACTCAATATCCTCATTTCAATGTGTTTTAGAATAATCAACTTGTCGTAAAAAATACTTTGACTACCTGATGCGAAGAACCAACTCATTGGAAAAGATCCTGATTCTGGGAAAGATTGAAGGCAGGAGGAGAAGGCTATGAGATGGTTGGATGGCATCACTGACTCTATGGGCATGAGTTTGGGCAAGCTCTGGGAGTTGGTGATGGACAGGGAAGCCTGGCATTGCTGCAATCCATGGGGTCACAAAGAGTCAGACAAGACTGAGTGACTGAACTGAACTGTTGCAAAAAAAAAAAAGGATTCTTGATTTCCTCTGCCAAACTGACTCCTACCCTGTCCCTTCCTATCTTAGTCTAAGGCACCAACACTCAGGAAAAAATCTGGGAATCATCCTTGAATAAGGCCTCCTCCTCATACCACTCATCTAATCTATTGGCAAATCTTGTACAAATTACCTTCAAATTATACCAAGATGGTTATTCGTAACTGCCTGCTTCAGTACCTCTCGTCGTCAGCCCCACCATCTTCTCTTACAATGTCTATAGTGGTACAATAGCCTTCTAAAGAGCTTCCCAAGTTTGCCTTGATACAGCCTATTCACTGGACAAGCATCTTCTGTCAACATGCTGGATGGCTTTCCATCACACTTACCATAATGATGTGGGGCCTTACTGTGGCCTATAAGGTCACACGTGAATGGGATCCTGTCTTCGGTTCCAGTTTTATCTCCTACCACTCACTCACTTGGTTCATTTCCTTTTGTCACACTGTCTTTTTGCTTTTCCTGGAACAATCTACACTTATTACTGTTTCCGACCTGCTGGTTTTGTCTGTCTGGAAAGCTCTTCTCCCCAGATCACATGACTAATTATTTCAGGACACAAATGTCTTGGCTCATATATCATCTTTTCAAAAAGGCTTTTCTATAAACGTTAAGTCCTTCATTGCCCTCTATTACTTCAGTTCCCTTGTCTTTTTTTTTTCTCTTTAATACATTTTTCCCTGTCTGAAATCACTTTATTTGTTTGCTGTTGATATTCTTTCAGATGTAAATTTAGGTTTCCAGAGCTCAGGGGCTTTCTTTATGATACTATAATCTTCAGCCCCAAGAGGAATGCCTTCCACAATTGTGCATAGTCTATACATTTCTGATAAATAAGCTTTATTCAATAAAACAAATAGTTGAATCTGGTAATACATAATGCTTGATTAGTTTGGATTAAAATTGTACAATGTGTTTTATTGATATCCAAGCTATTTCCATCAAGGAGAATTTGTTCTCTCTGTGTTGAAGCCTTCCTGGCTGAACTGGTTTGACTCTGGATTATTTTCAATTAATTCACAGAGATGATGTTACATGAGATCCTCAGATATAAAATAATTACTGAAACATTAAAATATATAATGCAGCATCAATACTGAACATTTCTTTGTCTTGTTTCTCTCTCTCTCTCTCTTTTTTTGGTGGGGGGTCACAGCTGTGTGGCTTGCAGAATGTTAGCTTAACCAAGGACCAAGCCTGCACCCTTGGCAGTGAAAGCATGGAGTCTCAGCCTTGGACTGATAGGGAATTCCCCTGAGCTTCACTTTAGTCTGGGGTTACTTACATATTAATGTGTAGATTTTTCTTGCCTTATGACAGTATGCTTTTCTTGTTTAGATACTGTCAAGAACTGTGAAGGATCTAAGATTTCACCCTACTTGCAAACTACAAACTAGCCTGCAACAGATTTACAAATGCAGGTTAGTCTGGGCAAAAACTATAACACCTTTGTGAAAAGATAGGTAGTTTATTGCTCACAGAAATATTAGTAATCAGGACATCAGCATTTTTCTTGCCCTGGTTCCTTGAGTCCAATTCCCAGAGGGAAGCATGACAAAGGTTAAGTGGCACCTGTGCGTGTTTCTCTTTATAGGAGAGAAATCTGACTGCAAGAAAATCTGCCCAATCTTGCCTCAGAGAGAGATACTTTCTTTATTAAACTGCATAACAAATGAAACTACCTTCTCTTTCAGAGGTAGACACTGTCCCTGTCTTTCAAAGCTGTTTGCTTGGTAACAACTTTGAAAGGACAGTCCAGAAAAGTGCTGTCATTGCCTCTGCTCGCAAAACATGCAGAAATGCAAAATTCATACAAAATTGTCTCTTGTTATGGACTGAATGTTTGTATCCCCCTGGAATTCATAAGTTGAACCCTAACCTCCAATGTGTTGGCATTTGTGGAGCCTTTGAAAGGTGCTTAGGATTAAATGAGGCCATAAGGGTGGAGCCCTCTATATGGGATTTGTGCCCTTAGAAGAAACAGCAGAGAGCTTGTTCTTTTTCTGAGTGAGAACAAAGAAGAGGTCATGTGAATCCAAGGGATGGTGGCAATCACCTACAAGCCAAGAGAAGAGGACTTAGAATGAAACCTACCTTGCCAGCACCTTGATCTTAGAGTTTCCAGCCTCTGGAATTGTGAAAAAATAAACATCTGTTGTTTAAGCCAAAGTGTATGGTATTCTGTTATGTCAGCCCAAGCTAAGATATCTCCCAAAAGATATTTCACTTGTACTGGATTTTTTTTTTAATTGAAATATTTTTCTTAACACAATTAACTAGATCAAAATATTTTGGCAGAAAGCTATCAGAAAAAAAGTACCATTACTGTAAAAATATCATTACATCAAATGAAGATTTCAGTTTAATTGAGTATTGATCACTTTATATTTTGTTCAGTCATTTTTAAAGAAATGGGTTTTCAACACATAACAAGAAATCTAGAAACAGTATAGAACTGATTCAACAACTCATTGATGCATCAGAGACCTACATGCATGTCATTTTTCTGCTCTTCCCACCTTAGTGTGTTGGTAAGACATGGTGCAGAGCATTGGTCTAGCCATTGAGTAAGTACCAGGGGAAGGAACCAGATCAGGAGTTAATGTGTTCATGCTGCCATTCATTGCCAATATCAGTTTCACCAATCCAACTTATCTCCCCAAGCCTCTCTGTGCTGAAATGTAAAATGGCAATAATGGTAATATTCATCTTCTCTACTTCAAAGGTTATCATGAGGACCACAAATGCAAACACGAAAGTTGCAAAGGGCTGATTTGAGTCTTGAGAAGAACTGATTTTTTCATGGCATATTTACTATCTAAATTATAAAGAAGCACTAGTTTTAAAACACTGCAAAGTAATGAGCGTCAAGTGGCCAAGGAAAAATCACAAATCTACTGTATGTCTAGCTATCACTTGTCTATTTTAAATCTCCAGATTCATGTACTGAAGTCACAGCAAAATTATTTGCTACTCCAGAGAAGTATCATGAAATTTTAAACCTCTGGGGCTTTACACAAACTGTTCTTTCTATTGATAATGCCCTGTTCCTTCAATCTGTATTTATTAGTAAATCTTTGAGGCCAGGTTAAGTAGTGTCTCTAAAGTCTCTTTTTCAGACTTCTTGGACCATTTGGGCTCATCCATTGCGCTCCGTTTGGTGGCCACTAGGGTAGCTCACCTTTACTTTCATGTGTATCCATTTATCTCACTGACTCGTGAATACCTTGATGATTAGAGATTCCATTTGATTGACCTTAGAATTCTCAGTACCTAGAACTAACCTCAGAGAAGGCAACAGCACCCCACTCCAGTACTCTTGCCTGGAAAATCCCATGGACGGAGGAGTCTGGTAGGCTGCAGCCCATGGGGTCGCTAAGAGTTGGATACGACTGAGCGACTTCATTTTCACTCTTCACTTTCATGCATTGGAGAAGGAAATGGCAACCCACTCCAGTGTTCTTGCCTGGAGAACCTCAGGGACAGGGGAGCCTGGTGGGCTGCCGTCTATGGGGTCACAGAGAGTTGGACATGACTGAAGCGACTTAGCAGCAGAAGCAGCAGCAGGACCAACCTAGATAGCATATTAAAAAGCAGAGACATTATTTTGTCAACAAAGGTCCTTCTAGTCAAGGCTATGGTTTTTCCAGTGGTTATGTATGGATGTGAGAGTTGGACTGTGAAGAAAGCTGAGCACTGAAGAATTGATGCTTTTGAACTGTGGTATTGGAGAAGACTCTTGAGAGGCCCTTGGACTGCAAGGAGATCCAACCAGTCCATCCTAAAGGAGATCACTCCTGGGTGTTCATTGGAAGGACTGATGCTGAAGCTGAAAGTCCAATACTTTGGCTACCTCATGTGAAGAGTTAACTCATTGGAAAAGACCCTGATGCTGGGAGAGATTGGGGGCAGGAGGAGAAGGGGATGACAGAGGATGAGATGGCTGGATTGCATCACTGACTCGATGGGCATGAGTTTGGGTAAACTCCAGGAGTTGGCGATGGACAGGGAGGCCTGGTGTGCTACAGTTCATGAGGTCACAAAGAGTTAGACACGACTGAGTGACTGAACTGAACTGATCCTTGAACAACATGAGTTTGAACTGTGTTGGTTCCACTGAAACATGGGTTGTTTTCAATAGTAAATATTAAAATACTCTAATTTCTGTGGCTGGTTGAACCTGAGGATGTGGAACTGCAGTTAAGGAGGAACTACACACATGGAGAGCAAACTGTAAGCAAACTGTAAGCTATATGTGGATTTTTTGACTGAGCTGAGGGTTGGCACCACTAACCTTCTGCCCTTCTGTTATTCACAGGTCAACTGTATATATTTTGGGAAAGCTATCCTTTGTAAGGTTAACTGTGCTCATTGTTACACTGGGGTAAGTGTGTTTTCATTTTTGCTGTATGTTACACACTCTCTTTGGAAAATATACCCTGTCGGGTTTGATGGGAAAGCTAAAACTCCCCATCCTTTTTTGGAGAGCACTGTAACTTAAATGCTAATGCAACACTCTTGGTCGAACGTTGAATTTGACCCAGTCTGTCTCATAGGCAACAGCAAGACATGATAAAGCAAGGGCTTTAGCAAATCCACAAAGTAGATTTTAGTATTGCCCAGTGTACCCTCTGCACTACAGAGGCAGAAGCCCTGTGCAGAGACACAAAGTCTAAGACCACACATCACTTAGCAATGCCACTTCTAAAACACAGGTTCCCAGATTCTCAGGTGGTCTCAGGATCACAGCACCAAAAAAAAAAAAATGTTCAACTGTAGATGCTACATTTTCTCCATTCTCTTATCAGACTATTATCATTTTATTACTAAACATTTTTCTCTTTCTGCTTCAGGAAAAAATATATATGTAACATTGTTTATACATTAAAATAAAGCAAAAACTTCCAGTGTTATAAGAGATATGAGCATGGTAAGAAATTTAAAAATTCGACGTTACAACAAATAATGGATTTTATTATATTGACTTTTGTCTAATTTTTTTTCTAGGCATAGATAATTGGAAAATACATACATGCTTTGAACTAGATTGTTTTAGGGGATAGACTAAAGCTTGGGAGTACTTGAGTTTGTCTTAAGCAATAATGCTACTCACCACCGTAGCTTTGATTTCATGCCAGGAAGCTATGTCATTTTATTTTAAACAGCCACCAGTGTTCATCTTCCAACTGGTCTGGCACTGACCCTGATGTTGCCATAAGTCTGTCATCCCCTAACGACTATCCCAGGCTGCACACATTCCACACAGGGACCCTATGTGCAAGGTAAAACGTGCTACATGACACTGTGACATTGTTCAGGGAAGGATGTTAATTCTTTACGAATATTCCCACGGAGAATCTGACCTCTGTTCATCACAAACAGGAACTTTTTTTTCAAACCGGAAGGTAGAGTGAGAGAGGAAACAATGTTGATTTCTGGGAGAAGAGGTTTTCGAAGTCCTATTTGCTGGCTCTCTGAACAATTATGGGAAGCCCCACAGAGCATGTCCTTTTTTTTACTCAAAATAATGGAAAGCACTTCCACTCCTCTGCGGAAACAGCAGTTCAAAGACAGGACACAGAGTCCCTAAGTTCTGGCAGCCTTTAAACAGTATTTTTTTTCCCCTTCCCTGGTAAAACGGTAAAGGACTCACCATTTAGGTAAATTGATATATATGGGTCTCATTTATAGCCCACCATGCTATTTGCCTTTGGAAATGAAACAGGCTGGCCCATTCATGTACTCAATGAATATTCAATTATCATTTCCTCTACACTGAGCTAGGCAGTGTGGAAACAAAAGTGAGTAAGACACTCTGTGCCCTCAAGAAATATATAGTCTAGGCAGACACGTGAATTGAAAAGCATACTGTTCTGGAAAGCAGTTAGGAAATCTCTAATCAAATTGTCACGACTGAGCAATTTTTCTTTTGTTACCTCTTCTAGAGAAAAAGGTTCATCTAACCTCTTAATAATTTAGCAATGAATTAGAGGCAATATGGGCTTCCCTCTTGGCTCAGCGGTAAAGAATCCACCTGCAATGCAGGAGACGTAGGAGATGCAGTTTCGATCTCTGGGTTGGGAAGATCCCCTGGATGAGGGCATGGCAACCCACTCCCACATTCTTGCCTTGAGAATCTTCTGAACAGAGGAGCCTGGTGGGCTATAGCCCATAGTGTTGCAAAGAGACACGACTGATGGCGACTGCGCATAGGCACATGGAGGCAATATAGGTTCCATGGAAACGTCCATGAAAGTAAAATGTTTTGCCACAGTTAGAAGCAAGGAACTAGTTTGAACAAAATAACATGAATACAACTTAAAAACACACAATGCTGAGTAATTTAAAAAGAAGATACTAAAAAATATATAACAACAACATACATGTACATTAAGATACACATACACAAAGCAACAATGGGTATATGGAAACACATATAAATGATCGAGTTTAGTGGGGAAAGGCATGGGTATGGAGACTGTTAAAAGAAATTAGATAAATGCATAAGTAAGATAAGATCAGCTTCTGTAGTTTACTGATGATTCAGTTCAGTTCAGTTCAGTCGCTCAGTTGTGTCCGACTCTGCGACCCCGTGAATGGCAGCACGCCAGGCCTCCCTGTCCATCACCAACACCCGGAGTTCACTCAGTCTCATGTCCATCGAGTCCATGATGCCATCCAGCCATCTCATCCTCTGTCATCCCCTTCTCCTCCTGCCCCCAATCCCTCCCAGGATCAGAGTCTCTTCCAATGAGTCAACTCTTCACATGAGGTGGCCAAAGTACTGGAGTTCCAGCTTTAGCATCATTCCTTCCAAAGAAATCCCAGGGCTGATCTCTTTCAGAATGGACTGGTTGGATCTCCTTGCAGTCCAAGGGACTCTCAAGAGTCTTCTCCAACACCACAGTTCAAAAGCATCAATTCTTTGGCAGTCAGCCTTCTTCACAGTCCAACTCTCACATCCATACATGACCACAGGAAAAACCATAGCCTTGACTAGACGGACCTTGGTTGGCAAAGTAATGTCTCTGCTTTTGAATTTGCTATCTAGGTTGGTCATAACTTTTCTTCCAAGGAGTAAGCATCTTTTAATTTCATGGCTGCAATCACCATCTGCAGTGATTTTGGAGCCCCCAGAAATAAAATCTGACACTGTTTCCACTGTTTCCCCATCTATTTCCCATGAAGTGATGGGACCAGATGCCATGATCTTCGTTTTCTGAATGTTGAGCTTTAAGCCAACTTTTTCGCTCTCCACTTTCACTTTCATCAAGAGGCTCTTTTGAGTTCCTCTTCACTTTCTGCCATAAGGGTGGTGTCATCTGCTTATCTGAGGTGATTGATATTTTTCCCGGCAATCTTGATTCCAGCTTGTGTTTCTTCCATTAGGTGACAATAACTTGAGGGGTGTGAATAGCTCAATCCTCTACCACACTTCTAAAATGGAGATGAAAAGATAAAAGCTAATTACATAGTACAAATCAGTAAGAGTGTCTGGACTGCAAAATTATTACAAAGAGAATTAATAAAATCAGCTTTGGAGATCTAAGAAAACGTTTGAGAGGAGGTGACATCTAAGCTCAGCTTCAGACACCTAACTTTGCAGCTATAGCCTTTTCCTCCATCACCTGCTGGCTCATCTTTGCCCTGGAATCTGAATTTAACTTCACAGGTGAAGAAGCCCTTCTCCCCAGTAATACTGAAGATATTTCATCTTATTCATTCCAAAGAGGTTGAGGAGTTCAAAGATTAGCTGCCCTTAGGTTCGCCCCTGGATCTACATTTCTGAGGTAGAATACCCCATGTCCAGAGCCCATTCTCCTTTCCCTGTAGCGGTCTCCATCCATGCAAGGGCTCTGACATAGAAATCCATACTGGTCTTCCTGTTCCAATTTCATGCCTGAGGCTTTATACTGCTTTGTTTGCTTTTGTGTTTTTCTTATTATCAGACACAACCTTGAAAAAATCCCTTCCTAGGTCCCTGCTTTACTTTTCCATGATCTAGCCAGGTGAGACCCATCATTTGATTCCTCTGTCTTTCTCAGATGCTAGCTAGTGCTGCGGAGTTCTGCCCAGAGTCCTTAGGAACCAGACTCCTGCCATGTGGTAGCTGCACAACTAAGTCCACTGCTCGAGGCTCACCATCTATCATGGATGGGCCCACCTACTTTTCCTTGCTAGACTTCCCCTTTTGTCTTCCAACATTGTGCAATCCTGTCTTTCAACACTGATCAATGTATTTCTTTTCTCCTTTTACTTTAGTCTCCTAAAGTTTAGGGCAACTGCTCTGCCTGCCTGCCTGGCCTTTCCCCTATACTGTGATGCTGGGAATACCCTTGGGTGTATCTGACCCAGGCTGGTAGGAGAGTCATAATGTAAATATTATGCAATGGGCCCTGAAGCCAGGCCTCCGAGGTGTGAATTCAGATGTTCAGCTAATTTGCTGTGCTAGCATAAACAGACTATTTAATCTCAGTTTGTCTAGATAGGGAGAGGAATGCTGTATCTCAGGATTGAGGGTTTTTGTATCCACTGAAATAATTTCTATGTGCGAAGTCCTTATAACAATGTCTGATATGAAGCAACTACTCTGGTCATGTTATGCACGGTGCTATTATCTCCAGCTTTTGTCCTCCCTGAGATGCTTGTCTCATTCCTAACAGCTTCAGTACTGTCTCTGGGAATCATCAGGGAGAAAAAAAAAAAAAAAAAGTAGATAATTTTTTTTTTTAACCTAAAAGAATTGTTTTGGGGAGAATGAAATGCAGTATAGTGGGAACAGACCAGAATCTGATTTCAGATGACCGAGGTCAAAGTAACAGCTGTCTCTTTCTCACTGTGTGATGCTGAGGAAGTTTATCTCTTTTGGCCCATTTCCCTGTTTATGGAATGGAAATAATAATAACCTCTACTTCCCAGGATAGTTATGAGGATTCAGCAAGGTAAAGCCTGTGAAAGCTCTTTTGGAAATGGTGTTATGCTAATATTTGTTGCTTTTGTCATTGTTATCCATCATTTGTTTCATGCCCCTAGAAACTATATCTTAGTACTTCCTGTAGAGTCAGTGAGTAGTAACTCAAGTCCATAAAAGATGTTTAATTCTCCTATTTTGAATTAAGTGGCTAAAAAAAAAAAAAAAATCAGTGTGTGAAGCTAAGTCCTTTACTAATATATTATCTTTTAAATGTGAAAAACAAGCACCCCATGCACTCATACACACAACTTTACTTTTCCCTGCTGTTTCTCACTTACACTGTACTCCTTATCAGTTAGTAGAATCAAGAAAACAAAGCACTTCAGAAAAAAGCAATAATTTCCTAGAATATACATTGGCTATGTCATTTAATGATTACAACAGTCCTAGGAAGAAGACACAGTTTAATACTTTTGTGCAGATGAGACCAGAGAAAGTGGGAATGCTCATGAATATACCGTCTAGCTTATTGCTGTTGAAGGGAGGGCTAGAAGCCAGGTAGCTAGAGTTTTATCCCACATCAAGAGAAAACAAAGAGCTCTTTTTCCATATAAATCAAGAAGAATTTATATTTATCAGCCCCAGCCCTTTGCAAAGCAACAGACAGAATATAGTAAGAAGATATCTGTGTATTATTTTGGGAGGAGATTCACATATAGAGGAGGTGACATTTTATACAAATATCTGATCATATGTAGTTTTATAGTCCTCCTTCACTAGAATACATAGCAATACATTTAAGCGTTTCCTGATGCTCACTAAAATATATTCCCCTTAAAATCCTTGCCTGGAACTTTCATCCTCCTTGAGCCATTTTATCAGGTAAACTTATGAAAACTAACCAACATGGGGTTATACCGGTTGCTCTTTAACATGAACCATTCATGACGGTGAGTCATGGGCACTAGGCTATTAATATGTTCAACACTCTTTTAGTGTGATTCCATGTACATCTTTGGATGCTCCTTTTGGGTCTAATGAGAAGGAGGTTTTCGACCAGGAAGATTGTCTACAACAGTCAAATAAAGCAATCTGGGTAAAACGAGGCTGGATAGGAACCCTAAATAATAAATGGTTTACTCAAGAATGGCCATGGTAGCTAAAGGGAAAGAGAATAATAATCATTATGGCTCCTTCCATTTCTTAATACAGGACTTCCCTATAGTTCAGATGGTAAAGAATCTGCCTGCAAGGCAGGAGACCTGGGTTCAATCCCTGGGTCAGGAAGATCCCCTGGAGAAGGAAATGGCAATCCACTGCAGTATTCTTGCCTGGAGAATCCCATGGACAGAGGAGTCTGGCAGGCTATAGTCCATGGGGTCACAAAGAGTTGGACACAGCTAAGTGACTAACACAATATTTCTTAGTACAACTCACTGAAGTACACACCTTTAACTTTCCTCCTACTATTGACTCCTCAAAGTCTATGTGGGTTACTTTCTGGAAGAAAAATTAATTACATAATTACTTCAGTTCAGTTCAGTTGCTCAGTTGTGTCCGACTCTTTGCGACACTATGAAGTGCAGCACGCCAGGCCTCCCTGTCCATCACCAACACCTGGAGTTCACTCAGACTCACATCCATCGAGTCAGTGATGCCATCCAACCATCTCATCCTCTGTCATCCCCTTCTCCTCCTGCCCCCAATCCCTCCCAGTGTCAGAGTCTTTTCCAATGAGTCAACTCTTCACATGAGGTGGCCAAAGTACTGGAGTTTCAGCTTTAGCTTCATTCCCTCCAAAGAAATCCCAGGACTGATCTCCTTCAGAATGGACTGGTTGGATCTCCTTGCAGTCCAAGGGACTCTCAGGAGTCTTCTCCAACACCACAGTTCAAAAGCATCAATTCTTCGGCACTCAGCTTTCTTCACAGTCCAACTCTCACATCCATACATGACCACTGGAAAAACCATAGCCTTGACTAGACGGACCTTTGTTGGCAAAGTAATGTCTCTGCTTTTCAATATGCTATCTAGGTTGGTCATAACTTTTCTTTAAAGAGTAAGCATCTTTTAATTCATGGCTGCAGTCATCATCTGCAGTGATTTTGGAATCAAAATGTTACTAATTTTATCTTTCTAATGTGTTTATGCACATGGTAAACTAAATTTCCAACCACTAAATAATGCCTTGGATGGCATTGCCAAGTCAATGGACATGAGTTTGAGTAAACTCCAGGAATTGGTGATGGACGGGGAGGCCAGGCGTGCTGCAGTCCATGGGGTCTCAAAGAGTCAGACAGGACTGAGCAACTGAACTGAACTGAAATAATGCCTTTACATTTTGTGCCTGCTCTGATTTTTCTTATATAAAGAAAACAAAAATTATGCATACAGATAAATATTCATTTGTCTGAGTCTATGAATATTGAGTCAAAGATTCAATGAATAACCCACACTCATTTTACCTATTTACTGTATATTCACCCAACACATTCCTGTTCAAAGTTTTGTCTAACCATTACATTATTTTTTCTTTCATACAGAGTTTTCAAGAAACTAAAGTGTTAAAGGCTAAACTGTGTTTTACTTGAAAATTAGGAACAATGGCAAATGATTATTTCTTGCATTCTTAAAAAGGAAAATGCAACAAGGACTCTATAGTCAGACCATTTGAACAAAGTCAGGCTATGCCACTTACTGGCTTTGTGATTTTGGTTAAGCTTCTTAAGCAGTCTTGGCCTCTGATTCCATAGTTACAAACTAGGAATAATAATAGTATCTACCTTATAAGAATATTATGTAGAATGAATATCAATATTCATAAGTCATTTAGAACAACTCTTAAACAAAACTAATAATTAACAAATAATTTGTGTGTGTGTATATATATATATATGCTATGCTATGCTCATATATATGTGTTTATATATTACATATGTAAATAAAGAGACTATGACATCAAATTTATTGATGTCTCACTAAAGTTCAAGTCACTTTCCTCCCCTTCATGCATCAACGTGTAACTAGATGAAATCAGTCACCATTGTTTAAACAGGTATTAATGCCTCCATATTTTTTACTCATGTATGCTCTGCTTCCAATGCTTTTGCTTTCTTACACTCAATTTGTAAGAATGTTGGGTGAACTTTAAAATTCACTTTAAAGTAACTGATTCTCTAAGTACTTCGTCTAAATCCATTCTGAACTTCTTGTATTTCATATAACAAGGTGTACTGTAATTGATTGCTTCATCTATTTGTCTTCCCTAACCCATGTAAATTCAAAGAACCAGGCATGTCATAGACATTTTGTGAGCCCCGAGTCCATACTGACCTGAGACATAGCAGAAATGTAATCAACATGTGTGTAAATGTGTGTGTGTCTTTGCATGTTTTAGTAAAGAAAGGGCCAATTTCAGTGCCGAAGCTGTTTGCATGTCTTCAGATGAGTCTGTTAGTTTCTCTTAATTCTTTAAAATGAGGTATATAATAGGCCCTTTCTGACTCTAAAATTTTGTGATGTATAAAAGCAAAATAGAAAATAATTGCAAGCATACTAAGAATAAAAATACTCCATCAAGTTAATAAGTACCTATGTATTCATTTATAAATAAGCCAGTATTAACATATTTCAATAATGACCTAATGAAGCCAATACTAAATGGAGATTTCTTCATTATACTTTTAAAAATTTGAAACCCTTCTATGAACCTATTAAATAAAAGTGATGAAAGGAAAGAGATGAGGAAGGACAATGAGGCTCTTTGGGGTAGTAGAGACACTAAAAACACAGAGATCAAATAGATATGCTATTTTAAATACTGATCTGTAGGATGATTAGAGTTTTAATAGGGTGAAAGTTGCATTTGAAAGGGGAGGTCTGGGGACAGTGAGCTTCTACATTCTACAGCATGCTTTCCTTAATTAAAGGAGTTATCAGGGAAAGTGATCCTTAAAACCTGTGATTGACAAGCATCTTCTTTCCAAAGAGGCTACAAATATAAAAGAAGAAATGCATACTTTTTTGTTTGACTTGAACTGGAAGATAAAAAATAAATTATAAGAAGCTATAAATGTCTCCAGATAAGACTCAGTGAAGTTTCCATTAAATTTTCTGATTAAGATAGGGTTCATAATGAAAAAAAAAAAAGATTTTGCCAAACCACAGTGAAATTTTAGATGTAGAAATTTTTTAAAATCTTATTTTATGATCAGATCCAAAATATTATAAATGATGATTCAATTTGATTCACTATTGTTAGTTATTATTGTGACCTTCAAACCAAAGATAACCTAATCCAGAGAAACAAAACTGAGTTCAAGGGTGTTTATTTGTATTCTTCTCTTTTCAAAGCAGTATGTTAATTGCATTCAAGAATACTAAAAAAGTGAAGACAAATTCACAGGCCCCCAAGGAAGACAAAGGTAATACATAGACAACAAGTAGACACCTTAAGTAAACCCAAAATAACATACCTACAGATACACCGCCAAGGTATACAAAGCCGGGAGCTGATCTCAAAGAAAAGAATTTAGTCTGGGAAGGCATCTAGGAGAACTGGAGCCTTTAGCAAGGTCTCAGTGGAAGCAGAACCAGGGTCATGCAGCTGAGGAATGAAGGCCTTCCAGGCAGAGCAGTGACCTTAACAAAACCATCCAGAGGTACCACTAGACCAGATGTGTGTGCACGTTGTGAATAGCTTGTTGAAAGTGAAGAGATTGTGAGATATGACTTGGAAGACATAGGTATGGCAGGGATTTATTTGGAAGATCCTTGGGTAATATTAGCATTTAGCCAAAGTAGTGAAGGAAAGCCAGGGTTTATACAGTACACTTTTCATCATGGAAAATGTATTCTAAGTTCTTTAGGGACTTTTTTTTTTTTTTTTTTTTTTGCAGATTTCAAGTCCTCAACTTATCCTTCAAAGTTCTCCTGCAAAATCTAAACTCCTATCCCAGCACTCAGGGCTCTCTGCACTGTGATCGCACCTTACTGTTCTAGTCCGGTGCCCTGTTTTTCTCCCACATAAACCTCCCACGTGGCCACAATGAAACTGAGTATAGCTGAGGACATTTTGTAAATACTCTTTTGTACAAGAGTAAGCTTTTCTGCATTTCTGCCGTTGTTTCTTATTTTCATTTCTGCTCGAAATGCCTTCCTCACTCCTATCATTCTGGGTCCTCTCCATCCTTCACAGTCTGGTAGCATTCTATGTCTGCCATAAAGCCTTCTCAGCCTTTCCATTCCACTGTGATTTCTACCCTGAACACTTTTGTTTTGTGCCTATTGGTTAAAATATCTACTTTGCACTGAAATTTGACTTGTATACAATTTATATGTATATTTGTATGTGCTGTGCTGTGTGCTTGGTTGCTCAGTCATGTTCAAATCTTTGTGACCCTATGAACTGTAACCTGCCAGGCTCCTCTGTCCGTGGGGGTTCTTCAGGCAAGAATACTAGAGTGGGTTGCCATGCCTTCCTCCAAGGGATCTTCCCAACCCAGGGATCAAACCCACATCTCCCACATTGTAGGTATATTCTTTACTGTCTGAGCCACCAGGGAAGCCCAAGAATACTGGAGTGGATAGCTTATCCCTTCTCCAGGGGAACTTCCCAACCCAGGAGTCAAACTGGGGTCCCTTGCATTGCAGGTGGATTCCTTACCAGCTGAGCTACCAGGGAATTCTATGTAGTTGTATATATACTTATAAATGGAGCAACTGGAGGGCAGAGATTTCATCTATATTTTTCATTTCTCATAATGCCATGTATATTTTAGGCATTCACTGAAAATACATGGACTTTTTAGGCCATATGAAAACAGGATTATTTTTGTCTTTTTGTGTTTTAGCTCAGCGCCTTGTTCATATCCTAATATATTGTATATTTTTCTTCTCCATAAATAGATTGAATGTACAAATGATAATACAGTGAAGTGGAAGCAGCATATGCTCTGAAATCAGACAGATCTGGGTTCAAATTTGGCCCTCTACTACAAGCCTTGTGACAACCGGGGGCAATTTCTCAAACTTCCTAAGCTGTATTTTCCTCCATTACCATTGACGGTAATAAATCTAACTTGAAACATATAAGATATTGCAGATAATACTAAGCATTCAATAAATGTTATCTATTACTAAAGTTTTCCACCTGAATTTTCCCCATAAATCATTGAATTCTTATACTTTACGATATAGAAATCATTACATTATATACCTGATACAATATAAATATAATATGACATGTAACATTATGTCTAACATTGTTGTTCAGTTGTAAAGTCATGTCTGACTCTTTGTGACCCCATAGACTGCAGCCTGCCAGGCTGCAGGTTCCCCTGTCTTTCACTATCTCCTGGAGTTTGCTCAAATTCACATGTCTCTTGAGTGGGTGATGCTATCTGACCATTTCATCCTCTGCCGTCTTCTCTTCTGGCCTTCAATCATTCCAAGCATCAGGGTCTTTCCCAATGAGTCAGCTATTTGCATCAGAGGGCTAAAGTATTGGAGCTTCAGCATCAGTCCTTCCAGTGAATATTCAGGGTTGATTTCCTTAAGCATTGACTGGCTTGATCTCCTTAGTGTCTAAGGCAGTGTCAAGAGTCTTCTCCAGCAACACAATTAGAAGGTATCAATACGTTGGCACTCAGCCGTCTTATTGTCCAATTTTCACATTTGTATATGACTACTGGAAAAACTATAGATTTGACTATATGGACCTTTGTCAAAAAAAGATGTCTACTTTTTAATATGTTATCTAGGTTAGTCATAGCTTTTCTTCCAAGGAACAAACATCTTTTAATTTCATGGCTGCAGTCACTATCTGCACTGATTTTGGAGGCCAAGAAAAGAAAATTTGTCACTGCTTCCACTTTTTCCCCTTCTATTTGTCATGAAGTGATGAGACCAGACACCAGGATCTTAGTGCTTTTAATACTGAGTTTTAAGCCAGCTTTTTCTCTCTCCTCTTTCACCTTCATCAAGAAGCTCTTTAGTTCCTCTTCAGTTTCTGTCATTAGAGTGGTATCATTTGTGCATCTGAAGTTATTGATATTTCTCCTGGCAACCTTAATTCCATACAGCCCACCACTTCACATAATGTACCCTGCATAAAGGGCTTTCCCAGTGGCTCAGCAGTAAAGAATTAGCCTGAAATGCAAGAGCCGTGCATTTATTCCCTGAGTTGTGAATATTCCTTGGACAAGGACATGGCAACCACTTCAGTATTCTGCCTGGGGAATCTCTTGGACAGAGGACCTGGTAGGTTGTAGTCCATGGGGTTGAGAAGAGTCAGACACGACTGAAGCAACCTAGCACACACACACACTCAACATAGAAGTTAAGAAACCTAGCACACACACACACTCAACATAGAAGTTAAGCAACCTAACACACACACACACTACATAGATGTTAAATAAACAATGTGACAGTATAAATGGCTCCCAATTTGGAACTATTCTGTTGTTCCATTTCTGATTCTAACTGTTGCTTCTTGACCCACATACAAGTTTCTCAAGAGGCAGGTAAGGTGGTCTGGTATTCCCTTTCCTAAAGAATTTTCTACAGTTTGTTGTGATCTACATAGTCGAAGGCTTTAGCGTAGTCAAGGAAGCAGAAGTAGATGTTCTTCTGAAATTCTCTTGCTTTCTCTGTGATTCAATGAATGCTGGTAATTTGATCTCTGGTTCCTCTGCCTTTTCTAAACTCAGCTTGTACATTTGGAAGTTCTTGGTTCACATATTGCTGAAGCCTAGCTTGAATGATCTTGAGCATAACCTTATTAGCATGTGAAATAAGCACAATTGTAAGGTAGTTTGAACATTCCTTAGCATTGCCCTTCTTTGAGATCGGAGTAAAACTGACCTTTTCCAGTTCTGTGGCCACTGCCGAATTTTCCATATTTGCTAGCATGTGGAGTGCAACACTATAACAGTATCATCTTTTAGGATTGGAAATAGCTCAGTCACCTCCACTAGCTTTGTTTGCAGTAATGCTTCCTAAGGTCCACTTGACTCCCCACTCCAGGATGTCTACCTCTACGTGAGTGACCACTCCATGGTGGTTATCATTAAGACCTTTTGTGAATAGTTATTCTGTGCATTCTTGCCACTTCTGCTTCTGTTAAGTCCTCACCGTTTCTGTCTTTCATCACGCCTATCCTTGCAGGAAGTGTTCCCTTGATATCTCCAGTTTTTTGAAGAGATCTCTATTCTCTCCAATTCAGTTGTTTTCCTCTGCTTCTTTGCATTATTCATTTAAGAAGGCCTTCTTATCCTCCTTTCTATTCTCTGGAACTCTGCATTCAGTTGGGTGTACCTTTTGCTTTCTCCCTTGCCTTTTGCTCTCTTTTTTTTTTTTAGCTATTTATAAAGCCTCCTAAGGAAACCACTCTGCTTCTTGCATTTCTTTCTCTTTGGGATGGTTTTGGTCACTGCCTCCTGCACAATGTTATGAACCATCGTTCTTTAGGCATTCTTTCTACCAGATCTAATCACTTGAATGTATTTGTCACCTCCACTGTATAATCATAAGGGATTTGATTTAGGTCATATCTGAATTTCTTAGTGATTTTCCCTACTTCAATTTAAATCTGAATTTTGCAATAAGGATCTCATGATCCGAGCCATTGTCAGCTTGCAGTCTTGTTTGGCTGACTGTGTAGAGCTTCTCCATCTTTGTCTTCAAAGAATATAATCAATCTGATTTCAGTATTGGCCATCTGGTGATGTCCATGTGTAGAATTGTTTCCTGAGTTGTTGGAAAAGGGTGTTTGCTGTGACCAGTGTGTTCTCTTGGCAAAACTCTGTTAGCCTTTGCCCAGCTTCATTTTGTACTCCAAGGCCAAACTTGCCTGTTACTCCAGGTATCTCTTGACTTCCTACTTTTGCATTCCAATTCCCTATGATGAAAAGAACATTTTTTTTTTTTTTTTTTTGGTGTTAATTCTAGAAGGTTGTGTAGGTCTTCATAGAACTGGTCAACTTCAGCTTCTTTGGCATTAGTAGTTAGGGCATAGACTTGGATTACTGTGACACTGAATGGTTTGCCTTGGAAATGAACAGAGATCATTCTGTTGCTTTTGAGATTGCACCCAAGTACTGCATTTCAGATTCTTTTGTGGACTTTGAGGGGTACTCCACTTCTCTAAGGGATTCTTGCCCACAGTAGATATAATGGTCATCTGAATTAAATTTTCCTATTCCCATCATTTAGTGCACTGATTCTTAAAATTTCAGTGCTCATTCTTGCCATCTCCTGTTTGACCAATCCAGTTTACCTTGATTCATGGACCTAACATTCCAGGTACCTACGCAATATTTTTCTTTACTGCATCAGACTTTACTTTCACCACCAGACACATCCACAAGAGCATTGTTTCTGCTTTCTCCCAGCTGGTTCATTCTTTCTGGAGCAATTAGGAGGAGCATTGGACACCTTCTGACCTGGGAGGCTCATCTTCCGGTGTCATATCTTTGTGCCTTTTCCTACTGTTCATGGGGTTCTCATGGCAAATATACTGGAGTGATTTTTCATTCCCTCCTCCAATGGACCACATTTTGTCAGAACTCTTCACTATGATCTGTCTGTCTTGGGTGGCCCTACACAGCATGGCTGATAGCTTCATTGACTTACACAAGTTCCTTTACCGTGACAAGTCTGTGATCCATAATGGCGATGTCTATTATACATGATAAAATAATAGTCTTTATATCCAAATTAAATTTACCATTTTCAAAGAGATTTTTCTTGCATTATTTAACTTTCTTGAACATTTCATCTGCCAACACAAAAATCTTTAGAGGTTCTCTGCGACCTAAAAGTATTTCACATGACATTCAAAACTTTTTAAAATAAATCCCCAACTGACATTTGAGATTTAGTTTGGATGCTATCCACCCTGGAACAAAAGTAATATCATCTCTCTCTTTTCTGAGCTTCATAAGTACATTGTGTTCACACAGTCATATGGTGCCATCACATATTACATTATATTGTTTGTATATTTCCCTCTGCTGCTAAATTGTGATTTCCTAGAGGAATTTTTTATGCATAGTTGAATCATTTATAGTAGCTAGCAAAATTATATATTTGTACCAGTGATCAGTATATATCTAACCCATACTTTTTCTTCACATTTTTATCATCAAATTTAAAATATTTATATTAGAATCCATGACTTAAGATTTTGTACAAATATCTCTGCTTGGTTTATGTGTATCACATGTTCAAGATAAAAAGCTTGGGAGCCAAACTCCCTAGGTTCAGAGTGTTAACTCTACAACTTATTAGCTTTGCAACCCTGGGCAATATGATTAAAATCTTTTTTGTATCTCTCTCATATTTAATAAGGGGAGGATAATTAGTAGCTACTTCATAGGTTGTGAAGCAGATTACTTGAGTGAAGTTATGTGAAGCTCTTCAAACAGGGGCTGGCACATGGAAAGAACTCAGTAAATGTGAGTTATAATTAGTCTTCCAATTGCTATACATAAATATGACTACCTCCTACAAAGCTGCCTAGGGGAAACCACTGCCTGGTGTTTTTATTGGGATGATGGAGTTCATGTTCATGGGACAGATAAATGTTCTCTGTCATGCAGAAACCTACAGAATCCTTCATTCATAACATAGGTTTGCATCTCAAGCTCTTATTTTTGAGTCAAAGCCTGGGGATTTGTGTTATTACATGAATGGTGCTTGATAGTAAAAGAATAGACATAAAAGATTAGCCAGCTCCTGACCCTCACTTTAGGGCCAACAATTGTGAAAAGGCACAATTATGTATTCACGGTAGCCATAGTTCAAATTAAACTTCTTAAAATTAAATTTATTCCCTTGAGAATGCTCAACACTAAGAGATATCAGCTTTTTGGTTTTGTTTTTTAATGTTAGTGTTTGTTAATGGAATTAGTCACAAAGAGTTGGACATGACTGAGTAACTGAACTGAACTGAATGGAATTAGAGATTTGACACAAATATTGTCTTCATCCCCAGGGAACAGGTTAATAGATAAACTTATGAAAGTTAAAAGCAATTAACATCAAAAGATAAATGGCAATAAAATGATCATACTAATCCGTCAGGATTGTAAGTGGTTTTAGAAACTCTTGTCAAGATACTCCTGGCAAAGACCAGTCCTTCAGGGTTTGTCACTAGAAAATCATATTCATTTTTATTTGATAACTGTTATGGAAGATAAATTTAAAAAATCTTTTTGCATTATAAATCAAATAAACAAAACTCACATAATTGAATGCTTTACAATAAATGTTCCCAGTTTAGATTTTTAGCTTGACTTTATAGAATAAATACCAATAAGCTATATGGGTGTGCTTGTTTCACAGAACTGTTGTTTGGAAAACTGACAAAAATTCACTTTGCTTTTCCATTTTGAGACTAGACTACTACTAAATGATCTGTTTTCATTAATGTGTCCTTCAGCCAACCAGAAGGGGCACTATTTTAGCCACCTACGCTGAGGTTACACAGCCTCTAACTAAGGGGTATGGTTAGACTGACCTCAAACTAAACAGAGCTATAGCCATGTTTTAAGCGAAAAAGGAAGTGGAATATGTTGTGTACCATTTCAGGCTAGAGCAAAATAAATAAAGAAAGAAATGGGATGGCCCAGTAAAGAGATTCCCAGACATTTTTGGCGATGCAATACCTTTTAATCTTTGATTGTGTGATAAGCTTTCTGCTGTCTCCACCAGTTACTTTCTTATGTCTTAGAAAAAATATGTTAAATTATATGCCTAAAATGATTTTGTTTTGAGAAATTATATGAATTTATAATAGTTGTTATGCTGATTGAAAACTTTTCTGGGCGTTGTATAGCCACGGCCAGTAATCAATATTCAATAATCAGAGACATATTGCAAATATATGTTGTAGAGTTGAGGGTTTGACTTCACTGAGAAGTGAAATTGTATCGCACTGTCTTTCTCTCTCTTCTCTCCTCTCTTTCCAATGCTAAATGTAAATACCAACTCTTTTCTTAATTGAAAAATCAGGTCACAGTCATTAGAAACTACTCATGCAAACACATGCATGCATCCAGTGAAGTCTGCTGTGCTAAGCTGTTTCAGTCATGTTTGACTCTTTGTGATCCTATGGACTGTAGCCCGCCAGACTCCTCTGTCCATGGGATTCTCCAGGCAAGAATACTGGAGTGGGTTGCCATGCCCTCTTCCAGGGGATCTTCCCAACCCAGGGATCGAACCCATGTCTCTTAATGTCTCCTGTACTGGCAGGTTCTTAGCATTAGCGCCACCTGGGAAGCCGCAGAGAAGTCTGGTTGAAGCCATAGCCTTTTTAAGAGCTCAGGGTAATGCAGCATAGTGATTACAGCTAGTGGCTCAAATTATGTATCATCCCTTAGAAAAGAGAGATGTGTTTGTGACACGTCCTTATTTCTTTTTCAAGATGAAATGACACCATCCCATAACTTCACACTATTGCCAAAATAGGAAATAAAATTAACCTATTTTGATTCATACTGATATATTTTTTTGGCTACAAATATACTTTGGCCACCAGATGCAAAGACCTGACTCGCTGGAAAAGTCCCTGATGCTGGGAAAGATTGAAGGTAAAATGAGAAAGGGGCAGTAGATGATATGATAACCGGGTGGATGGCATCACCGACCCAACGTAACAATACAAAGTGAGGTAGGATGAATGCTGACTCTGCTAGCAGTACGTGATGCAAGGGTTGAGGTGAGCAACAACAGATACGGATATGAATTTAAGCAAACCCCAGGAGATAGTGAAGGACAAGGAAGCCTGGTGTGCTGCAGTCCATGAGGTTCCAAACAGCTGGACACAACTTAATGACTGAACAACAGCAACAACAATATATGATGCCTAAAATTTCACATTTGTGCGTAAGATTATTTTCAAAGCTACTATACTTTGGAAGGGAGAAAATAAACATAAGAAAAGAAGTAGCAACACAAAGTGACATAGGATAAATGCTGACTCTGCTAGCAGCATGTGACACAAGGGTTGAGGTGAGCAGCAACAGATGGGTTGTAATATCTGCACAGATGTTAATGTACTTATGCGTGTGCACCTGTGTGTGCATACAGTCAGCCCTTTGTATGCACACAACCAGGTATTCATCCAGCTGCCAACAGAAAACATTAAAAAACAATTCCAGAAAGTTCCAAAGGCAAAACTTGAATTTGCTGTGTGCCAGCAAGTATTTACATAGCATTTACAACTATGTGGCATTTATGACTACCTGAAAATCATTTACATATAATTAATGTCAGTTTTATAAGCAATTTAGAGATGATTTAAAGTGTATGGGAGAATGAGCATAGTTCATATGTAAATACTGCTCCATTTTATGTAAAGGACTTGAGCATCTATCCACAGATTTTGCTATCAGAAGGGGTGTTGGGGTATGTCCAGGAACTAATCCTCTGCAGACACCTAGGGATGACTATAAGTAATATAATGCATACATTTTACATAAATACAAAAAATATACAGTGTATTTTATGTCAATTCCAATTAGCACAGTTTTATTAAATAGCTAAGTTGAATTTTGTATGTGCTTTAGAGGCACCAAGGGAAGGCATGGTGGGTTTGGGCTGTCATTAAACTGTATGTGCCAGATTCACTCCAAATCAACACACCATCAGAGTTAAAACAAACGTGCTTTGTTATTGCTTATAAGATGAATATAAGGTCACTTTCAGACAGGGCTAATAAACAAGGGCTAAGTCCCTTGTTTAAAAATTCTGGAGCCTTGCCCGGACATTTTACCCACTTTAACCTAAAGTGCATGAAGATGAATAAGATACAATGTCTCTTCAATGAATTTGTTTCCAATTTGCCTGTCTGTACCAACATGAAAATTTATTCATTGCTTAAAAAGAAAACACCATATTAGGAAACAATTTCTAAAGTAGACACTACTGTGGACATGTATGCAACTTCTGAGATGACAAGATATTTGGGGGGGAAAAGGAGCATGAAAATTCTTTTGAACATGTGCCTATTATCTCAGTTTCATTTGGGCATAAGCTCTATGAAGATGTTTAGCTTCATCTATATCATATTTTCGTTCTCAGAACCAACATGACCTTGAACTTAAGGTTACTTTAGAATAATTGCACTTTAGAAAGTAAAAAGTGAAAGTTAATCACTCAGTTGTGTCCGACTCTGCGATCCCATGGACAATACATACCCAGCTCCTTTGTCCATGGAATTTTCCAGGCAAGAATACTGGAGTAGATTGTCATTTCCTCCTTCAGGGGCTCTTCCCTACCCAGGGATCGAACCTGGCTCTCCTGCATTACAGGCAGATTCTTTACCACCTGAGCCACTGGGGAACCCAGTCACCTATAACTAGAGGAGACTAGCTCAACCGCTTGCACCCAGTAAGGCACTAAAGTTGTCTGAATCACTCAGTCTTTGACACTTCAATGTTCCTATATGAATCCACCATAATCAAATTGCCTATGTCATCTTGGGAGACCACCAATTATTAATAGTAATGAACCCTCAGGCCTCGTGAGCTCTTAACTGTGTGTGCATATTCTATTCTCTAGTAAATATGCTTTCAAAAATAGCACTGCTGGTCTGCCAAGAGCCAACTCAAAATGATCACTTGGGCACTCATTCTGGTGTTCCTCAAAACCCATTTTAACTTAGCCCAGGGCAGGCATTACCTCTTGCTCACTCCATCCTGAGAAAAACTGCTTAATTTGTATATTTAAGATAAATACTTGCAATATTAGGGATCCCAGATGGACTCTGTTATCTGACTTCAAAGACAGATTATTCCATTTTTATTAATCCAAAATTCTTTGTACACCTGCTTAGCCTTCTATCTTAAATAAATCTCTTTTGAAGGCGATTGGGCTGAATTCTTCCCTCAGATCTAAATAAAGGAAGCATAAACTACAATTCCCACTGAGGAGGATTTATATGGAGATGACTCTTCACTCAGACTTTTTTGGGGATTATACCACAGAAATCTTCCAGAGTCAAATTTAAAACACATTTGTTTTAGAGTTTGCCAAGCCTGGTATTCTTTTGAAATTTTAGTGCTATTTGATTTCTATATAAAAGTGTTTTTCTGTCTTCACTTTGCTCCTCAAAGCCCATTTATTTCCTTCTGTCTCTGATCTCTCTTTTCAGCAAAGAGTGCGGAAAAGGATGGGAAATTCGAAGTGGCTCTGCTTTTGTTTGAATCAAGTTATGGTTCTGTCTGTGAAAATCATTCAAAAGTTTCCTGCATCACTACCCATTTTATCCCATTGTAATGAGCATAGGCGTATATTGATGGAGCTACCAGAAGCATCCTGAGAAATGACTCGAAAAATACTTGGTGGTTGGCATCACGTTTCACTATAACTCTGTATGGACTGAGTGCAATAGCTGAGCTTGCTGACCAAATTACACTCCTTTGGCCTTAGATCATTTCTTCTTCTCCGAGGATTAATAGCCCTTTCATATTCTTTGTTTCATTTGGTTTATGGCATCTTTCTCTTAAGAGAACAGCAAACTGATCTTAAGTGTTGAGAACACTTCCTATAGCCTTCCCTGACTTATATTGAAGTAGAACGATGTGATTTTTGCTCCTAAACACATTCTGATCATAGCTGTGGGTTCCAGTATACCAGCAGTCTGATAGTCCAAACTGTCAACAGGGTATGTTTTGTTTCATATCAAACCTCAGAAATCCTCAGTCTTGGTCCAAGAGAATTTGCCTGGTGGAAGTCTATGAGAAAGCACTTTGGATAAAAGATGACTAATGGCCTGGAATAAAGGCCCACCCATCCAATGGCTGTGTTTATTTGTAAAGTCTTCAGAAACTCACTTATACACCTGAACATTGTCATCAGAGTATGCTAAAAATTCTCTGAAGAACACCATTCCCCATTCATATTTTAAATTAAAAACTTTAGGGAATTGACAGTAATTTTTGTTGTCATGATCACGATTGCATACTGAGTGTTGGCAGAGGTCTTGCACTACAGTGGAAATGCCGTGGACCTTGTTTCATTTGACCATGGACCTTGTTTCATTTGACCATCTCGATAACTCTGTAAGGTGACTGTTATTGATCCTATCCCAACAGGTTTTAGAAACCTTATAGAAAGGTTAATAACTTGTTTGTTTTCACATGTTCCATCAAACTTACAAATGTTCACAAAGAGTTCAAAAATTCTGAATACTTTTCTTACCTATAAGATGGAGACAATAATACCTCATACATTTTAAAGTCTTGTTCTTGTCAGTCAGGAAACAAGAACATAAAAACTGATACGCAAAGGACTAGAGGCAACTATAAAAAGAAATAATTTTCTCCAATGGATTTACAGAAATTAACTTCAGCATATCAGCCTCCAATTAAGCTACAGGTTTTTAAAAAAGATTGTTGTTGCAGGTACTCCAGTTTGTATATAACGTTTGCTGTTTATTCACTAAGTCATGTATCACTCTTTGCGGCCCCATGGACTGTAGCCCACCAGGCTCCTCTCTCCATGGGATTTCCTTTGTAGACAATAGCAAGTTCCTCAACTCACAGGAGTCTCAACGATATGAGAAACTGACTGACTAGAATATGATTTAAAGTTTCTTCAGGTTTTCTAATTCTGAGTAATTTTAGATGATTGAAAAGAGACAACAGCTAGATCATAATGGTGGGCAGCAGTAAGCATCAGGGGTGAATCTGTTCAGCACAAGAGTGGCGTAGGTGTACCAAAAGGCAAGTCCACATGGGCCTGAAGACTTGTGGTACCTCTAAGTGATGGGGAAGAATGTATTTCAGTTTTTCAGATCTATTTATACATATAAGTAATAACATCTATAAGAGAACACTTCAGAATTCTTATAAAGAATAAGAAAAGGCCTGTTTGTGATCTTGAAAGCAATATTCAAGGAAAAATGTATATCGTTTTCAGATTTTAAGCAAAATCAATGCTTAACTATACTGTTGGCAAAGAGTAAATTGTGAACAACATGGTATGCAGCTGTGTATGGAAAAACTAAAAATGGAATTGTAATTTGGTCTTAAATTAGAAACACATCTGAGTTTTGTTAACAATTTGAGTGATATTAATTTGTTTCTTTCACTTCTTAATTGTGTGTATATGTGTCAGAGAGAAGAAAAAAGGAGGCGGGGGGAGGAAGGAGGGGCAGAAAAAGAAAAAATTAACAGAGGAAAGGGATTAAAGACAGGAGAAGGAGAGAGAGAAATATATGACAACTGAACGTAGATGTCCCATTCATACGTGAACTTCGTTTTGCTTACAGTCAGGTTCTCTAAGACGGCAGGACTACTTCACTGAGAAAGAGCAAGTCACTGAATGCCTTTCAAAATCCAATTAAGAGGCAGCAGGTTTAACAGAAACCTGACTTCTTGCTGGTGGTGTGGCATTTTTAGTCTGGGCTGGGTCTTTGTGGTGTGTACATGGGCTTCTCTCATGAGGCACAGGTTTCAGAGGGATCAGCAGTTTCAGTGCGAGAGCCTAGTTGCCCCGTGGCATGTGGGTTCTTCAACCGGGGATCGAACCTACATTATCTGCAGTAGGAGGTGAACTCTTAACCACTGGACCACCAGGGAAGTTCCGAAACCTGACCTCTTAGCTGTATAATCTAACAGTGCTCCAGCCTTACCACCGCTGCTAAAAACAGATTCACCAATACAAAACCAAACCATTAGAAAGTCCTGTGAGAGTTCTACAGCTGTGAAAACTGTGCTTGATTAAACTGTAGAGCCTAAGGACACAGAATGAATTTATTCTTTTTACCTGAGCTCAGTAATGGCTACTGAATGGCCATTAGTTTTTCTTATTTAGGCCATCTGCAACTCCAAACATCCCAACTTCCCATGAAGATTCAAGGATTGCGTATCTACCGCCCAAACACAGGGAAATTTCATAGAATTAATCTTAGCAATCTAACACATTCTCTGGAAAGTTTATTTGATGCTAAAAATATGAACATTGATACTCACATGGACCCTTTAAGGCACACAAATAGAAAGGAAGGCGTTTTAAAACGCTTTAATGCATTACAATCACAGATATTACTAAGCTAGTCCCTAAATGACTTCTCAGTTCCCAGGAATCCCCAAGAATCTAAAGTTGACTCTCTTCTATCTAAGTCTCGGATCCCCTCAGAGTTCACTGGAAGGACTGATGCTGAAGCTGACGTTCCAATACTTTGGCCACCTGACGCAAAGAGCTGACCAATTGGAAAAGACCCTGATGCTGGGAAAGATTGAGGGCAGGAGCAGAAGGGGGCGACAGGATGAGATGCTTGGATGGCATCACTGACTCAATGGACATGAGTTTGAGCAAGCTCTGGGAGACGGTGAAGGACAGGGAAGCCTGGTGTGCTGCAGTCCGCAGGGTCGCCAAGAGTCAGACTGGACTGAGTGACAGAACAATGAAAACAGCAATCCTCCGAAGGGATAGTGCTAGGTAAATCACGGCCGTTAACTTGCATGAGAATGAAGTATACAGAGCACATGAGAAGTTGGAAACGATTGAATTTTGCTCTAGATCCTTCAATACCTCTAAGGTTTTCATCTCTTCTGTCTTTTTCTTTCAGCTTTTTACTGCCTATATTTCTGTCACTTTCTAGTTGAGTTCTTTGGAACAATGCATGTATTTTTTTCTGTTAAAGAAGCTAGACTTTCAGTGTATCTCAGTAAATAAACCATAGTATTATTACCATCCTTTTCTGTAATTCAGTTCGGTTCAGTTCAGTCGCTCAGTCGTGCCCGACACTTTGCGACCCCATGAAGCGCAGCACGCCAGGCCTCCCTGCCCATCACCAACTCTTGGAGTTCACTCAAACTCGTGCCCATAGAGTCGGTGATGCCATCCAGCCATCTCATCCCCTGTCGTCCCCTTCTCCTCCTGACCCCAATCCCTCCCAGCGTCAGAGTCTTTTCCAATGAGTCAACTCTTCGCATGAAGTGTCCAAAGTACTGGAGTTTCAGCTTTAGCATCAGCCCTTCCTAAGAACACCCAGGACTGACCTCCTTTAGGATGGACTGGTTGGATCTTCTTGCAGTCCAAGGGACTCTCAAGAGTCTTCTCCAACACCACAGTTCAAAGCCATCAATTCTTCGGTGCTCAGCTTTCTTCACAGTCCAACTCTCACACCCATACATGACCACTGGAAAAACCATAGCCTTGACTAGATGGAACTTAGTTGGCAAAGTAATGTCTCTACTTTTGAATATGCTATCTAGGTTGGTCGTAACTTTTCATCCAAAGAGTAAGCGTCTTTTAATTTCATGATTGCAATCACCATCTGCAGTGATTTTGGAGTCCCCCTCAATATAAAGTCTGCACTGTTTCCACTGTTTCCCGTCTATTTCCCATGAAGTGATGGGAAAGAAGCCATGACCTTCGTTTTCTGAATGTTGAGCTTTAAGCCAACTTTTTCACTCTCCACTTTCATTTTCAGCAAGAGGCTCTTTAGTTCCTCTTCACTTTCTGCCATAAGGGTGGTGTCATCTGCATATCTGAGGTGATTGATATTTCTCCCGGCAATCTTGATTCCAGCCTGTGCTTCTTCCAGACCAGCATTTCTCATGATGTACTCTGCATAGAAGTTAAATAAGCAGGGTGACAATATACAGATTTCACATACTCCTTTTCCTATTTGGAACCAGTCTGTTGTTCCATGTCCAGTTCTAACTGTTGCTTCCTGACATGCATACAGGTTTCTCAAGAGGCAGGTCAGGTGGTCTGGTATTCCCATCTTTTTCAGAATTTTCCACAGTTTATTATGATCCACACAGTCAAAGGCTTGGCATAGTCAATAAAGCAGAAGTAGATGTTTTTCTGGAACTCTCTTCCTTTTTCCATGATCCAGCGGATGTTGGCAATTTAATCTCTGGTTCCTCTGCCTTTTCTAAAACAAGCTTGAAATTACTGGCTTCCAAATATTGAGATTTATTGCTCACTATTATTTAGAATCTGTTGTTTATTTCCATTTGTTATTTTCTCCTTGGATGCTCTATAACAGATTTTATCCTCTTTCTTTTGAGAATTTTTAAACACTTGACATTTGCTTATTCAAACTCCTTTCTCCTGTACTGCAAACACAGCAAAACTGGGCCCTGATACATGTGTGTGTGGTGTGTGATTGAAAAGGCAAGTTGACTGATACATCCATCCATGGAAAAAATTTACCATCCTAAACTTTTTAGTAAAATATATGTAAAAATGTTATTCAGTTGCTAAACTTTTTGCTTCCTCTGCTCTTATTTTTTAATCTTTTTCTTCCAAAAGTAACGCAATGCTTCTGTTCTCTTAACCAAATTTATAAGAAGCATTTTGTAGGAAAAGAAAGAGAATAAAATTTTCTCTTTTTTTTTCTTTATAAGTTTTTATTTAATTTGTGTGTGCTTAGTAGCTCAGTTGTGTCTGACTCTTGCAACCCCATAGACTGTAGCCTGCCAGGCTCCTCTGCCCATAGGATTCTCCAGGCAGAAAGACTGGAGTGGGTTGCCATGCTCTTCTCCAGGGGATCTTCCCTACCCAGGAATCGAAACCAGGTCCCCTGCATTTCAGGCAGATTCTTTATTGATTGAGCAATGAGGGAGGCCCCTTATTTATTTATGTATAATTTATATATATGTATATATAGTTTTATGTACATATTTTATATACATGAATAAATGTGATCTTTTTTTTGTTTTAGGAATGCTTATTTTTAAAAGAATTTGCTTTTTCTGGTTTTTTTGCTTTTCTCTCTCTTTCTCTTTGTTATTACTGTAGCACATTCTATTTTCTCTTTCTAAGATGGTCCATTTAAAAATCAACTGTCTTTGTCCATGTTATCTCCATAGATATCACTACCCTCACAGACACACACAAATATCCGATTTTTTTCATTGTTTATATATTTTTTCAGGCAGATTATTGATGTAGCTTGACTCCTGATAGTCTCACCCTCCTCTAAATCTCTCGTCTTGAAGAGGTTTAGTCTATGAGTACATCAAAGGTGAATGGGTGTACATGATTAGATGCATGTGATTGTTACATAAAATTGTATTACCTATATCAATGAAAAAAATGACTTTTCCTGGCTGACTTTGAGGAAACAAGTCGCCATTTTGGAAAAGTCCACATACAAGAAATTGAGAGCAGCCCCCAGAGGACAATCAGTAAGAAACATGGGTCCTCCGTTCAACAACCCATAAGGAGCTAAATGCTGCCAATAACCATGTGAGGTTGATAGTGGATCCTTTCCCAGTTAAACCTCAGAAGAGACCCCAACTCCAGGTGATACCTTGACTGCCGCCTTATGAGACCCTGAAAAGAAGACTCAGTTAAGCCACTCACAGACTCCTGACTCACAGACGCCATGAAATAATAAACCCATGGTGTTTTAAGCAACTAAATTTGTGGTAATATTGTTATGCAGCAATAAGTAACTAATCTACATATAAATGGGATTATAGCAGGCACATTCAAACACAACCATCTCCTGAGACTTCTCCAGTGGCCCAGTAGTTAGGACTCCATGCTTCCACTGCAGAGGACATGGGTTCAATCCCTGATCAGGGAACTAAGATCTTGCATGCCATCTGGTGTGGAAAAAAAAAAAGTAACCATCTCAGTTTTGCCTGCAGTCTGACTACTTGACAATCTAGGCAGGATGTGCAAAGTAAAGGACTGGAAACTACATTTCAGACCATTTCCCAAACTTCTGTTTAGAATATAAAAGAATGTGGTTGAGGAGGGCAGACTTGGAGCCTGAAGAGAGGAGTTCACTTGAGAGAACTCTTAACCCACTCAGAGTGACAATTCCTGCTCGCCTGGAATACTGGATGTCAGGGCTTACCCTCACCTCAAGCCTACTGACAGGAACTTCACAGAAAACATTTGGAGAACTTGATGCACGACCCCAGTGCTGACAGAGCTAACAGGTGAGAGAACTGAAGGGAACTGGTGAAGTGTGCAGAGTCATTACTGGGAATTAACCGCGGCCCATCATCAGAAAGGACTTCCTAGGCGGCTCAGTGGTAAAGAATCTACCTGCCAGTGCCGAAGACACGGATTTGATCCTCGGTGTGAGAAGATCCCCTGGAGAAGGAAACGGCAACACACTCCACTAGTCTTGCCTCAGAGAGCCCATGGGCAGAGGAATGGACTATCGTCCACGGGGTCACGAAGAGCTGGACTTAACGTCTCAGTGACAATAATCAACAGAAAACCAAAACTGTGTCTTTCCTGTGAACAGGATGTGGGCCACACAAGCGAGAGTTGGTATAAAGCTATTATGCTGCTGCTGCTGCTGTTAAGTCGCTTTTATAAATCCTGCTTAAAAGAACTGTCTGGGCTGGTGAGGAGACTTCAACAGAGGGAGACTGAAGTGCACCAGCAGATGCCCAGGGAACTAACTAGGCAGGAGCTGGAAACTAGCAGACAAAGATCTGCGTCAGGCTAAGCCGAGTGAATTGCAGGAAGACAGGTCCAGCTATGGGAACTTCTCCAAAGAACCCACAAACTCTCCATTAGAAGTAGTCAGCTTTAAACATTTGCCAAGCCCAGAGAGTGCCAACTAGGAGAACTTAGTCACGTAAAGTCTTCCCTGATCCTTTATGTAATTTTTTGTTTCTTTTTTTCTTCCTTTACTACTACCCCTTTGATGCTGGAGGAGTCAGAAGCCACAGTTAACCAACTGTGGGAGCAAGGATAGAAACACAGGCAGGCAAATAGCCTTCCCTTTAACATCAAACCTGAGCTTTAACTTTGAAATCTTTAATTATTACACTGACTGGATGTATTCATTACTGAACTGGGTCTTTTTAAAGCCAAAATGGTTGCAAGATGTTTTATTATCTAACAGCAGTAAACTACAAGTTTGCCCTAGATTTTATCCAACAGCACAAATTCTAGCACTATAATGAACAGTTTTGTAACAGCAGTTGTGGGTAAGAAATGCTGCTAGTAGGTGCATCCTATAGTTCTGCCCTTTCAATGTTTTTCTGCACTTTTCTCACTCAACTAAGCCTCATGGAAGTTTTTATAGGTCATCTCACATAACTCTAATGCATTCATTCATGATGGTATGAATGAATCATAAATCTATTTGACCTTTTAAGGGGCACACTTTTTTCCCTCATCTGGTATTATTGCTTGTTTTGCTCCTTTGAGCAGAAATTTTGCTATTAAACATTCAAGAATTAACATATATAAATGTTTTAAGAAAATTTTGATGGGAAAGAATTTATATTAAATGACTGTATCAATAACACAGGAAAGTTTAGCATTTCCTGGAGTAACAAAAAGTGCACAAGTAAGAGGCAAACTGTCTTTAAAATGTTTTCAGAACTACATTTGCTCAGTACATAAACCACTCCTTGGAAAGATGTTGTTAGACATTAGATAAACTCAAGGAATCAGTAAGGTTATATAAGTCCTTAGTGAATTACTGCTTCATGGTAACAAGCAGTATGCCAATTGTCTAAAAAATTATCAACACAGCAAAATCTGATTTGTTCATTTGAGTGGGGATAAATCAATATAAGAAAATTCCATACGTACACTTTTTAAGAATTGTTAATAATAATCTAAAATGGTATACATATCAAAATGAATAAGATATAGTATTGAATAGAATAGAATATAGATAGTTTTCTATTACTCCTGTTCAAAATCTGCTTAAATATTGTATGGAATTTTAAAAAATGCTTCAAAACAGTGAAAGAAAAGAAACAAAAAGCAATACATGAAAAGTAAAGATTGAGAAGTCTATAAGATTTTGAAAGGAAGCATGGAATGAGGCTGCAGTTGAATGGAACTTTATGAGATACAAAAAGCTCTGTTTCAACAGAAGAAGATCAACATAAGGAATTTTCAGCCCTCAGAGACAGTTTTGAAAATAATCTCAGAAACTTGTGTGAATTCAGACATAAAAAATATATAATTTAATTTCAAATCCAGAGATGTTGTTATACACAAATTATGTGCCAAAGATTTTGATATATTTTATTAATAGATAGATAGTCAAGCTTATGAAATCCAGTCTTTACTTTCATGACAAAATTTTTAAGATAAGTAAAATGTTTTAGTACATTATCTATTAACAATAACACTTTCTGTTAAAACACTATTGTCACCATCAGAAATAATATACTGAGATAGATGTGAGTCTTTCAATGATATAGTTATCATTTTATTAAACTAAGCAATGTGAATGTTCTTCTCATTATGATATGTTTTAAATGAAGCTTCATTTTTAAAGGAAAACCTTCCTTCCTTTCTTCCTCCTCTAAACTTGAAAAGCAGTTTTTAATCTATATTACTTACTTAGCATTTCTTTCATGCATTCAACAGATATGTGGAGCAATATTCCAAACACCTTTTAATGTTGCTGGTTATATTTTATGGCTATAAATCTACAGTAGTATCCAACCCTTAACTATTAATAAGTTGTGAGGTCTATCATCACAAAGAAATATATGCATATATTTATTAGGCACATGTATTACAATTTAATGTATCTAATATCTACCTACATAGACTCTCTTTAAATATAGCATAGCATCTGAAATCAAACTATTGTTGTTCAAATTCTGAGTCCACGATTGACCAGCTATGTGATTTTGGTCAAGTTATTTGATATGAGCCTAACTTTCAAGTCCTCCAAATTAGGATAATAAAGTACATAGTTCAGAGGTTATAATGAATAGTGACAGAGACAATGTGTGTCATGCTGTTTGGTACATAATTGACATATACATGCCATTTAATCATATTTAACTAGGAAGGTAGTAAAAGCATTTTAAATAATATACTCCCTTCAGAATATGGAAATCAAGGCAGTCTCAAAAAATCCAGCAATAGAAATTTTAGGAAAACATGGGCTTTTGACAACTTACTGTCTCATTTGTGAAACTTTTGGAAATAAATTTTCTTTAGAGTCCATTCAAATCCTACCAGTTTGATTCTTTCACTAAAAGAGTAACCCAGTTTCTAATCATGAGAGGTAGCATCTGTCTGACATACGAAGTATGCAAGTCCTGTGATGATAAATTCATAATCCTTTAAATACCTGCTTCCTTTGTGCACTCATGGCCTCTCTAGGGTGACAGGACACAGTTACATGAAGCATAGAATGAAAGAATGAAATAGTGCCCCCAAATAAGGCCTTATTTATTACTGAAGGCAAAATATTGAATTACTGGAAAAGAAATAGGTAACCATCTCACACACAAGCCAATGTTATTCATTTGGAATACATTTGTTCAGCAATGCTTTTATCGTAGTGATTCAGGAAAAAGTCACTGCCAAACATTTTCTCAAACACTTGAAAAGGGGGAAAAAACCCTCTGTGGAAGGCAGATGTTGGCTAGCGGCTGTTCTTTTTCCCTTCACATCCAGCCATAAATCATATATATCACCTTTAACATTACAGTGTTTAAAGCTGAAGAAAGGATTGTAGTTTCTTAAATTTATAGGCTGTAGGAAGGCGTTTCTTTTTTTTTTCATAATAAAATCCATTTGAATTATCTGTGTAAAATAAATCCCGATCTCCTCACAGAGAGTAAAGGACAATAACAGTGTTATCTGAATTTTGTTTCAACTACTATGCTCAGCTTAATTGCAATAAATTCCATCATCCTTTCCAATTCAATTGTGTTTCTATCAAATATTTTTGAATCCCAATCTGTGCCTTGGAGGAAACCTTGCTTATTGGCCTCGATATAATTATCAAAAGCCATCCATGAAGCACAGCATGTATTGTACAAATATTTGGACTGGTCATCTACTGTACCAGAAACTAAATTTGTCTTGCTTCACACCTGATTTGTCTTCTAAAAATATCCACAGACATTGTTAACTTGACAACAGAAGAAAAGAAATAAATAATTAGATAAGGGTGGGTGAAAGGTAGTGGTACTTCCGGAAGGCAATTTTGGATCATCACTATTTACAAGAAAAAAGAAAGGATCAGAGGCAATGGAAATGTCATGATTAGACTTTCAAAGAAATTAAGAACCAGGAATAAATAAGCAGAAAGACCCTATACGGATTTAATCATTTCTCTCATCTGGACCTTTCTTAGATTCCTTTCTTGAAAGCTTATTGAAGGTAAAAGAAGCAATTTCAATGAGACGCAAAGAAGTGATTCTTGTTAGTTTAACCTTTCAATTGGCAGCCTATGAGAAGAGACCCAGATTAGGAGACCTCGAAGGAGTTATTTCACCTTTTGTACTTTCAGCTTTCTCAACTAGTGTCTTGACTAGAAAGTTGCCACTGTCTAGATCATTTCTAATTTCTAGGATTTACATATACGTGGTTGATTTCGCTATCAAGTGAATTTAGTCATCCAAACAAGAGGTTAAATTAGCTATAGTAATTTCTAAATCAGTAAAGCAACTATTTGGGTCTGGCTTTTTCTGTTTTCTTTCTTTTTTTTTTTTTTTTAAACTAACTGGGCTTGTCTGTTAGTTGAAGAAAGCATACATATAAAGAAGTAGAAAATGATACAGCCTTAGAGACTTGAGTTTAAAAAAATTCCCAAAAGAACCAAGCAAAAATAAATAACAGGGGTACATGATTATGGAGTGATACTTAGAATGTGAAATTCAACATTGAAGATATCAGTGTTTATGAGAAAGAGAATCTGTTAAAAAAGCAAGAGAATATAAATGACCACAAAACCTGATTTTTTCTTTTTAAAAAAATAAATTTCAAATAGTGTTAGCCAAAAATATATCTCTGGGAGTAAGAGAGAATAAACTAGGGGAATTCAGTACAAAAAACTAGAACATGGTTATAAGCTCAAAAAGTATTTGTTGAATGAATAAATAATAGGTTTACCTGCTATTAAGATGACGAAATAGGGCTTTTGTTCTATCAGAATGCCCCCATCCGAAGTCAGATTCTTTGACACTATCATGAATGCTTCCTTATCCTGAACTGTTGATACTCTCATGACCTAACAGCAAATAGCTAATCTATTAATTTAAAAATGCATTCAACCACTGCTTTTTCTCTTACAGTGAAGAACGCTCTGATGAGGCTTTACAACTTTGCTCTCAGCCTAGGGTTGCCTATCTTCTATGCCATGATGATGTGTTTATGCACCTTCAATCTCAAAACAGAAAAATTGAACAAGTAGAAATGGTTGACTTAAAATTGTTTTATTGATTTTTCTCTAATTCATAATAGAATGGGGTTAGATTGAATTGTGGCTTATCCATCAACACACATTTATTACCCACTTAACATACATGACAGGCACTTGCCAACTCCCTGGTGGTTCAGAGGGTAGAGAATTCACCTGCAAAGCAGGAGCCCCACAGTTGATCCCCTGGAGAAAGGAATGGCTACCCACTCGATTATTCTTGCCTGGGAAGTGGGACAGAGGAGTCTGACAGGCTACAGTCTATGGAGTCACAAAGACATGGACCACAACACACACACAGACACACACACACATACACATGTTATTCTCTGAGATGAGAGGAAGATAAGATCTCTGTGGGCTAGAAAGAGCTGCTAATGTTTCTTGAAAACTAGTCTTGATTTAGACTTTGAAGAATTATCAGACTAGCTCTCAGGGAATGAATTTACATAAACATTTTATATAAATTTGAATTTATATAAAGAGATTGACATTTTTTAAATATTTTAGAGTAGAACCAACCTAGATAGCATATTGAAAAGCAGAGACATTACTTTACCAACAAAGATCCGTCTAGTCAAGGCTATGGTTTTTCCTGTGGTCATGTATGTATGTGAGAGTTGGACTGTGAAGAAAGCTGAGCACCGAAGAATTGACGCTTTTGAACTGTGGTGTTGGAGAAGACTCCTGAGAGTCCCTTGGACTGCAAGGAGATCCAACCAGTCCATTCTAAAGGAGATCAGCCCTGGGTGTTCTTTGGAGGGAATGATGTTAAAGCTGAAGCTCCAGTACTTTGGCCACCTCATGGGAAGAGTCGACTCATTGGAAAAGACTCTGATGCTGGGAGGGATTGGGGGCAGGAGGAGAAGGGGACGACAGAGGATGAGATGGCTGGATGGCATCACGGACTCGATGGACATGAGTTTGAGTGAACTCCGGGAGTTGGTGGTGGACAGGGAGGCCTGGCGTGCTGTGATTCATGGGGTCACAAAGAGTCGGACGTGACTGAGTGACTGAACTGAATTGAACTAAATATTGATTATAAGATCAGAACAGTGACATACTATAGAGGAGGTAAGTAGAATTTGAGAGGATTTTTGTGAAAAACCAACTAGAGTTAGAATCAGATATAGTGATTCCATCCTTAATAATCCTATTATTAAGTTTTCAATCTGATTCATTTTTAAAGCACATGAAAGAAGAAAAATCAGGAATGGAAAAATTGGCAGATAAATAATGTAGAATTACTCTAGTAGGAAAATAGTGTTTAAAAAGTGATCGTGTTGAAAATTCTCAGATCATCTTTGGTTTTTGAAAAATGCTCTTAAAGTAAAATTTGACTTAAATTTAGACTACAAAATTATCTATGACACATCCCAATCCAGGATGGGTGGCAACATATGACTTCCTGACTCAACTTATTCTAAGCTGCACTTCACAACGTTGTAACTTTACTAGTAAATGAAAAATTTATTATGCTCAGGCCCTAAAATTAACTTAAATACCAAGTGAAAATCCACTCTTTCTCAATAATGTGAGTTAATTATTTTAAGAATAAATTGTTCTCTGGATTTTACATCATGATTAGAACATGTCTTCTTAGAGCTCCTTTAATAGCTATATATTTTAAGTAATTTTTTTTTTCTTAATCTTAAAAGGTTATATTAGCCTTTGTCTCTGATTTGCTTTTTGCCTTTCCCTTCCTGAAATATTGGTCTTTTTTGTTGTTGTTGTTTATCTTTTTTAAACTACACCATAGCAACTAATGGGTGGAGACACTTGGAAACATCTTTTTGCCATCAGTCTTAATATAATGTAAAGACTGGTGATAAAATATTTAAATTCATTTCTCCATAGTAAAGGGACATCAGATATTCAGGTAAATATAAATGATTATCATTTATTTTGTATTCTCGTAGTTCCTTTAAAAAATAAACGTGTAATTTTAAGAAAAGATAGCATTGTATTATAGAATTTTGTTACACATATGGACGTAAAATATTTGACAGTAGAATAAAAGAAGAGGCTAATGATTGGAATTTTACTTGAATACATACAGAATGAACTTTCATCAGACAAGACAAATAAGTATGCATACTAAAATTTCTAAACCAACTACTAAATAATAACAAGTGATTAACTAAAACAAAAAGGCAGAAAAGGAGAAATATAAATTTTAAAAAAACAAACAAAAAAAACACTTGGGACAGCTAGAAAACAGACAGCAAGATGGTAGACTTAATCCAACCAAATCAATAACAGCATTAAATATCAATGAAATAAACTATTTAACTAAAGATTATCAACCAGAATAAGAAAGTAAAACTTATCTCTAATGTATACGCAAAAAACCCATTTCAACATAACACAGACATATTTGTTAGGGGAAGCACACTGATTGAAACCGCCCACCCTGGCCGGGCACCATAGTAACTATTTGCATGGGTTGTTTTATGATAGGAGGTCCTGGTAAGGAACAGGGAACTAATAAGCTTCCAACAACCAGAAGAGTTCGGGAAAGGTCAAAAGGAGACACCCATCTGTCCCACCACCTCCCAGAATCCTTCTCACTGGCATCCATCTTGGTTGAACAAGGCATGCACCACCAGGAAGGGCCCTGAGTCAGAATGATTGGCTAAGGACAACCCTGAAACTAATTCCATCACCATAAAACCCGAGACTGCAAGCCATATGACAGAGCAGTTCTCCTGGTTTCCTTTACCCTACTGCTCTCCAGCCGGGTGCCCTTTCCCAATAAAATCTCTTGCTTTGTCAGCACATGTGTCTCCTCGGATAATTCATTTCCAAGGGTTAGACAAGAGCCCAGTTTCGGCCCCTGGAAGGGGTCCCCCTTCCTGCAACATATTGAGGGTATAAGAATAAGAAAAAGATATATACTAACTGTTACAAAAATTAGAGGGGGAAATATTATTCTTTACCTTGTTTCATGATGCCAGCATAACCTTGATACTAAAACCTAAAAAAAGATATTATCCCCAAAACAAAGAAAATTAAGGGTCAATATCTGTCATTAATATAGTCACAATAATAACACAAAATGTTAGCACACTGAATTTAGCACTGTACAGAAAGGATACTAGACATGGTCATGTTGAATTGCTCCCAGCAATACAAAATTTACTTAACATTTAAGCAATATAAAAATTCACCACATTAATAGAATATGATCAACTCAACAGATAAAGGGAAAATATTAGGGGGAGAGTTTGAAATGTTTGCTGTCAAATATTGATTTCATTATTTTCAATATCAGAAATATTGCTATTTATATTCTTATGAACATGAGGTAGGTACATGATCAAAGCTGATGTCTGAGCAAGATGTAATTATAATATAGACCAGCTTTTAAAATTAAAGAATTAAAATAGGAATGTTCCTTTCACAATTATTACCAGAAATTTTTATCACTACAAATCTTTCTAATACTTTACAAATAGTAATATGCTTGAGAGGGAGCTGAATGTCTGCAATAGAATTTGGCCAAAGTAGGCACTCAATGAGTGTATGTTGACTAATAAGTGTTTAAGTAAATGAATTCAATAAACTAACAATAGTGAAAGAGCCAGATGACTCAGTTCTATTAAAAATCACATCATTTCTTTGAGATTTTATATTTTCATATATGAATTAAGAATGATTACATTTGCCTTACCTATCTCACAAGGTTACTATAAATATCAGAACTATTAGATGGAAAAGCAATTTAAAACATATGTAAATGTAAACTACTCCTTTTGAAGTGAATAGGAAAAAGCCACATTTTCGACTACTTATAATGAGTCAATAGTAACTTCATTTAGTTGAAACCTTAAGAGGTTTAGAGGAAACTGGTGCTTGTAAAAAGCAGTCACTTTGTAGAACTGAATGAATACACCTCAGGAATGTGAGCTTCACACAGACTTTTGTTATCAGCCAGACAAAGAGGTGACAATAGTTCCCTTATTTCTTAGATTTATTGCACTAACTTAAGAACAGCTGTTTTTTTGCACCCAGAGAAGGAAAGGATTCTTCAAGAAATGTGTTTTAATGGTGGAACGATCTTTAAGGTTTTTAACCAACCAAGCAAAAAACCCAAAGCAATTGTGAAAGAAAACCTAAGAAAATAACTCTTCTTATTATCCTTACTTTGGGTTGAGCTCTTTGGAAGCAAGTCACCACATTTTGGCTCAAGTCTGATCATGTCAACCACTCAGCTTCCCAGAATGGGAAGTGCTAAGGTTTGCATTCTAGATGTCCAGATTTGCTTTCCTTTATATGACCATTGATCCCTGACCTAGACCATAATCTGGTAGTAAAAGGGCTAGAAATTAGCCTTGTTCATAATATAGGTTGATACTAGAGTAGTAACTGATACAAGTATATTTATTTCAACTTTTCTGAATATTGAATCTTCCTAAAGAAAAACTTTTTAATGTTACTTTAATTTACTAAGTTATCCTGGAACAAACAGAATGTTAATAGTTACTAAACTATCTAGAAAAAGTATCTGCAAATAAAAAAGACTCAGATTTTCCACAGAGTTGTTTGTATCTCTTCATTTGGTAGAAGAAATTCATTTCAAAGCCTGCCTAGCCAGTTCTGTATTAACCAGGATTACTATAAACCTCTGTGTTCCCCACTGATTCAACACTGAGCAGATTGGTGTGTACTCTACATAAGCAATTAGAACAGAGCCTAACAGGCAAGTGCATATTAGGGACTCAATAGTTATTTATTAAATGAATGGATGAATGAGTATTTTTTTAAATCTGACAGCAAATATTTTAAAGTTTTTTTTTTTTTTTTCCTTTCAGTTTGCATTTAGTCTGGAGTGAGTCTAACACTGATTGCTAATTTTGTTGACAAAATTCAACACACATTCATGGCAAACTCACAGAGAAATAGGAATAGAGGACTTCTTCAACTTGATAAAGGTCTTCTACAAAAACCTAGAGCCAATATTATACTTAATGGTGACAGAGTGAATGCTTTCACCCAAAGATTGGGGGAAAAGCAAGGCTTCTGTTCTCATCACCTTGAATCAACTTACGATACTAGCAGCTGTAGCCAGTTCAGGGCAAAAAGAAGAAATAAAAGGCACAAAGATTAAGAAGGAAGAAGTTTTAAATAAATAGGGGAAGATACTGTGTTCTTGGATTAGAAGACTCAACATAATAAAGATGCCAATCTTTCTTACATTGATATTTAAGTTTAATAACATTTTTATAAAATTCCCAGCAGGATATTTTTTGTAGCTACATTGTTTAGAATAGGAAAGATTATTCCAAAATTTATTTGGAAAGCAAAGGAACTAGAATTGTTAACTGGATACACTTCCAGAAAATTATACTGAGAAAAAAATTAAAGAATAAAAATACCTGAAGTATATTTGAGAAAAAACTGAAAACTTCATTGTAAAATATAAAAAATATGTCTAAGTAAAGAGGTATATTTTGTTCCTGGAATGCAAAATTTAATGTAGTTAATATGTTAAAGCTCAACATTCAGAAAACGAAGATCATGGCATCTGGTCCCATCACTTCATGGGAAATAGATGGGGAAACAGTGGAAACAGTGTCAAACTTTATTTTGGGGGTCTCCAAAATCACTGCAGATGGTGATTGCAGCCATGAAATTAACAGACGCTTACTCCTTGGAAGAAAAGTTATGACCAACATAGATAGCATATTGAAAAGCAGAGACATTACTTTACCGACTAAGGTCCGTCTAGTCAAGGCTATGGTTTTTCCTGTGGTCATGTATGGATGTGAGAGTTGGACTGTGAAGAAAGGTGAGCGCTGAAGAATTGATGCTTTTGCACTGTGGTGTTGGAGAAGACTCTTGAGAGTCCCTTGGACTGCAAGGAGATCCAACCAGTCCATTCTGAAGGAGATCAGCCCTGGGATTTCTTTGGAGGGAATGTTGCTGAAGCTGAAACTCCAGTACTTTGGCCACCTCATGGGAAGAGTGGACTCATTGGAAAAGACTCTGATGCTGGGAGGGATTGGGGGCAGGAGGAGAAGGGGACGACCGAGGATGAGATGGCTGGACGGCGTCACGGACTCGATGGACGTGAGTCTGAGTGAGCTCCGGGAGGTGGTGATGGACAGGGAGGCCTGGCGCGCTGCGGTTCATGGGGTCGCGAAGAGTCGGCCACGGCTGAGCGACTGAGCTGACTGACTAATATGTGCTTCTTCAACAAATTGATCTAAATATACTAAATAGTTCCAGTAGGAATTTTAATATTTTTTTAGAAATTTGACCAACTATTTCTAAAAGAATGTTCTGCTCGTTATTAGAACTCAGTTATTCATTTATTAATTAACTAAAATATTTATTGGGTTTCCCAGGTGGCTCACATAGTAAAGAATCCACTTCCCTATATAGGAGACATGGGCCTGGCCCTGGGTTGGAAACATCCCCTGGAGGAGAAAATGGCAACTCACTCCAGTAATCTTGCCTGAAAACTCCCATGGATAGTGGAGCCTGGCAGGCTACAGTCCATGGGGTTACAACTGAATGACTGAGCACACAGAATATTTATTAAGCCTCTACCATATGCCAAGAACAAAGCTAAGTGAAGAGATTACTAATAAAAGCTACACGATATCTATTTTGATCCCATTTTTGTAAAATGTATATTCATATATAATGGAAGTAGGTATACTTAATCGTTAGGAGTAATAATCTCAGGGTGCTAGGAATTTCGGTGATAATTTCCTCAGTTTCACTTATCTTTATTTTCATTTTGTAAGCTGAAAAAATTACCTGTGTAAGTTTTCTTAGAGAAATAATTGCTTAGGAAAGTAAAGATTCACTATTTTTTATGTGACGGAGATAATTTATTTCAGGAATGCTAGAGATAAGAAGGATACAGAAAACAAACTGGTAAAATTTCATTTGTATATTTGCATTGTCCTTGAGTTTTAATATGAAACATTTGTATGTTAATTTTTTTTTTATCTCTTGCTACAAAGATATTCTTGAAAATGGAAACAGATACTCATGCTTACAAATATGACAAATATTTGGATTAAGTGTTAGTTTTCTTCAATCCCAGACTTGTAATTCACATACATTATAAGCTTAATACATTTTTTAAATGTAATTAACTATACTAATTTGTTTTCAAATGTAATTAATAGTTCCTATCACAACAATATATTTTTCTGTCTGAGCTTTTCTCTAGCTACTTTGTTTCTTTTAGGCTAAATGTTAGTATTGTTTCCTTTTTCCAGATAAGAAAATAAAAGCTCAGAAAAATCATTCAACTTTCCTAAAACCGCACAACTAGGAAGTTTTATAGTTGAGATTTGAACCCAAGCATTCTGATTCCAGAATCCATTTGTCTAATCACCGCTTAGTATTTGTAAGTCTCTGATTAGTAAGCACTATGATGTATATGTATTGTGCTATCCAGTGACTGATTACTGTTTGCTAGCTGCGTTACACGAAAGGGAAAACTGTTTCCCATATGGTCTATAGTCATATTCAGGATGACCCACAGACTTCAATAAGCAATTCAAGTCAGAAAAAATGCGGGAAGGAAGAAAGGCATGAAGTGAGAAGGTCAATCAGATTTATGCTGGAAAGCTTATTCATTGGAGGGTAAAGAACATAGTCTGGAGATATAATGACTCATAATGGCCATGATGTGGATAGGAAATCGACCAGGAGACAAACTACAGTTCTGAAATCAGTCTTTGAGAGTACTCTAAAGTCTTCTCAAGTTAAGTCCCATGTTTTCTATGAAGTACTTGTATTTATAAACTGAAACTTCATATTTTGTGGACTAAAGCCAGTCTTTTGAAAATGAAAGTCATTGACTATTCAGTAATAAAAACAAACAATGGCAGACTCAAAACCTCAAGGATAGTTTCCATTACTCCTTATTTTGTTTCGATTGTGATGCTGCTCTTATCATTGAGTTTATGTTGCTCCTGTTACTTCTTAATTTAATGAGATCCATTCCCTCTAATAGTACATATTTACTTTGTACAGTTTTTCTTTAAGTAATTTTGGTCACTTAGCTGTCTGAATATTAAATCCAACTCCATTTAAATACAGTTAAATATAATCTGGGATACTTCTGCTGATTGGTTAGCTTTATAAACAGTTTAGGTGGATAAAACTACACACTAATTATATTCTGAAATAGAATTGACTATGAAAGTGCTTTGGTGGTTCATTGAAAAATTAAGACTTGATTGTTCAGAATTAAAAGAGAGAAGTAGTATACAAAATAGCATTTGGGGGCAATAGAAATTGAAACCATTTTACTCAGTCTATTATACATGTCCACAAATCCTACAAATATAATTTATTAATCCTAACGGCTTTCTTTAAAAGTTAGCCAGTGATTATCAAGATAAAAAGCCTGGATACAAAAACCTTGAAAATATTTTTAAAAGATGTTTTCTTTACCATAAGTCAATATTAGAGTCTGACAGTAATACTATAGTTTCCTCACTAAGCTTAATTGGGTCTTGTCTATGGATCTCCTTTGAAGAAACTTCATTCTATCTGGTCATATTCATAAAAGAGATACAGTGTCACTAGGATCTGAACATATTTTTTTTGTTGTTGAATATAAGAGCAGAAGATGGTTTCTTAATCCTTTGAAGCACAGTACAAAAGTGTTTGGCTCTCAGTGAGAAGTAAACTGTCTGACTCTTTTATCACTAAAAGAAGCTGAATTAAAAATAGAATATATATGTGCTACTCACTAACAGTGCTACTCACTAAAGTTATAACCTGTATAAGGGTGACAGTTTGCCCTACAAAATACTTAGTAATTGTATCACATCATGTGTTTTGAGGTGCCAAGCAACTGTTCCTGGTTTTATTATAGATTCACTCCTTGCCAGTTTATTGTGTTTCAAACAATAGGTGATGCAGGCCATGGGAACCTCAGCTGAGAAGTATTCCCTGACAGCATCCGGATGTGGAACATACATTTCTTGTGGAAAAACAAGGTAGATAATGTCGTGTCATTGAATAAGAAACAAACAATATTCAAAGCCACTTAATTAGTGTGAGGGAATTTATGCTAAATTAGGAAGCGGATTTCTTTAGGATAGGAAATGCTATATATGTTGAACATGCTAAGGAAAAGAAATAATTTCTTCTGACTGGAGATTTAATAAACAAAATGCTTAGGTTTTCCAGAGCTTGTCAGAGTTAAATTGGTTTGCCACTCAACTTCCATCCTTCTATCCTAATAGTGTCCATTTACTTTGTCTCATCCTAAGGGATGACTGTCGGAGGAGGAGATGGCACCCCACTCCAGTACTCATGCCGGGAAAATCCCATGGACGGAGAGCCTGGTAGGCTGAAGTCCATGGAGTCAGACGAGATTGAGCAACGGCACTTTCACTTTCACTTTCATGCATTGGAGAAGGAAATGGCAACCCACTCAGGTGTTCTTGCCTGGAGAATGCCAGAGATGGGAGAGCCTGGTGGGCTGCCATCTATGGGGCTGCACAGAGTCACACACAACTGAAGCGACTTAGCAGCAGCAGCAGCAGCAACAAGGGATGACTATAATTTTTTTTTAATGTCCAGGTGCTTTTTGTGTTACAAAACGTGCTAGTCAAACTTACTTTTTTTTTTTTTCAACTTGCATTTTTCTTCCAGAATACGTTTTAAGGAAACATCAAAATAAATTTTATTCTAGTCTTCAGTTCAGTTCAGTTCAGTCGCTCAGTCATGTCCGACTCTTTGCGACCCCATGAATCTCAGCACACCAGGCCTCCCTGTCCATCACCAACTCCCAGAGTTCACTCAAAATCATGTGCATCGAGTCAGTGATGCCATCCAGCCATCTCATCCTCTGTCGTCCCCTTCTCCTCCTGCCCTCAATCCCTCCCAGCATCAGAGTCTTTTCCAGTGAGTCAACTCACCGCATGAGGTGGCCAAAGTATTGGAGTTTCAGCTCTAGCATAATTCCTTCCAAAGAACACCCAGGACTGATCTCCTTTAGAATGGACTGATTGGATCTCCTTGCAGTCCAAGGGACTCTCAAGAGTCTTCAACACCACAGTTCAAAAGCATCAATTCTTCAGCGCTCAGCTTTCTTCACAGTCCAACTCTCACATCCATACATGACCACAGGAAAAACCATAGCCTTGACTAGATGGACCTTTGTTAGCAAAGTAATGTCTCTGCTTTTCAATATGCTATCTAGGTTGGTCATAACTTTTCTTCCAAGGAGTAAGCATCTTTTCATGTCATGGCTGCAGTCACCATCTGCAGTGATTTTGGAGCCCCCCCAAAATAAAATTCTGACACTGTTTCCACTGTTTCCCCATCTATTTCCCATGAAGTGATGGGACCAGATGCCATGATCTTCGTTTTCTGAATGTTGAGCTTTAAGCCAACTTTTTTCACTCTCCTCTTTCACTTTCATCAAGAGGCTTTTTAGTTCCTCTTCACCTTCTGCCATAAGGATGATGTCATCTGCATATCTGAGGTGATTGATATTTCTCCTGGCAATCTAGATTCCAGCTTGTTGTTCTTCTAGACCAGCACTTCTCATGATGTACTCTGCATATAAGTTAAATAAACAGGGTGACAAAAAAAAGCCTTGACGTACTCCTTTTCCTATTTGGAACCAGTCTGTTGCTCCATGTCCAGTTCTAACTGTTGCTTCCTGACCTCCATAGAGGTTTCGCAAGAGGCAAGTCAAGTGGTCTGGTATTCCCGTCTCTTTCAGAATTTTCCACAGTTGATTGTGATCCACACAGTCAAAGGCTTTGGCTTAGTCAGTAAATGCATCTATTTTTTAAAATTTATTGTTACAGAAAGAGCACTGAGGAGAGATACCTGGCTGAAGTGATGCTGTGAATTAAAATTCTCATTTAGAGTCAGATTAAATCAAGGCTTCCCTGGTGGCTCAGAGGTTAAAGTGTCTGCCTCCAAAGCAGGAGACCTGGGTTCGATCCCTGGGTTGGCAAGATCCCCTGTAGAATGAAATGGTAACCCACTCCAGTATTCTTGCCTGGAGAATCCCATGGATGGAGAAGCCTGGTAGGCTACAGTCTACAGTCACAAAGAGTCAGACACGACTGAGCAACTTTATTTTCACTTTTCTACATAAAAGGTAATTAATGTAAATATTTTCAGAATTTATTCATACAGGGAAAACCTTAATAAGGCAACATTTAGCTTCCAAGAGTATTTGTTCATGTGTATGTTAAGTTGCTTCAGTTGTGTCCAACTCTTTGTGACTCTATGGACTGTAGCCCACCAGGCTTCTCTGTCCATGGGACTCTCCAGGTGAGAATACTGGAGTGGGTTGCCACCCCCTCCTCCAGGGAATCTTCCTGACTGGGAATCAAACCTCCATCTCTCATATCTCCTTCACTGGCAGGCAGGTCCTTTACCACTAGCACCACCTGGGAAGTATTTAGTGCTTCTTAATTCTAAACTCAGACTAAATTCAAAAAAGCAAAATGGCTGTCTGAGGAGGCCTTACAAATAGCTGTGAAAAGAAGAGAAGGGAAAAACAAAGGAGAAAAGGAAAGATATAAGCATCTGAATGCAGAGTTCTGAAGAAAAGCAAGAAGAGATAAGAAAGCCTTCCTCAGCAATCAATGCAAAGAAATAGAGGAAAACAACAGAATGGGAAAGATTAGAGATCTCTTCAAGAAAATTAGAGATACCAAGGGAACATTTCATGCAAAGATGGGCTCGATAAAGGACAGAAATGGTATGGACCTAACAGAAGCAGAGGATATTAAGAAGAGGTGGCAAGAATACACAGAAGAACTGTACAAAAAAGATCTTCAAGACCAAGATAATCATGATGGTGTTATCACTCACCTAGAGCCAGATACCCTGGAATGTGAAGTCAAGTGGGCCTTAGAAAGCATCACTACGAACAAAGCTAGTGGAGGTGATGGAATTCCAGTTGAGCTATTTCAAATCCTGAAGAATGATGCTGTGAAAGTGCTGCACTCAATATGCCAGCAAATTTGGAAAACTCAGCAGTGGCCACAGGACTGGAAAAGATCAGTTTTCATTCCAATCCCAAAGAATGGCAATGCCAAAGAATGCTCAAACTACCACACAATTGCACTCATCTCACACATTAGTAAAGTAATGCTCAAAATTCTCCAAGCCAGGCTTCAGCAATACATGAACTATGAACTTCCTGATGTTCAAGCTGGTTTTAGAAAAGGCAGAGGAACCAGAGATCAAATCGCCAACATCTGCTGGATCATGTAAAAAGCAAGAAAGTTCCAGAAAAACATCGATTTCTGCTTTATTGACAATGCCAAAGCCTTTGACTGTGTGGATCACAACAAACTGTGGAAAATTCTGAGACGGGAATATCAGACCATCTGACTTGCCTCTTGAGAAACCTCTATGGAGGTCAGGAAGCAACAGTTAGAACTGGACATGGAGCAACAGACTGGTTCCAAATAGGAAAAGGAGTACGTCAAGGCTGTATATTGTCACCCTGTTTATTTGACTTATATGCAGAGTACATCATGAGAAGTGCTGGTCTGGAAGAAGCACAAGCTGGAATCAAGATTGCTGGGAGAGATATCAATCACCTCAGATATGCAGATGACATCATCCTTATGGCAGAAAGTGAAGAGGAACTAAAAAGCCTCTTGATGAAAGTGAAAGAGGAGAGTGAAAAAAGTTGGCTTAAAGCTCAACATTCAGAAAACGAAGATCATGGCATCTGGTCCCATCACTTCATGGGAAATAGATGGGGAAACAGTGGAAACAGTGTCAGACTTTATTTTGGGCTCCAAAATCACTGCAGATGGTGACTGCAGCCATGACATGAAAAGGTGCTTACTCCTTGGAAGAAAAGTTATGACCAACCTAGATAGCATATTGAAAAGCAGAGACATTACTTTGCTAACAAAGGTCCATCTAGTCAAGGCTATGGTTTTTCCTGTGGTCATGTATGGATGTGAGAGTTGGACTGTGAAGAAAGCTGAGCGCTGAAGCATTGATGCTTTTGAACTGTGGTGTTGGAGAAGACTCTTGAGAGTCCCTTGGACTGCAAGGAGATCCAACCAGTCCACTCTGGAGGAGATCAGTCCTGGGTGTTCTTTGAAAGGGATAATGCTAAAGCTGAAATTCCAATACTTTGGCCACCTCATGCGGTGAGTTGACTCACTGGAAAAGACTCTGATGCTGGGAGGGATTGGGGCAGGAGGAGAAGGGGACGACAGAGGATGAGATGGCTGGATGGCATCACAGACTCGATGGACGTGAGTCTGAGTGAACTCCGAGAGTTGGTGATGAACAGGGAGGCCTGGTGTGCTGCGATTCATGGGGTCGCAAAAAGTCAGACACAACTGAGCGACTGAACTGAACTGAATTCTAAATTAATTACTTATATATTGCAATAAATTATATCAATTACTTATATTGATAACAATATTAAATACTTTTTATTGTTTATATTGCTTGTTGCCTCAATTTCTTTAAGAAAAGAATAAAACCATATCAACTTTACATCAGTCACTTTATATTAGTATGCTCTGTAGTCAAAATAAGCACATGCCAGTTGGGCTCATTCACATAGTCACATCACTGAACGTCAGGAAAGTAGCTGCCTAAGCCACTTTGGGCATGCCAAGTGAAAGTTCTCTCAGTTATCATTAGGTCATATGATTAAAAAAATTTTTTTGTACATTCTTCATTAGTTTAGTCTGGGCTTGATTTTATGATGGAGGAAGAAGTACCAAGAGATTATGTGAAACTATGTAAAGCAAGTGACATCTCTGCTGAATTCTATTTATAAAATCAAGTCACAGGCCAGCTGAGGAGAGGCTATTAAGGCACATTGCAAATGGCATGAACATAGGAAGAAGTGGAGAATCATGGCCATTTTTGTAATCAAATATACTACATGCTTAATATTGAAGTGGAGGAGGGCAAATACTATTCCTAATATTACTAGCATGTGTTGAAATATTTATCATGTACTAGGTAACTGTGATTATGCTTCAGAAAAATTTTATAAGATTTTATTGTTACCATTTTTCCTAATGGAAAACAGAAGTAATACAAGATGATGTTTGAGGGAGAATGAAATTATTGATAGGGATTTTTGATGTTCAAGATTAAATAACATGTTATTCTGAACCCTAATAATCAATTGTTGAAAAAAAGTTCCAAGAAAAAACAAAACAAAACTGTTGTTAGGAAGAAAAAAAAAAAAAAACACCAGAATCATCTTTACAAATGGGTATGGCTCAGAAGGTAAAGAATCTGCATACAATTCAGGAGACTTGAGTTCAATCCCTGGGTTGGTAAGATCCCCTGGAGAAGGAAATGGCAACCCACTCCAGTATTCTTACCTGGAGAAGCCCATGGACAGAGGAGCCTGGCAGGTTATAGTTCATGGGGTTGCAAAGAGTTGGACATGACTGAGTGATGAACAGTTTCTATTTCATGACATCTAAAACAGAAATGCTATCATGTATTTCTGTTAACTAGATAATGCTGTCTTTCTGGACAAATAACTCTGTCTTTAATGGACTATTGTAATGTTGAGCAGTGATAGCCATACTTAAGTGTCTTCCTACCTACATAATTATTATAAGAAATTCCTATCTATGTCCTCACTATATTCCATAAATATTACTAGTGTTTTTTGAGTGAGGGTCAACAATGGTCCTTTCATCTGCACCTGTTTTTCGTTTGCTTTGTGAAAAGTGCATACACATAAAATATATATATGATATTTTTATCATATATATATAAACATTCCCTTATTTCCTGATTCACTTAGTTGTAACTAGTTTACATGCCAAAGAAGTGATAGAAGGAAAGAGAAGGCATAATCTTACTGAAAGTCAGAGAAGTTTAATATTGAGATAGGAGTGCAGTGAACTCACACTTAACCATAAAATATGGACGATAACATGGAAAGAATTCCTTTAGCAAGAACAATATTCATAAATGTTTGGAAGGATAGATACCTAGTTTGTCTTAAAATTCTGCTGTCTGGAAAACATGATTAATTTTACCATATGGTTCATGGACATTAAAAACTAGGGAGATTAGGTAAAAATGTCTCTGATGAAAAGTCAAAAGACTGTTCTGAATGATGTTCTCCATTATAAACCACCTGACTTCATTTTTGCAAGCTTCAGTTTTCCCATTTATGATATTGAAATGATAATACTTGCACTGCCTTCCTAAACTGCATTTCACAAGGTTCAAAGCTGATGATGTTGTGATGGTGTTTTGTAAACTGTGCAATACTAGACAGATATCAGGAATGCCTGCTAATGGCAATGGGACATGTGTGCTGGTACCTCTGCTCCACTGACCATGGGATGTGGAAGTTCAAGAAGATTCCGTCTTCAAAATGTGCACTCAACTTGTTTCTAACTTAGACAATATACTATCATTTATATGGTAGTAAGATAGAGAAATAGGCCAAAACTTTATGTTCTTCAGTTCAGTTCAGTTCAGTTCAGTCACTCAGTCATGTCCGACTCTTTGCGACCCCATGAATCGCAGCACGCCAGGCCTCCCTGTCCACCACCAACTCCCGGAGTTCACTCAGACTTGTGTCCATCGAGTCACTGATGCCATCCAGCCATCTCATCCTCTGTCGTCCCCTTCTCCTCCTGCCCCCAATCCCTCCCAGCATCAGAGTCTTTTCCAATGAGTCAACTCTTCCCATGAGGTGGCCAAAGTACTGGAGTTGCAGCTTCAGCATCATTCCCTCCAAAGAACACCCAGGACTGATCTCCTTCAGAATGGACTGGTTGGATCTCCTTGCAGTCCAAGGGACTCTCAAGAGTCTTCTCCAACACCACAGTTCAGAAGCATCAATTTTTCAGTGCTCAGCCTTATGTTTTTAGAAGTTAATAAAAAATAAAACTCCTACCTGTGTGGGACTGTGCTACACAAATGGAACAGTTGAAGTAAACAGTAAGTAAAAAGTAACTGCCAACTTTTCCATGCTTTTGCAACAATTTACTGAGGAGACATAATGGCAAATATGATCTTCTAAGCAAGGTAGAATATCAGAAATTTGAAAAAAGTGGGAAATGCAATGAGTGATAAAACTGGGAAGAGCAACCATGCCCAGGGAGCCATCTAATGTTTCAGAGATCTTGCCTAATAGATGGGTATGTAAATCTTAGCTAAGGAAAAGCAGTCCATTATGGATGATAATGTCAATAGTAGCTATTGTGTATTGAACATGGTCTCTGTATTGCTTGTTTACATGTACTGTCCTGTTTATGCTTAACAATGTCGGTATAGAGTACTAGTTGCCCTTTACAAACTAGAATACAAGTTTAAAAAGATGATGTAATTTGGCCATACAATGCCACCCAAACTGCTCAGTAGCAGGCTGACTTGAATTCAGCTCTAACTATTACACAAGGGCAAAGGATAGTAAGTAAATATCCGAGGTTACAGTCATGTAGTTTCCTTGGAGCCATCTTATAATTTTTTCACTAGTCCAGTTTGATTTTATGTAGAGTTTTAGCATATATAGTTCAGTGAGAAGAAAATTATTTCTCCCACCTAAAGAAGTTAATTGCTTGTGAAAAATATTGAAAGTTTAAAGTGTTGAGAGCTGTTTCATAAACTCATTAAGTTTGCCCAGAATTGATAATAAATTCAAAATATTACTTGAGTACTTATTTAACTCCTTCACTAGGCTCTATAGAGAACAGAAAAAAATGAAAAACATGAATTATCATTTCTTGGAGGAATTTTTGGCTTCCTTGGCAGGAAGACACCACAAGTAATATGATTCAAAATTTAAATAATAAGTTTTAAAAATCACAAAATTAAAAGTATTATGCTTAAAAATAATAAACATAACACAAATTTGTAACTTAGAGAAGTCTGAAAGAGAAAGGACACTTCCAGTGAGAGGTCAGAGAAAAGAGGCAAGAAGGGAAAGAAGGGACTCTGAAGGTTTGGATGCTTCCGTAGCATTATAGCTGAGTTCTCACAGATAGAGACAGGGACATCATTTCAGGTATAAAGATTTTCATGGGACTGGAGAGGCCATGAATGGTAAAGCAGCCTTACTCCTGGATTTGGAGCAATGGCAAAAAGTGAAGTTGAAAAGATGGCAGAGGTGGTTAAAGGCCTTGTTAGGAAATTGTGATTATGTTCATTTACAATGATAGAAGATCTTTGGATCTTCTTTCAAACTTACACTTTAAAGAGATTCACTTGGTGTACGTGAAAAAAAAAAAAAGAGAGAGAGACTGGATATGAGGGGCCTTAGGAGAAAATTGTTGCAAGGGATCAGTCAAGAGGTAATTAAGATCTGTTCCAGAATTATATGAGGGAAATAGATAAGGCTGAAGATGTAATATGGAGAATGTGCTGATTGAATAGATGTTGACTTCAAAAAAGAAAAATAGGAAATCTAAGTAAACACTAACTTCTCATTGTTCAGTCTGAGGAGAAAGTTCTTGTTTAGGGGGAAATATAATGGAATCAGTTGAATTTGAAATAATGTAGAGGCTTCAAGTGTTTCCCTGATGGCTAAGCGATAAAGAATCCACCTGCAATGCAGGAGACACAGGAGATGAGGGTTCAGTCTCCGGGTCAGGAAGATCCCTTGGAGGAGGAAATGGCAACACACTCCAGTATTCTTGCCTGAAAAATCCCATGAACAGAAGAGCCTGAAGGGCTACAGTCCATGGGGCTGCAAATCATCGGACATGACTGAGCATCACCCTGCAGAAGCCTCAAATGGAGATGTTAAGCAGACAGCGAACATTTGAAATTTAGGCACTCTGCATAGTAATTGGATCCAGTTGATGGGCAGGTAGAACAGGGAAAAGGAGTCCAAAATGGCGGTGGCTAAAAGACAAGGAAGGGAAAAGCCCATGAAAATAGAACAGAGGAAGGTCTGAGGACCGGAGTGAGGACTTCAGGTAGAACAGCACTCCTGACTAAGCCCAGTTTGCATAGGGCAGGAGGGGGAGGAAAAAAACATATAAAAAGAGGAGCCAAAGGGCTCTCTCCCACGTGCTGGGGTGCTCTTCTCTTTGCATCTTTGGATTGATGTGCCCTCACCCCTCGAAGATGGATTTTCCTGCTCTCTTCTAAATAAAATAGAGCTGTAACACTGAGCTGTAACACTGATTTGTCTGAGAGCTATAACATGGTCTGTCCAAGACCCGAGAGCTGACATGCCAAGGGGGATTTAATGTCCATCACTCCAAATCTTTGTTGTGATGAGACAAAGAACCGAGGAGCATACACTTGTCTGACACAATGAACACAGGCCTTTGAAATTACACACAGAGTTGACTGTTGAGGTCTTGGAAGTGGATGAACAAAAGAAAAGGAAACAGAGAGATAAAGATTAAAGAAGGACTGTTCGAAATGCCTGCATTTAGGATGTGAGAAGGAAAAGCAAATCCTACGATTCTACAGTCTAGAGGTTAAAGCAAAAGAACTTATTGAAAAAGGCAATAGGTATTGTAAAGCGCAATAGAGGTGCCATGAAAAATAAGATTAGAGACTGGATTCCATGTTTAAGATTGGGAGCATTTGAGGGAACATCTACAGGGGAGTATCAGAGTAAAATCCATAATTTTAGATACTAATGAGTGAGGAGAGAGAAGAAAAGTGGAACTTGATAAAGAGAGAGCCAATCCAGGTAATTCCATCCATTAATCAGACACAGTTGAAAGTCTTGAACTCCTAGGCCAGACTTTCACTTTGATAAAATCAAATGAATGATTTCCAAGACTTTTTTTTTTTCCTTTAAACTATCTATGTACAGCCCAAGACTTCAGGTCCAGGCTATCAGATTTGAAGTGATAAAAATGTTTATTCTTTGAAAAATTGGAGGCAAACTCATGGTCTTTAAAAATAGGAACAAAAAAAATGCTTAGCTGAAAGAGTTCCTAAAATTGACCTTTTTTAGTTTTATTTTTTAAACAGTATCTCACAGGGAAGGAACAAAACAAAGAGCCAGTTTTCCAAAGCGGAAATGAAGGTGGAACAGAACTTGCCTGGTAATTCCTAGTCATGGGAATTCCAGCATAGGTAATGGTGGAAATTTATTGGTGAAAAGATAGATTATAACTCATTGTCTATTATGGAACGTAAGTATAGCATTTATCTTAAAAAAAAAAATTAAAGAATTCCTCCCCACTCATTTGAAGTGCAAAGACCAGAGGAAATCATAGTAATTTGAAGAAATTGTATGCAGCTGCCATTGTTGACCCTCTATTCAAGAGGGTCCCGATGTGAACAAAGAGAAGCACCATGAGAATATTTCTTGTCCTTTTAAGGACACCGAGGGAGTTTGTAAGCCCCATAACTTAAGCCTCTAAAATAGACTTGCATAGGATCCAAGAAATTCACAGTGTAAAACACTTAAGCACAGCATCAAAAGGCACTGGACTCCAAAATGGTATTTTCTCTATGCTTTGAAGATTGGAACCAAGCAACTGTTTGTTACAAGGGTCACACCCCACCCAAGTGAGAATCTTCACCTGTTTGAGCTTCCCAATCACAAGAATTATACCACTGATTGAAAACAAACATACACACACAACAACACACACACAACAACATATGTGATGTTTACCTGATGATCAGATACATTACATGTATTAATAAAGAAAAATTTTTATTGATGAAAGAGCTTTCATCAGTTGAGTAACATTTCTTCAGCTGGATCATCAACAAGTGACAGAGAATCTAAATTAAACTAACTTAAATATGAATGAAATCCATTCATTAATAAAAGTCAATATATACCCATATATTTAATTTCAGATGAAATATGATCCAGTGATTCAATGGTATGACCAAAGCCCCTTTCTTCTCCACCTCTGTTCAGCACTGTACAATAACATTATCTCAAGGCTTCAAAATTGGTCCCTTTAGCAGTTTTAGTTTCTCCCATTAGGGTAGGGAGCATGGCTTCAGCAAGACTTGGCTTCAACTCTTCGTACCATGATCTACAAGGGGATGAAAAAGCCATTTTCTTCCTACTAATCTCAGCAAATGTTCTCTGGATGTCATAAACTGGTTGGATGGATAATAGTCCAATCACTGTCAATCACTGTGACTGAAGGTTGAGATAAACCAGTGGCTTAATCTAATTCTTTGTTGTTGTGTTAGTCTCTAAGTCCTTTCTGACTCTTTTGTGACCCCACGGACTGTAGCCCGTCAGCCAACTCTATCCATGGATTTCCCAGGCAAGAATACTGATGGTGGTGAAATTGACTCCACTCTTCTCTATCACTTATCAAGAGAATAAGAAAAGAATGACTTCCCAGAGGAACATTTTAGTGTTGTTTTATTCATCTCTCCTTCAAATAAAAACAGAAATAAAAGAAGGGGCATGGAATAATGCTGTGACAAAAACACAGGAGAGATTCACTACAATCTCTCCTGGACGCATTAGTTGAGGGAAAGTCTAAATAAAACATTATCCTTGACCAGAGACTATTAATAGATCCATCATATTAATGCAAAGTAGAGATTAGAGCAAATTGCAAGCTAATTTAATATACCAACCAAATACAAATATTGGATCAGTTGAAAAGGAGATAATTTGGAAAACAGAGTACTATTTTTTTGGTACTTACCTAAGGAGAATCTTATTCATTGGAAGATCTGATGTTGAAGCTGAAACTCCAATACTTTGGCCACCTGATGTGAAGAACTGACTCATTTGAAAAGACCCTGATGCTGGGAAAAATTGAAGGTGGGAGGAGAAGGGGTTGACAGAGGATGAGATGGTTGGATGGCATCACTGACTCAATGGACATGAGTTGGAGTAAACTCCGGGAGCTAGTGGTGGACGGGGAGGCCTGGCATGCTGCAATCTGTGGGGTCGCAAAGTGTCGGACACAAATGAGCTATTGAAATAACTAACTAAGGAGAAAGTTTCTACCAACCAAGATAAGGCGCTAGTAGATTTATTTGTCTAAGCAGGTGTGTCTTTTCTGATTCTATATACTTCTCAGCACAGCCCATTAGTATATTTAATACATCAGTGTAGTTAAATTTTAGGTTGAATTACATCTCCATTTCTTTTTTTTATTTTTATTTTTTAAATTTTGGCCACATCACACAGCATGTAGGATCTTAATTCCCAACTTGGGGAGAGTCTCAACCACTGGACCCCAAGAAAGTCCCCAAATCTCCATTTCTGAGGTAAATATCCATAATAGAAGAAAATTTGCTTTTCAGTGTTCAGTTCAATTCAGCTGCTCACGTCCAACTCTTTATGACCCCATGGACTGCAGCACACCATTTTTCAGTGTAGGTTATTATATTTTTCCCTATTACTACATTTTTCAGTGTCAGTTATTAAATTAATTCCCCTGAATAAGTCTGGAAAGGCTGACTGCCATATGTGTTCACAGGATCTTATCAACCCTTGATAATCAATAAAAAACAAAAAGAAAAAACAAGAGGTATCGCTGAATGCCTGCTATGGCAAGAAGTTGCCTATCAGATTTTGAGATCTGTATAGATCTGTGGGACTCAGATGGAAATGAAACAAGACATTTTCTGACTTTTTCCTCTGCATGCAGCCCTACTGCAGGAACTATTCCACCTCTACGATAAAAAAGTATGCTAGAAATTTCAGGAAACTGGAGAACTTGTATTTCTAAGCCAAGTTCCTCATCCACTTGTGACTTTAGCAAATACTTATGAGAAGAAGTGACTTCCCAAGTGGCTCAGTGGTAAAGAATCCACCTGCCAATACAGGAGACTCAAGGGACATGGGTTCCATCCCTGGGTCAGGAAGATCCCCTGAAGCAGGAAATGGCAACCCACTTGGGTATTCTTGCCTGGCCAGTTCCACGGACAGAGGAGCCTGGCAGGCTACAATCCAGAATCGGACATGACTGACCGGCTGAGCACACACATACAAGGAGAAGTAAAGGATATCAGATAAGTTATGGAACACCATTCTGAAGTAAAAATGAATCTTTAATATTGATTTTAATTTTATATATTGCTGGATGAGGATCAGGGAGGAGAAAAAAGTTCTATTTGAAGTTCTTAGATGTGTAGACTAATATCTTCCATCAAATTAGAGAATTTCAGCCATTATTTCTTTATCTCATCATTTCATCTATTATTTCTGTCCTTTTTTCCTCCTTTTGATACTCCCATTATGTGTATGTTGGTACACCTAATTGTAGTTAACATTTTTCTAAGGATGTGTTCATTTTCCTTTATTATTTTTTCTCTTTGCATTCATATTCCATAATCTCTACTGACTTATTTTCAAATGTGCCAATTCTTTCTTATGTCAGTTCAAATCTATTGTTGAGCTCCTCCAGGGAATTTTTATTTTTGTCACTTGATTTTTTAATTACAGAATTTCCATTTGGTCTTTTAAAAATACTTTATATCTCTTTATTCGCATTTTCTATTTGATGAAGCAGGGTCCTCACACCTTCCTTTAATTTTTCATACATAGTGTCATTCTGTTCTTTGCATGCACTTACAATGGCTGCTTTGAAATCTTTGCCTGCTAAATTTCACATCTGAATCCCTTCAAAACCACTTAGAATTGCATGAAATTGCAGTGAAAGTGTTAGTCACTCAGTCGTGTCCTACTCTTTGTGATCCTATGAACTGTAACCCACCAGGCTCTTCTGTCTGTGGAATTCTCCAGGCAAGATTACAGGAGTGGGTTGCCATTTCCTTCTCTAGGGGATTTTCCCTACCCAGGGATCGAACCTGTGTCTCTATCATTGCAGACAGACTCCTTATCAACTGAGCCACCAGGAAACCCAAAGAATATGGGTCCCCTTTTCCTATTTCTTTGCCTGTCTCATAAATTTTGGCTGAAAATTAGCAACTCTAAATGTCTTGTAGAGGGTTCTGGGGGCTTCCCTAGTAGCTCATCTGGTAAAGAAGCCACCTACAAAATGCAGGAGATCCTGGTTTGATTCCTGGGTCAGGAAGATCTCCTGGAAAAGGGTTAGGCTACCCACTCCAGTATTCTTGGGCTTCCCTGGTGGCTTAGATATTAAAGAATCTGTCTGCAATGTGGGAAACCTGGGTTTGATCCCTGGGTTGGGAAGATGCCCTGGAGGAGGGCATGGTAACCTACTCCAGTATTCTTGCTTGGGGAATCCCCATGGACAGAGGATTCTGGGGGCTACATGTTGATGGGGTCACAAAGAGTCAGACACGACTGAATGACTAAGCGACAGCACAGAGTTCTGGAGACTAATACCCTCCCCCATGGGTTAATGTTGCCACTTGTTTGTTTAGCCATTTATTTGTTCAGTGAATTGACTGATTTGACTCTCTGATGTCTACTTCCCCTCAATGCACAGTCTCTGATGTCCCTATAAGATTCTCTTTCTTACTTTTATCTTATAGCCAATCCACATCTACTTCTACTTTATTGACTACACCAAAGCCTTTGACTGTGTAGATTACAACAAACTATGGAAAACTCTTAAAGAGATGGGGATACCAGATCACCTGACCTGCCCCTGAAATCTGTATACAGGTCAAGAAGCAACAGTTAGAACTGTACATGGAACAAGAGACTGGTTCCAAATCCGGAAAGGAGTACATCAAGGCTGTATACTGTCACCCTGCTTATTTAGCTTATATGCAGAGTGCATCATGCAAAATGCCAGGCTGGATGAAGCACAAGCTGAAATCAAGATTGATGGGAGAAATATCAATCACCTCAGTTATGCAGATGACACCACCTTTACGGCAGAAAGCAAAGAAGTACTAAAGAGTCTCTTGATGAAAGTGAAAGAGAAGAGTGAAAAGGTTGGCTTAAAACTCAACATTCAGAAAACTAAGATCATGACATCCGGTCCCATCACTTCATGGCAAATAGATGGAGAAACAGTGAGAGACTTTATTTTGGGGGACTCCAAAATCACTGCAGATGGTGACTACAGCCATGAAATTAAAAGACTCTTGCTCCTTGGAAGAAAAGCTATGACCAACCTAGACAGCATATTAAAAAGCAGAGACATTACTTTGCCAACAGAGGTCTCTTTAGTCAAAGCAATTGTTTTTCCAGTAGTCATGTATGGATGTGAGAGTTGGACTATAAAGAAGGCTGAGTGCTGAAGAATTGACACTTTTGAACTGTGATGTTGGAGAAGACTCGTGAGAGTCTCTTGGACTCAAGGAGATCCAACCAGTCAATTCTAAAGGAAATCAGTCCTGAATATTCATTGGGAGGACTGATGTTGAAGCTGAAACTCCAATACTTTGGCCACCTGATGTGAAGAGCTGACTCATTTGAAAAGACCTTGATGCTGGGAAAAATTGAAGGTGGGAGGAGAAGGGGTTGAGAGAGGAAGAGATGGTTGGATGGCATACTGACTCAATGGACATGAGTTTGAGTAAATTCCAGGGGTTGGTGATGGACAGGGAGGCCTGGCATGCTGCAGTCCATGAGGTCACAAAGAGTCAGACCCAACTGAGCGACTGAAGTAAACTGAGCCAGTCCACCTAGGGATTGCCTCAGGGACAACATAAGCCTCTCTTTGTTCAAAGGTTGTACTTAAGCTGTCTTTGGCCAGTTAGATTATTGCACTTTCCTCCTGCATGTACATGTGGCTTGGAGGCTGTTATGACAATTCAAGGAATTTATGTTTTTTGTCCCATGCTCAACCGGAATTTAGTAACTTCTATTTTGCCTCTCCAGTAACTTCTGAAAAGACACAGTCTCAGTAATGCACAGTCTTCCACATTACTAAGGGTGCATGTGATTTTATTTTTAATACTGGCATCCTAGGATGTTGCCTTAGTGAAAGTGAAAGTCGCTCAGTTGTGTCCGACTCTTTGCAACCCCACGGACTATACAGTCCATGAAATTCTCTAGGCCAGAATACTGGAGTAGGTAGCCTTTCCCTTCTCCAGTGGATCTTCCCAAACCAGGGATCGAACCCAGGTCTCCCACATTGCAGGCAAATTCTTTACCAGCTGAGCCACAAGGAAGACCAAGAATATTGGAATGGGTAGCCCATTCTTTCTCCAGCGGATCTTCCCAACCCAGGAATCAAATGGGGGTCTTCTGCATTGCAAGCAGATTTTTTTTTACCACCCAATCTATCAGGGAAGCTTTCCTTAGTCAGTCAGTGAGAGTAGCTTAATATACAATTAGTGGTTGATCAGACGTTGTGTGAAAGGTCCAAGGACCAGTGAGACTTCCATCCTTTGTTGATATGTATGCTGCTTGGGAAACATTTTCAAATTTGCCCCACTGCGTGTTCTGACTGCTCCTGAATGAGTGATGCACAGAGCTAGCACACAGCACTTGTTACCGTCAGGGTTGACTGTGATCTCAGGTGTCTCTTCTTGGCTCTGTTAAACTTCTGATCACTTATTTCTACTTGTATCAAGGGCTTCCCAGGTGGCTCAGTGGTAAAGAATCTGCCTGCCAATGCAAGAGATGCAGGACATGCGTGTTCAATCCCTGGGCCGAGAAGATCCCCTGGACTAGGAAATAGCAACCCAATGCAATATTCTTCCCTGGAAAATCCTATGGACAGAGAAGCTTGGAGGGCTACAGTCCATGGGGTTTGAAGAGCTGGACATGACTTAGTCACTGAGCATGCATACATGCACTCGTATCAGGGACTTTTGAGAGTCTTTTCAGTTACTTTCACCAAGATCTCTGTTCTTTTCAACAATGCCCTTAGGCATAGAATTCTTCACAATCTGTTGCACACAAAGTCGTTTTCCCCAGAGAGAACTATAAAGCTCTTTGTCTTTAAGGCCTGCCTCTCCCTGGGGCAGAACCTCTGGACACTGCACAGCAGTTGGAGGCAGAGACAGTGTCCTGTTTCTCATAGAGTGACAGCTCTCCTTGACAAGTAAGTCCCGGGTGATGCCTGGGACTATGGAACAGTGGTGGTTAGTCGCCTGGGTTTGCCTTTCCCAGGGTGAAATCTCTGCTCTATAAACAAGCTGGGCAGAAACGACTGGGTCACTGCCTTTAGATCAGTCGGCCCTACCTGGGTAGTTTCTATTTTATAAATGGGGCTTGTGAAGCAGGAGAGACTTGATCCTTTCAGCTATTCTTTCTTGCCTGGAATAAAGCTTCTACAACACGAGCACACGGATATGAGAAAACCTGGCAACCTGCTCCTCACAAGTTGAAAATGCAGCCCTAGTCTAGAATCATGGGGAAGAGAGAACCCCTTCTTCTTTAAGGCATTCACCAGAGTCAAAGCTCCTGGAATAGTTTTCATGAGAAGGAGACTGTGGGGAGAGGGAGAGGAAGGAAGTGGGCTGTGACTCAAATGCCGCAGACTCTCCCTGTTCTTACCAAGATTTAGTAGATTTCTTGAATGAATGTTTCTCCGTTTTCTGTATGCCCTTAGGACAATTTCCAGATTCTTTAAATGATTGTTTCAATAATTTTCTCCATTTCAATGGCTGCTTGTTGGGAAGAGAGTCTGCCTTGCTACTCACTCCTCTAGTCTTAACAGGGCTCACAAAACACTTTGAACTCTGAAAGTCAAGATCATAAATACTCCGTAAGAATGTTTAAAAAGAACACATTGATGAGCTTGTTTGGAATAATGATTTATCATAGGTTGTAAACCAGGGTTTTCTCTAGCTGTTTAGGCAGCGTGGTGCCCTGTTTTGAGCAGCATATGGAGTGTCCTAAAGTGTGCTTTTGGTCGCTGAGAGTCACAGGGAAGGGGAGTTGGGTACACTTTATCTTCCCCAACACGACTGCTCTGTTTTACACAGTGATGCTAGAGGCAAGGGAGCAATCATAGATTCCATTTCACCCTTCAGGAAGGGTGTCATCTAGGCTTGGCAAGGCTAAACATAGACAGTCACATAACAGGGGTTACTCTATGGGAAACCACTCAAACAGGCACTCCTGAGGCAGCTCTGCCCAGATTCTGTGTACTTCCATTAGCAAAACATACCCAAAAGGCGTGCAGTCATCTAGAAAATTGACTGCTCTTTCTTTTTATCATCATTATATTTTGTATTGGAGGATAACTGCTTTACAGTGTTGTGGTGCTCTCTGCCATACAGTAACGTGGCTCACTCATAATTACGTATATACTCTCCCTCTAGAGCCACCTCCCCACGTTTCACCCCTCAAGGCTGCCAACAGAGCACCAGGCTGGGTTCCCTGCTACACAGCAGCTTCCTGCTAGGTAACTGATTTACACGTGATAGAGTATATATGTCAATGCTACTTTCTCAACCTGTCCTACCCTCTCTGGTTGCTCTTTCAATGGTGCACGCGTGTGTGCTCAGGCACTCAGTCATGGCTGACTATTTGTGACCCCCTGGACTGTGGCCTGGCCTCCAGGCTTCTCTGTCCATGGGATTTTCCAGGCAAGAATACTGGAGTGGGTTACAATTCCCTTCTGCAGGAGATCTCCTTGACTCAGGGACTGCACCCATGTCTCTTGCATCTCCTTCCTTGGCAGGCGGATTCTTTACCACTGCACCACTTGTATCAGAAATCAAACTATTCAGGTGATACTCTTTGGCTGAGGACTGGTTGGAAAGAACAATGGTTATCATGTACATTTAGTGGTTCAAAGAAAGGTGGAATTTCTGCAGGATGCTAAGAGAATGCCATCAGTACTGAAAAGCTTCAGGCTCGCTTATATCCCTGGGAATTGCCTCAATTTGTTTGTAATAAGTCAGGCTTAAGATGACATTATCTCCTCAATTTGTAGGATAGTAAAACTGAAAATGACTTTAAAGGATGTGGTAGACAGAATAATGACCCCCCCAAAAGATGCCAATGTCCTAATCTTCAGAATTTATAAATAGATTATGGTACTGACAAAGAGGAATGAAGATTGCAGGTGGAATGAATGTGATAAGCACTTGACCTTAAAATAATAAAATTATATATAAAGATTACCTAGGTATTTCCAATGTAATCATAATAGTCCTTAAATGGGAAAAAGAAGCAGAAGACTGAGTGTCAGAGTGATGCAACATGAAAAAGATTTGACTCAACATTACTGTCCTTCAAGATGGAAAGGAGTCATGAGTCAAGGAATGTGGGTAGCTCTAAAAGCTGGAAAGGCTAAAAGCGATTCTTCCCTGAGCCTCCAGAAGAAATCCAGCCCTGCTGACACCTTGATTTTAGTCCACTGAGACTCATTTCAGACTTCTGTAAGAGAAGAAATTTATGTTATATTAAGCCACTAAGTTCATGATAATGTATTATAGCAGCAATAGAAAATAAAAGCAAGGTGGCTGAGCTCTACAGTCTCATTTTACAGAAGAGATGCTGAGGCTTCCAGATGTGAGGTGACTAGCTACACATCCCACAGGGAGTAGACGTGAAGTTAACTAATTGCAATCCTTCACATGACTCAGACAGCAACCCACATGTTCGTCTGTGGCACAGATAAAATAAGTGGGCATGTTAACACATGGTTTCCAGGGTAAACTGTGGGTTAAATTATCTAATTCCATGACTGGCAAAGACCTCATTATCGTCCAGTGTTAGTGGGGGTGTCCACTGCCAAAGCTGTCCTTTTATACCGCTTCTTTTCTAGCAAAACACTTCCTTACATCGAACCAGAGTTTGTCTCCCATAGCCTATGCCCATTGTTCCTAATTCTACTCTTCTTGTCATGAACAAAATCTATAGACCTGCAAGTGTTTGATGTTGATAATAATCCTCCTCGACCTGTTTCTTCAAAAATCCTAAATTTTATTCTTTTCTGGTATGGATTAGATTCTTTGCTTCCTTCAGTTTCACAGAATCAGCATTACTTTGCTCAAAGCATCCTTCCTGAAAGTGACATCTAGACTCATATTCAATAGCCAGGTATCTTCTGGCCAAGGCAGAGCTGAACAGGACAATTTTTGAATAGTCATATTAATGTTTCCTAGATCTAATACTGGGCTGGCTCTACCCCCATTGCATAACTATGTAGTCGGCTTGGGGTCCTCAATTCCTCAATGCATCATGCAGCATTTGTTCATGTTAAAAAGTCATCCTGTAAAGTGTGGTCCACTTTCCAAACTATGAAAGCTTTTATAGATTCTCATTCTGTCATTCCATATAATTTGAACCTTTATCCACTTACCAACCTGGTGTCATATTAACTGTAACACAATCACAGATAAACATGTGGAATAAGAAAGAGATGAGCACTGGGGTCTCTAGAGAGCTGCTAATACAGTGGTTACAGTGGTTCCCATAGTTTTGGATTCTTTTTTTAATCTTTTGGCTGTGCATCATGTGGGATCTTAGTTCCCCTGCCAGGGATAGAACCCACATCCTCTGCACTGGAAGGGCAGTCTTAATCACTGGACTACCAGGGAAATCCCTGGGTTTCTTGAATCAAGAAAAATTTTAAGTAAAATTTTTGGGAATGACCAGAGTTAATGGCCTTTTATTTTGACAAAAGAGATAGTCAACAAAACAGACAAACATTAACATATACCATTACCATAATATATTGATTTTATTATTCAAAAAGTAGAAAGAACAAATATCTCAAAAAATTAGTCCCTTAAAAAAACAGATGAAATTTGTGCATGCATATACACCCAGACACAAATAAATAAATACATTCCATATACTATAATTGTCTGTATTTTTTCTTTTATCTACAGGTCAGTAAAAATATCTACAAGCTGGCACATGTCCTTGGAATCATTGTAACCACTTTTGTAATGTGTCTAAATATATTCAGCAGCCTAGATATATTTATTTCATTCATTCATTAAAAATATTTGTTAAGTAGTTAAGCGATTTTTTAAAATGTTTTCTTCATAGGCTGAGATGTGATGAATCCAGGTAGAAAAGCTTAAAACTCTGTAGGATCAAATGTGTCCATAAATTTCTCATTAGTTTTCTCTTTGCAATACCTATTTTATCCTATTTAACACAAAGGTCTTCTTCATTCATATAGAACATATAAGCAAAGTACTACCACGTGGCCACCTCATATATATATATATATATATATATATATATATATATATCACATGCATGTCTATAAAATACACAGGCCCTAGTTCACTTTAATTTACTGAAATAGTAGGAAAGAGAGGAAGACCTATTGATCTACCACGTAAAGGCACGACTTGGAACTGAAAGATAAAACATATGGTTTCTGCCTTTGAAGAGCATACACATTGCATTGACATATAAGTGATTCCACATTCAGCTTCTCTTGAGAATGTAGAGGATATGTTATCACCAGGACCCAGATCCTGTGTGGCAACACTCAAGTAGGGCTGAGTGACTGCCACTCCCCTGGGTGGGATAAGCTCTCTTCATTTTTTTTCCAGTCCTTGCTATTGCCAAGGTGTGGCCAAGTGTTAATTGCATCATGTATCATGCCTCTACAAGAAGTGGAGACAAGTATTATTGACTGACTTTTCTTAAACCTGACCTCACTTCATTCACTTATATTACGGGTCTAGAGGGTAGAGAGACAAGCCAAGGGGAGATTGCAATCTTAGGACAACATGTGCAGTAATCAAAGTAATCATAACGCCATGCGCATAAGATGCACCAATCAAATGGAACCAAATATATGATCTAGTTCAGCATAGCTGTGTTTAAGGGTCGATGCAATGCTAAGAATTCCAAGTGCCTGTCAAACTGCTTTCTGGCCATGGCTGCAGTGTCAGCTCAACTGGAGCCTTTTCCTGGCACGATCTCAATGAAACAGCTTTTTTTCTGTTTTTTGGTCCCACCCAGGGACTGAATATTTTAATGGTCATGGATTCGCTTCTCACAGGTGCTAGTTTCAGTCCCAGTGGTGTATGTCATATTCTGGCAGGAGGCACTGCGTGAAAGTCTTCAAGGCTGAAAATCCAGCTTAGAAAAACATGCAAACAATGTGCTGTTGTGGATTTGGATTTCTTCTGTTGGAAAGAATTCTAACATTTCTATCATACTCCCAGCAGAAAAGACTTTTTTTTTTTCCCTTTCATTCCCCGTTTCTACTTATTGACGTGGAATGTCAAGCATTCAAGGGAACTAATTGCACCAGTCTGCCAGTTTCAGAACCATGATAATTTGTAGTTTCCTTGGTTGGTAGAATGGGATTGACTAGTATGGAAGAGAGAAAATAATTCTCTCTGGAGTCTTCATTTTTCCAATGTGCTTTTAGGAAGCACAAGTGCAAAGATTTTGTAGTCAAGAAAAACAACAATAAAATTTATACATACTTGAAGCCAAGACTAACTTCTCATGAAATAAAATTATCTTACCTGAAGTAAGAACTAATTTATATGTTGATAGAACAAAAGCCAACAAAGGTCCATCTGGCCAAAGCTATGGTTTTTCCAGTAGTCATATATGGATGTGAGAATTGGAAAATAAAGAAAGCTGAGCTCTGAAGAACTGATGCTTTTGAATTGTGGTGTTGGAGAAGACTCTTAAGGGTTCCCTGGACTGCAAGGAGATCAAACCAGGCCATCCTAAAGGAAATCAGTCCTGAGTATTCATTGGAAGGACTGATGCTGAAGCTGAAACTCCAACACTTTGGCCTCCTGATGCAAAAAGGAGAAAAAGACCCTATGCTGGGAAAGATTGAAGGCAAGAGGCGAAGGGGACGACAGAGGATGAGATGGTTGGATGGCATCACCAACTCAATGGACATGAGTTTGAGCAAGCTTCACGAGTTGATGATGGACAGGAAACTATGGCATGCTGCAGTCCATGGGGTCTCAAAGAGTTGGACATGACTGAGCGACTGAACTGAACTGAGAACAAAAGCTGAGATCCTTGTCATATTGGTGAATAATAACAGAGGTTATAGCTTGGTCCCAACCCTCCCCTAAGCAGTGTGCATATAACTAAAATATTAGCTGCCTGGAGTACATTTATTAAATGCATGCCCACCAAGTAAGCAGGCAAGAGGGTCTTTACTCCCTCTGCAGCTCCCTGTTTAGATCTTTTATTCAAATAAAACTGACAGTTTAGTAAGATAAACCAGGCATATGGAAAGGCTGAGTTTGATCAGTCCTAGACTTTACGCCTAATCTCCATTTCAGTACTGTATACTCTGTCTCTTCCCAAAGCTGAAGTAATTAAAACAGTGTGGTACCGGCACAAAGACAGATATACAGTCCCATTAAACAGAATAGAGAGACCGGAAATAAACGCAACCATATACCATAAACTGGTCTTTAACTAGATTACCAAGAATATACAATGGGAGAACTGGAAATTCATAGGCAAAAGAATTAAATTGGACCTTTATTTCACACCATACAGAAAAATCAACTCAAAATGAGTTAAGGACTTAAACATGAAACGTGAAACTCTAAAACTCCTAGAAGAGAACAAAGAGTAAAATCTTCTTGATATTTTTCTTGGCAATGGCACCAAAAGCATACACAACAAAAGCAAAAATAGACAAGTAGAGCTACCTCAAGCCAAAAACCTTCCGCACGGCAAAGGGAACAATCAGTAGAGTGAGGAGACCACCTAAGGAATGGGAGAATATATATTCAAACCAGAGTTTATATTCAAAATATATAAGGAAATCACATATAGCAAAAAAACAAAAACCAAAATGTACATACTAACACCAACAATAACAAATGACTCTAATTTAAAAATGAACAAAGGATCTGAATACATATTTCTCCAAAGAAGATGTGCAAATAGCCAACAAATATGTGAAAAGATTCTCATTGTTAAGGAAGATGATAATTGTTAAGGAAATGTTAAGTCAAAACCACAATGAGATATAGCCTCACAACTGTTAGGTTGGCTATAATTGAAAAAAAAAAACCAAAGAACAAGTGTTGACTAGGAGGTGAAGAAATTGGAACCACTGTATACTCTTGGTGAGAATGTAAAATAGTACATCTGCTATGGGAAACAGTAAGGAGCTTCCTAATATAATTAAAACTACAACTATTATATGATTCAGCAATCCCACTCCTGGATATTTATCTACAAGAGTTGAATCAGGCTTCCAAAGAGATGTTTGCACTCCTGTGTTCACTGTAGCTCTATTCACAATAGCCAAGAGGTGAAAACAACCCACATGTCCATTAACAGATGAGTGGATAAAGAAAATGTGGTATATACATGCAACGGGATATTATACAGATTGAAAAGAAGGGAATTCTTCCATACGTGACAGCATGGGTGAACCTTGAAAACACTGTGTTAAGCTAAATAAGCCAGTCACAGAAGGACAAATACTGCATGATTCCACGTATATGAAGTAGCTAGTCAAATATAAGCAGAGTTGCACAGTAGTTGCCAGGGGCAAGGGAGAGAGGAAAATATGGCATTGTTGTTTAACAGGTATAAAGTTTCAGTCTTACAAGATGAATAATGTCAGAGATCTATTCTATGATATCATACCTATACTTAGCAACAATGTATGGAACACTTAAAAATTTGTTAAGACAGTAGATCTCATGTTAGGTTTTCTAACCACAGTTAGAAAAAAAGAAATAATCAAGGTATATGGGACTCAATTTTGAACTGAAATGTTGGTTATCATAACTTGCAAGGTAACATAATGTAAGTTCTTTTCATGCAAGTTTTGTGTGTGTGTGTGTGTATAGATAGATAGATAGATATAGAGAGAGTTTTGGAATATTCTTCCCAAGAGAAGAATTTGTGGACCTACTAAACAAAAATGTAACCATCTCTTTTGCACAATAGGTATTATAGTAATTTGTACATATACAGTGATAGACTATAGGGATATAAAGCTAAAGAAGAAACATTTCTGAAGAAACAGTTGGACGATGATGCAGGATGCCAAGAAGTATGGAAATAAAATGCATCTCATATATATATATATATATATTTTTTTTTTCTGCCAAGGGACTATCTCAGTTAAGTGACCCCTACAATGAAGGAAAAGAGTTCAATAGAAAATTTTTGTCAAATGAGACTAGAAAGAATAGATTTCATGATTCTTTGTGATTTTGAAGAGCCGAAGTAAAGGTTTATGGACACAAAACATAAGAACTCCTTTTTAAATGAGGAAACATGCAACTAAAACAAGCAGCTTGTTCTTCTCTCCACCCTTTCTTTCTTATCCACCCAGTCCCTCCACATATACACACATACTCGTATCTAACTATTTGTGGAATGATTATTTGTACCTCTTTGCCTCAAAATATTATGCAATGTCAAGTATGGGTAAAAATATCAAAAGTTGTTTTCTTTTTCTTTATCCTAGACTTGCATTTGATTCTTTGTAGTTTATCTTAAGAATTCAAAGACGTTGGTATGATTTAAAGTAAAGAATAATGGTTGCCTAGGAAATGTCCATGAACTAGCCAGATATCTCATTTCAGCTAATTTGATAACAGAGTAAATGATATGGAATGTGGAGGTATGATTTAGTCAGCTTTCTTTCTCTTTCCTTTTTGATAATGGCTATCAGTTATGAATGTATGAGAAGCAGCATTTTTCTTTTTTTCCCTTTAATAGGCAATGAGATACTAGAGTAATTCTGAAGATGTACAATCCATGTGAGTTTTGAAGTTCTCTAGATACATAACCAAAATTTGATCTTTATCTGGCATAAGGAATAATGCTAGATCACATTTGTCAATATTTGAAGGCAAATATAGTAATAAAACACTTTACTTTGCCTTCTCAGATGACTACAACTACAATTTAGAATAAAATCCTTGAAGAATGTATTAACTTTCTTGTGCAGGGTCATTCTCACTCAAATTATTAAACTTCAATAACAACATTGCAAATATAACTCTCTTATGCTACAGAATGTAATATCTGCTTGTTTACTGCTTGAGTATTCTAATCCGAATTTGAGATCATCCTTCCTGGACCATATTAATGCAGCTCTTAGTGTCTGGAAAAGCATAAACACCAAGTCCACTGGTTTATTATGACAGTGATAATGTTTCTGAAGCTCTATATATTATGCTTTTTCTTTCTTTACTTTCTGGTCATGACTCAGATATCCAGAATCCTTTTCTCAAACTATTTGCACTTAAGTGAGAATGACATATGAATTGTGAATCCGTGTTCTACTCAAATCTGAAACTTCTTCACCTTAATCTATCAAGAGTTGAGTCTTGGGAGGGGGATGGGCGGGAGGTTCAAGAGGGAGGAGACATATGTATACCTATGGCTGATTATGTTGATGTTTGACAGAAAACAACAAAATTCTGTAAAGCAATTATCCTTCAATTAAAAAATAAATAAATTTTAAAAAAAGAACTACAGAAGAAAAAAGAGTTATGTCTTTAATTTGACCTTGAGACTCGAGTATTTTTCACCTTCAAGAGATAATGCCAGAATCACAAACAACATTTGGCTGATTCACTTTAATCTGCCAAGCAGAGGTTTCTTATCAGCCTCAGACTGCACCATTCTGGCCTCATAACCCTACTCAGACAACCGTTGATCCCTTCTGCAAGCCCTTGATGGAAAAGTCTTCATTCTTCCTGATACCTGTTTTCCTGAGAGTCAACTCCTTAGGGGCACTAGAGCCACTTTCTATCCATTGTTCAGGGTTCCTATCAATCTTCACAAAATAATTTTGAATTTAAGTCAATGTTGTATGAGTCTTTTAGACTATCCTAAGTTAACTTACCGGAAAACAAGAATTATGTAATTTCTTAACTTGCCCCTGTCAACAGAAAGCTTAATAATTATCAGCTACATTATATTGATACTTTCTACTATTAGAGAATAGAGAACACTGATACACATAAAGTCACCATGGAAACTCAAGATCCAGTTTGGTATGAGAAGCACATAAGGATTTTTGTGTCTGTAGTATACAGGATATTAGTATATTAACAATAATGTGACATGCCAAAAGATTGGCATTGAAGTGTATATCCCAGATTCAGAGAATAGAAGGAAGGAGTGAAGTGAAAGGAGACAAAATCTGGGATGGGCCAGTGACATTTCACAGGATTCATGCACAGCTGTGAAAAGCAGGCTGGGCTTAGAAACGTAAAGTCAAGGATAAGCTCTCAGGAGAACACACCTTCAATATAACAATGTAAGTTAAATGGGCCTGTGGAAAAGTGGACTATTTTCAGTATGTTTTTCAGTCTGGTATGGCCTGTGACGGTACCTATAGGCAATACACATCTGCGTATGTGAATTAAGTGGTATACTAAGGGCACAGTATGAATAAAAGAGTGTACTAAGTGCTGAAAGAGAAAAAAATACACAGTGTATTTATTCAAGATACTTATGTTTGTGTGAACTTTCAGCCCAGCAATGTTCAAAAAAAAAGGGTGAGGGGAGGGTACTAGGAAAGACTGAGGGCAAGAGAAGAAGAGGATGACAGAGGATGAGAGATGACTGGATGGCATCACTGGCTCAATGGACATGAGTTTGAGCAAACTCAGGGAAACCGTAAAAGACAGGAAGCCTGGCTCGCGGCCATTCATGGGGTCAAAAAGAGTCAGACACAACTAGTGAGGGACTGAACAACAAACAAACCAATAATGTTATCCTGCAGCAAACCAAAATTCAAAACTATATTGGGTAATATGAGGTATCTTTAGTATTTCCGTTGTCAGAGAAGAAAAAATACAGAGAGAGCAAAAGCAAGTGGAAAATCACTTTCCTGCTCTGCACCGCAGCCAGCCTTCTGAGTGTGTGCACAGAAAAGGAAGGAGGAAGGTGGGGAAGGGAAAGGATGGAGAGTGAGGAAAGGACAAGATGAAAGGGCCCTGGTGGCCATGGTGTTACAGTAGCAGTGAACCTCACCCTAAGCTTGAGATTAAATTAGATCTGCCACTGTTTGAATTTTCTTTACACATTACACCCAATGGTGACTGACTTCCAATTAATCTCTGTATAATTTTAGTTCCGTTTTTTGTTGTTTTTTTTTTAATGTTTCTCAGCCATACAGATACTGAACCAAAAGAAAAGCATAGCTACCAATACCTAGGTTCAGGAATTGTTAAACAATTTGCCCAAAAAGAGAATAAATTAAAGATATAACAAGAATATGCTTTTTTTAGGAACAAATAAAACAGTATGGGACTTAAGTACCTGTTTTTACATCTTCTAGGTAAAAGTAAGAAGCGTTTCCAGAAGAAAAATAAGTCCAGTAGGAATGGGTCAAATGCTTTCATCAATAGTCTGAATCGATGGAGGAATAATGCTCTCTTCTTAGAGAAATTAAATTTTGAACTCCCACACAGATTTTTTAAAACATAAATAATTTCATTTTCTCCAACACATTGCAAATCATGTGGATGTTCATTGGCTGAATTAAAATACAAATCAAAACCAAAAAAAGAAATAAAAGGGGCAAAGTGTGCCTTGAAAAAGTGGAATCAGAGTGAAGAGTGAAGGGAAAAAGCCTTCTCTTCCAGTTTGATCACCTCCCCCACATGTTTTCATCTGTCATGGTGAAATAAATAAGAGAACCAAGCGTTTCTTTCTTCCTCGGTGCTGTTTGTGGTTAAGGAAACAATAAAGGATATTGTTACAAATAGGTAGTCAATATAATGAGAAAAAGAAGGGGCCTGTGGTCATATTTGCGGCTGTGCAGGCAAGACATAAAGTTTTCAAGAGTGTCAGAAAGCAGCTAGAAATACCCATTAAAGAATAAAGAGGTTTTTGACTGCTGTGTACAATAAGATTATTTGGAACATGTTAGCAACCTTTAAGCTTAAATTTCTGGTCATAGACGTTACAGTTTCTGAGTGATTTTTTTTATTTACCTTTTCTGGAATGCTCTTGCTTTTTAGTATGTTTTCCTTCTCTGAACATTATTTCAGCTCTTTGCAGCAGCTCTGTATATTATATTAATAGTTTGACAGAAGGACCGTGAAAGTTGTACATGTGGCACTTGCGCAGACTTGACCTCCATGGAAAGCGGTGGAATGTGTGCCAGTATAGGGAACTATGATAGTGGCACTCCTCACAAACCCGAGTGACCACAGAGTTCAGCATCTCAGCCTGGGATACGTGAATTTCAGGCACGACCATGAGAGCCAATTAAAATGAACCTGATTTGGAATTTGTAAATCACGGCAATGGGTAATGGGTGATGGTACAGCATTTTGAAATCAGAAAATCAACAGTGCACAGCCCAGGCTTCTTAGAGAGTATCATTGTAACACAAAACAGACACAGACACCCCCATCCACATACACACACACACACACACACACACAATACACCAGAGCCTTGGAAGATAGAATTATCAACTGAATTGTGGTTACATCTACTACATGACTTCATAATCATTTGAATCAAGAGATAAAGGAATGCGTACTGGTTAAGAGTATTCAACCTAGAGTGAGATGCTTCTATTATTTCAAGATTCTTGCTTGTAAAATCGGGTTAACAATGATATTTGTATCATAGTCTTGCTTTGGTTAAACAAATGAATACCTATATTAATAAACTTTTTATTTTTGAATAATTTTAGATATACAAGCAAAGTTGCAAAGAGTTTACAGAAAGTTCCTGTATAATCCTTATCCAGTTTCCTCTAATATTACCCTCTTACATTCCATGGTATATTTGTCAAAATCTGAGAAACCAACATTGGTATGTTGCAATTAACCAAATTCCAGACATTATTCATATTTCACCAGTTTTTCCACTAATGTCTTTTTTCCATTCCAAGATTCAATCCACGATATCATGTTACATATAGGAAAATGCATATTTTATTTTTCAAGATGTTTAGAATTAGAACACTGTCTGGCACACAGTAAGCACCTGCTAAATATTATTTAATCTTATTAGATGATTTTCATGTAGGTGACATGGAATGTTTCTAACACTATTATATATTAACAAGATTTTACACCCAATTTCTTATACTGAGGGTTCACATAAAAATAAATAGAAATGTTTCACTAGGCTATTGCAAAGAAGCTATTAATACAGAAGAAGGTGTAATTTATATTTGTAATAAAAGCTATAGCTTAATTGCCCTCAAGAGAAGGAGTTCATGTATAGGATATCTTCTAAAGGTCAGAGGAAAAAAATCATCTTAGTCAGTTAACTACATTCATCCAAGAATTTGAGCACCTACAGTACACAAGGCAGCGTGTCATGGCTGAGGTACAGTGATAAATCAGACTCAGTCCCTTCTTCTTATGAAGCTTGCATTTTATGAAACTAACACACTGTAGTCTCAAATAAGCAATCAATATAGAATCGGATTCACTTCAACATAAAACAGAAAGGCATGAGAATTCCCCATCTAGACATAGATGGTCACGTTTTCTCAGAGTGGTGATGGATATATTAGGTGAAAGAGAGGAAACAGGCACAGTTGACTTCAGTTCCAATTACCCAGATATGCAGCATCCGAGGGGGAGTTAGACAAAGATATGTGTGCAGGGAAAATCTGTACCTGCTCCAAACGCATCCATTCCAGCCGCTCTGGGAGTGCTTCCCTTGAAAGAAGCAGCCTTGCTTGTTACTGATAATAATATGAGCTAAATGCTGTCAGGTGTTTACTCTATGCCAGAGACTGTTCTCAGTGCTTTACATGCATCAGTTCAAGCAGTTCTCACAACCACCACGTGAAGTTGGTAATGCGCGTGCGAGCTCAGTTGCTTCAGTTGTGTCTGAACCTTTGTGATCCTAGGGACTGTAGCCTGCTAGTCTCCTCTGTCCATGGGATTCTGAAGGAAAGAATACTGGAGTGGGTTGCGATTTCCTCCTCCAGGGGATCTTCCTGATCCAGGGATCAAACCACCAGGGAAGTCCTGAAGTTGATATTATTCCTTAATTTGTAGATAAGAAAATGAGGCCAAGTGATCTAATCTAAGACAAGTATAAAGAAAGAGCAAAATAATAATAATAATAATCTCTTTTGTATTTTCACAAGTCTCTGCATACAGAGGCATAAATTGCTCCTGATTGTAAATAGCAAGATCAGTTTTATTTCCAATTTACTGAACAAAAAAGAAAGAAAATGAACCATCTTGATTTACTAGATTCTGAAAGACAATATTCCTAAGAACTTACATCTTGGAATATTTTCTAAAATATCTCAGTTGCTGAGCAAATGTATGTATAAACGTGGATGTACTAAATGTTATTGGTGTCTTCTTTTCACAGCTCAGAAAAGCCAGTGGTAATTAAGACATCTGCTACTGCCTAGGCACCTGCCATGTGCTACATAAAAGACAAATATGAATAAGGCAGTCCCTTTCCTCAGAGGCCTTCCCCTGTAATGGACACGTTTCATTGTATTTCACAGGTGAGTAACCAAAAATGTGTTAAACTCAAATAAACACATCTTCAAATAGCTGAAGTACAAAGTGGAATAAGGTGGGACCTACTGAGATGGTTGGATGGTATCACTGACTCAACGGACATGAACGTGGGCAAACTCTGGGAGATGGTGACAGGGAGGCCGGGCATGCTGCAGTCCATGGGTCACAAAGAGTCGGACACTACCTGGCAACTGAACAACAACAAAAGGACCCACTGAAAACACAAACACAGCGTTATGCGAGACAAAAATATACAAGAAGCAGAAGGAATGCCACCTAGTTAGGGTGCATGACTCCCATTTGAAGACTAGGTGGTATGTTAATGAGTTGAGACAGATGACAGGGTAGGATATTCTCCATGAAAGGAAGAGCGCTCATGAAGGTGCAAACAGAGGAAGTCTCAGCTTGTCCCGGGAATGCCAACCACAGCTGAGGTGTAAATTCCTATGAGAGGAAGCACGAGTGGCAGGACCACATCTGGATAGACTTGAGTGGCCGGAAGAGATCATTGTACTTAATAGACAGAAAATGGTAAGCTCTTAAGAATCTGGGGTAAGAATGGACAGAATTAAAGCTACAATTTAGAAAGACTTATTTGTGAGTGTGTAGGATGTATTTCAGAGTGGGGACAGACAGGAAGTAGAGTCATTTAATTGTTTAATATGTAACAATTAAATTTTGTTACATATCCAGTTTATAATGACTGCCTGAAACAAGGGAAGGGCAGAAGAAATGGGAGAGAGAATGGATGTGGCAATTGGGTGACTGGTTTAGGAACTAGAAGAAAATAAGAGACATCTGAAATGCTTGAGGAGCCTGGTCGACTGAGGAAACGGTACTATTATTAGCAGAATCGGCAAAACTATGAGGGAAAGTCTGGCTTGCTTTTATTTTTTATTTTACTTTACAATACTGTATAGGTTTTGCCATACATTGACATAAATCCGCCACGGGTGTACATGAGAACCCCCCTCCCACCTCTCTCCCCATATCATCTCTCTGGGTCATCCCAGTGCACCAGCCCCAGGCATCCTGTATCCTGTATCAAACCTAGACTGGCGATTTGTTTCTTATATGATATTATACACGTTTCAGTGCCATTCTCCCAAATCATCCCACCCTCTCCCTCTCCCACAGAGTCCAAAAGTCTGTTCTATACATCTGTGTCTCTTTTGCTGTCTCGCATACAGGGTCATCATTACCATCTTTCTAAATTCCATATATATGTGTTAGCATACTGTATTGGTGTTTTTCTTTCTGGCTTACTTCACTCTGTATAATCAGCTCCAGTTTTTAAAGAAAATTACATGAGTTTGTACTGAACATGTTAGGTTTATGGTGCTTGTGAAAGAGTTAAGTGAAGAGTTTAAGCAGACAGGAAGAAATATAGAAGAGAGACTAGACGCATAAGCTCCAAAATCATCTCAGCAGAGGTAATTGAACTGTTGGGGTAAAAAAGGAGAGACTGAAAACAGAGAAGAGGGAAGTCTAGGGGAACAAAAGAAGTGAGAACAAAAGAGACCAAACAAAAACAAACAAAAGTGAAGTCCAAAGAGGTAGCAGGAGAACCAAGGAAAGGTTGTATTGTGTTGCACTGGGAAAATCAAGGAAGCCAGAATTTCAAGCAGGTGAAAATGATCCATAGTATAAGTAGCTTCATGAATATAAAAGCAAGTTTCTTTATTTAAAATATCAATTCATTTTATTCAACTATGCTTCATGGAATGCTGGTTCTTTTAAGCAATTCTCAAGCAAAAATTTCAGAAAAAAAATCATCTTAAAAATCAAAAAGTAACTTCATTTAAAGACTTTCAGCAAATCTGTAAGTTTTATTAAGCAGTAATTAGATAAAGACACAGAGGTCACACATGAATTTGAAAGCTTATGCTTATGACTAAATATTTAGTTGGAAAACCATCTTAGCCACTTAACGGTTTTAGAGGAAACATGTTTGCAATTATTCCATTGCAATGTCTAACTGCAATTTGTCTTCATCCTGGGGGCTGGAAAGAATAATTTTTACATTAGAACTTACTTCAACTTCAGAATGCTTCTTTGTTTGGTAGTTTTCCATCTATTTCCCCCATTCTAAACTTTCAAAATGCAAGAGGTTGGCAAATTCGTTTTAGACCTTCCTGCAACCAAAACGGTAAGGGCTAGAATAAAGTTGAAATCACTTTGAGAGATGAAATTCTTTCATATATTGAACAACTGGCATTTTTTGAAAGATTCACAATCTAAGCACAAACAACATAAAGTTCAAAAAATGCATTTATTATATGAATAAATGGTGGATGGATAGCAAGAGATTCGAACAGATCAACTTAAGATTTCCTATATGGCGGTTCAGTTTGCTTCCAAATGCCAGTCCATTCCAAAATAGAAAATTAAGGTGGAATTTGTCTGGAAAATGGCAAACAGACACATAGGAAATTATTTATCTTCAGTGTTTGCCCCCTTCCACCCCACTCAATCTTTTGAACTGTTGATACCATCAGGAGTAAGAGAATACACAAAAACAGGTTCCTGAATCTTAAGTTGTAACTGGGAATGCATTTTTGATAAAGCAGCTATAGGTCAGAGGACATTATTAATACTCCTTTTCATGGGCACTTTGGATTAAATAGGATTTGATGTTCTGATTTTCAAGAGTTAAACAGCACTAAAAATTTAACTATGAAAAAATACATCATAAGCTCAAAATTATAAAACTACAAGGAAAATTCTAAAATACAGTATGGACATTCATATACTATAAATTGAACATTTGTAGACATGTATAGGTATACACATATGAATATCTGTAAAACTGATCATTTTTATAACACTAAAATTAGCATATTTGTATCTTTATTATAAAGTATTGAAATTAGCATTTGTTAAAGAAATATAGGGAGAAGGAAATGGCAACCTACTCCAGTATTCTTGCTTGGGAAATCACATGGACAGAGGAGGCTGACAGACTGCAGTCCATGGGGTTGCAAAAGAATAAGATGGGACTTAGCAACTAAACAACAATGTACATATATATATACTGCAACTTCAGGAATATGTGTATTCCTGAAGTTGTAGTAAACAAGCCATCTCAAAAAAGACATGCATTTTATGGAACTGACATAGTATAATAAATTTTCTGGAAACCAATATATAGTGTCCAAACCTCTGGAAAAATTAGGAATACTGTGTTTTAGAAGACTCTAAGTCTTGAAAAACAATATAGCAACCAAGGCAAATCCAGAATATGCCCTTTTGTTTTATTGTTATTGAAACCAAGGACCAGAGGACTTATTTAGTTTTATTTTGTATATAGAGTAACTTTAAAAAGACAAAGAGAAATTTTCAACAGTCTGAAGCTTGCTATTTTCTGATACTTGTACCTCAGTTCCTTCCATTTTATTTGACCCATGCTTTTGTTTAATAACCACTGGTCTTTTGGGAGAGCTTTATGTCCACTCTTTTTCACTAAGACATTTCCCTGAATATGTATATCATTGAGAAGCTTCATAAGAGAAAGTTCAGAGAAATGAGAAACGAAGAACTAGGTTCTTTTAGTAACTTTTCTTGACAACCCAGGCTGTTCTGTGAGCTGAGACTTTTCCTCCTAGAACAAAAGGCTACATTCAGTACAGCAGGTCTCACAAAGGCTCTGGTCATATTCAAAGTGTAGCCACAGAAACAGTTATTTCCATACAGCAACCAAAACCTCTCTTGGGTGACCAACAAAGATTTAACTATAAACACTTATTTTAATGGTTTCCTGTTATTATTTCCTGCGCTAGGATGTCAGACAAGCAACGCAGAGACACAGATCGGAGACTAGTAATAGAGTACAGCTTAAGCAGGTAGCTGCCACCATCAGGATATCTCCTTGATAAAGAGGGATGGAATTCATATGTAAGGATTTTCCCAGATCACATAAATCATACTTCCTCAAACCACATGCTCCTTAGACACACTCACACACACACACACACACACAGGATTTTACTTAATAACAGTGGTCTGTTTAAAATGACTACAATTTAAAGCTGCATTATGTAATCTCTGTATTTATGTCACATGTTTAAACCATGCCCCCCTGGTCTGGGATCCAAAGCAGGAGAGTGGTTGATGACTATGGAATCCATTAACCTTTCTGATTTCATGTGCTTACATAGCCAATTAGCTACGGTTCTAACTTCCAGTTTTAATGGAAACCACTGGATTGTTTGGTCGTGCAGTGCATTTGTGTGTATGTATGGTACTTGAGAGAAAATTTCGCCAATTCTTATAAATTAGCTAAAAACAACAGTACTTTTTCAGTTTGCTCTCTGTCCTTTATTTTTCCCATTCTTCCTCACTGCTATGGACCATCACTGTTCACCATAACCCCTTTTACCAAGACCTCCAAATTTATTTACCCTTGGAAATTCAAGGCAGTATTTAACTTGGATTAAAAAAAAATAAAAGGAGATTCAATTAGGGCAATAACTCTGTCCTATGGAGTGGCTTCTCTTTTTCTTACAAGCAAATTTTAATAAAATAGGAAGTTTGTGACCAAGAACCAATAAACAGAGCTTCTAGAATTCACCTTTATTTCCCTAAATTATATGCCTTCCATAATTAAAAGGAGAGCATATTGGCCCATGGTACCTATTTTCATAGGCACTGATCCAAAAAAGTTCTAAAGTTAATTCAAGGTACTTTGAAGGGTAAGAGTGTAGTAAATTTATAGGCAATCTGTTACAATTCGTCTTATCTTCCTTGAAGCTCTCATCTTCACAGTGATTTGTGAGAGAGCTTAATAGTACACATTTCAGGACAGATTTCCCCTGATATGATGTTCTGATCACCAAAGATTTAAGCTCCATTTTATACTAAGTGGTCTGTCACCTTTTGTAGTGAATCTGTAATAAGTGTAATAAATCTGTTTTGAAACCTATCATCGCTCCTTTCCCAAAATGAAACATATTCACCTTTACTTTAAAAAAGAGTAATCAAGAAATATCTTATTTTTTAACATCCATTGGTCATCCTCAAAATATAAGTTTCTGTATATCACTTGTGCATATCACTGGGGGCCTGGACTTCCACATGGAGAGTAAAATGCCCTACCTGTCCCTCCATCACAGCCAAATGGGTTGGTCAGACATAAAATGGGGTTAGATCATGAGTGGGAGGACAGGTTGAACATGAAAGTAACTGGTAAAATGTTGGTGCTCTTACTTTAAAGGGAACCATAAACTGCAGAAACATAAACTACAGAAAAAAGCTAATGAAAAATCAGAACATAGTTTTAAAAATGCAAACCATGGCATTTCATTTTGCAGTTTCATACATTTGCCACATAATCTCAGAGTAGAGGTGGAATTTTATTATTTATTGAAGAGGAAACTAAATGAGGCATGGGCATCAGGGGTGGGAAAAAAAGGAGCTGAATTTCCCTGGAGGGGAAAAACTGTCAATAATATTCTAAAACTGAAATATAGATATGTGAAATCATGGAGATATGTTGAGAAACACGGTTTTCTCTCTTCTGCAATAAACCTCATAAATTTTTCTAGTGCGTTTTCAAACAATTTAAACTCTGAAACTTTTTTCTCAGGGAAAAATAATACTCAGGAAAAAAAAAAAATAGAACCACTCACAAACAAGACTGCCTTAGCACACCCATATCATGCCCCTGTCTTGTGGCAGCCCCCACAGGCTTCCTCAGACTTGTAACTTTCTAGGAACACGGTGCCCATTCTGCTGAGATTCAAAACAAAATTAGAGCAAACCCTAGCTCTGAAATGTAATGAGACTTCTGAGAAGCATGACACATCCTAATTGTACCCTCACAACTAACCCCCATCTTAGCCACACTAAGATATGGGAACAAACATTCAGGGATGGAGGGTAGTCATCAAATTTGTGGAATATTAATTACTATTTTAAAAACATTTAAATTTTATTTAGAGAAGAGACTCTGAGCTACACGGGGCAGGATGGGGAAGGTTAGAGTCAGGCAGGGATGGGAGATGGCTCAGTTCTGTACAACCTACACAACAAAGTAAAGCTCCCTTTTAAATTGAACCCACCCTCCCATGGACTCTGTTTAACAACCATCTGTTTTTATTCAAAATGTTCCTTGGGGGTAGGAGGCATCTCACCTCACACTCCACTGCAGCTTATCAAAGTATTTTCTTCCAACCACAGGCAAGCATGTTCTATGAGAAAAGAGCTGGTAATTTTTTTTTTTTTTTCCTTCTTCTAGTTAAAAGTCCTGGGATGATTTAGCAGCCCAATAATACTTAGTCATTCCTTACAGACATGTCCATCAGACTCTCGCATTGATCAGGATCTAGGGGAAGATCTGCTGTGTCCAGAGCACTCTGATTAATGTCTCTGCAAAATCTGCATTATTTAATCTTGATGCTGTTCTGCAAAATAGAAATCATTAACCCTTATAGCTGAGAAAACTGGACTCTGGAAGTTACGATACAAAAGCTGAGGCCATATATTTAAAAACTATGACTTCAAAAAGCATGACTTGACCATGGCTTTCCCCCAGTATTCTGTGGGAGAGCCTGTAGTGGATTTTGATATGTAAGAAACAAAGCCAGTGGCAGCGTGCAGGTCGAAGGGGTATGGATTGCAAGGCCAGAGAAACTTGTTTTGCTTTACTTTGTTTGTTCTTCCCTAAAGCGAACAGTATGTGTTTCATGAAGAGAGTAAAGAAAGAGGCAAATGAGAGAGAGAAATTAAAATGAGATAATTTAGGTTGGTTTTTGGAGACTTGAAATAACAAGCACTTATTTTCTTAATTCTGCTATCTAACATATCAATCGAACCCAGGTCTCCTGCCTTGCAGGCAGATTCTGTACCTGCTAAGCCATCAGGGAAGCCCACTAAGCACAACATACACTATGGGCTGGTACTATTTTAATCACCACTGCTAAGGCAACTGAAATTTTACACCCAAGTGTCCACTGGGATCCCTGGGCATGCCAGGAGGAGCTTTCAGAAGCCCTTGAATCCAGGCATTGTATGCAATGTTTTAACCTGTGAATGCATTTCTCTGAAAAAAGGGTCAATCGTTTGTATAGATTATGAAGAGGCTAGTATTAATAGTTAAGGAAAACAAAACGTCTATAGTTTCACATTGTACCCCGGAGGAAGTTTATCCATTCTTCTGGTTTTAATAACCATATGTACTGCTCAACCTTAAGCCTGGCCTTTCTTTAGGACTTAAATGTGAACATTTAATCTAGAAATGAACAGCACCATCCTCTTGGTGGGCCTGTAGCCACTCAAACTCGACCTGCCTGAACACACGTACACGCTCTCCTCCTGCGGCTCAAACTCATTTGGTGACAGTGCCGCCCTCTCCTCGCCCATTCTAGAAAGCTGGTAGTCATCCTATTATTCTCTCCCTGCTTCTTTCAAGCAACTGCCAAACCCTGGTAATTACACCTCTTAAGGTGCTACTGAGTCTATTGTCTCTTGTGTAACTCTACCATGTCTTACTTTTTATAACAGTGTCCTCTCTGTCCTCTTTATAAAATATCGACTCCATATTTAAGTGGCTCATCAAAGATGCCAAAGAGTTTATATTAGGTGCCCAAGGCTCACAGCAAGTTGACCTACAACTTTCCATTTTTCCCTTTGTGTCCGTGCTTTATATACTACTTTCAGAACATCTTTTATGGAACAATTCCCATCATACTTTTTCTTAAATTGCTTGCATTTTTAGAACACTCTTTCCAAGTTTCTCCCCCTGCTGTCTTTCTGTCCCAATTAATGAATGTCCATTCCAGAAGCCATTCCTGACTACCCGCAATGAATTAAATACCCCTCCTCTGTGCTTCAGAGTCCAGAGCACTGGTTCTCAAATTTAGCATGCGTCAGAATCACCTGGAGTGCTTGTTAAGACAGATTGCTGATTCAGTGTCTGATTCAGCAAGTTGGGAGTGCAGGTTGAAGGGTTGACCGGGTCAGACAGTCACTGGCCAAGATATAACCCCACATTTACTGAACCAGCTCAACTTCTGGGTCACCTCCAGCTTGGATAAAGCACCTACCAAGGTGGTGGGTAATCACATTACCAAATAGCCATATGGGCATAAGATTCATTCTGTATTTGGCACTTTTCTCAGAAGGGGTTCTCGAACTGGCAGGCACACTGCCTGCCTAGCACACTGGCCCCAGAGGTACTGGTGGTCTATCCTGCATTTCATCTCCTGCACCTAAAGTCACTGGTCATGTAAATTGTTTTAGTCATTTGATCTACAAATTTCCAACTGATCCCTAAACCTTTCAACTAATTTCAATTTTAGGAAAAAATTATCAAGGCTCTTAGAGTTGTAACGTCTTAGAACATGAATGACTTGCAACTTTTGTTTCCTAGATCGAGAAGCAGTATCAAACTGGGTAATTATTTGACTCTGCAAATTGTTATGAGTGCCAGCAATGAAAAAGCAGCTTTACAGTTATTTAAAAAACTAACATTTTACAAAGAAAAAGCAGACCTTTCTAAATGTTAAAAAGTATGCCTGTATAAGAAAACGATTCACGATTTTCTTTTTCTATCATGGAATACATGTATTCAATAACAGTCGGGCATTTTATCTATGTTTTAACAAGGGCCTCTTCTGTCATACTGTCTTTACTAGGGTTATAAATGCCATTACATAGCTAGGTACAAGTAGCAATAAGAATTCATTTTTATCTTAGTACTTGAGTCTCTATTATGAGACTCCTCAGATACCATCTTAGTTTAAGAAGTCATAGAAAAAGCTATGATGTATTCCTTTAAAAGACAACTTTGCTGTGACCCTGGAGAAACATGGGAACACAAAGAAATAAGCATCGTTCTACCTCTCCCTACTTAAAAGTGCTCCTTTTTTGTTAGAATTTATCAAACCAAGCATTCTTTCAAAAACTGTCTTCAACATGTTTCAAATTATGTAGCAGCCTTAAGACATTACCTTGTTTGTTTGCATGGATAAATAAGCATCTCTTAAACTGTCTGTTCAGTGCCCAAGGAACGTTACACATCCTAGCTTCTGCTTTCCCATAGAGGAGAAGGAGGTACTTGTCACCTGCCCTCTGAAACATGGATTAGAAAAGAGCCTCAGCAGCCTCTTTCTCAGCAGTTGTTTCTCCCAGATTTCTTTTGATCAGTATCAGACTCTCTAACTGGCAGTCCTCTGGATGCCTGGACATACTTCTAACTTTACAGGGTAGTGTCACTTAATCCCTGAGTCTCCTCCTACACCAGGCACACCTGAACAAGCAGAACTCTGGGCTTCCTAGACTTAACAATGCTTTCATCAAAAATGACCTAGAATTATACATGTGTAGCTAGACATCTCTGTTTAGTGTTCTCTGTATAGTGCCACACATAGACATGCACCCGATGTTTTCTAGTGATCAGAACCAACCTGGTGATTTGCATCCTTTCAAATGTTATTAATGCCATCGTGGACAGTTTTAATGCTTTTTCACTTTATTCAGATACTGACCCAAGATTTCCAACAGGACTTTTTCTTGTGTGTGAGAGAGAGACTATTTGAAAAGATTATTACAGTGGTGGGGGATGAATATAAGTGGGGAAGGGAGACTATTTGCAAGGGAGGAAGGCTCCATGCATGACATCTATAAGCATCTCAAAGGTCACACAGAAAGTGGTATTTCACAGAGAAGAATCAACAAAACTAGAGAGAAGTGAATATAGGGAAGTGGGCTGAGCTGATGAAGGTGGGATCAGATAGCTAATCAGGAAACGATTTGTTTTTGTTTCTTTAATTGTGATATAAGTGACACTTAACATTATATTGTTTCAGGTGTACAACATAATGATTAGAAATATGTAAACACTGTGAAATGATCACCACAAAGTCTAGGTAACACCTGTCACCTTACAAGCTGCAAACACTTTTTTCCCTAATGATAAGAACATTGAAGATCTACTCCTGGCATGGTTCAATTCCTGGGTCAGGAAGACACCCTGGAGGAGGGCATGGCAACCCACTCCAGTATTCTTGCCTGGAGAATCCCATGGAGGGA